>NC_048226.1:15286026-15404238 GCF_002007445.2 Ailuropoda melanoleuca | reverse complement strand
CTAGGGTGGCAAAGGAGTTCGTAGAGGCACAGAAGCTTCATTTCAGGATGCCTCCCTTCCCTGCAGGACTCCAGGCATCAGCAACTCAATGAAGCCAGTGTTGCCTTCTTGGGCTGTAATTGGATTAACATGGTATTTCCGCAAATGTAGGAAGAAGACACTGCAGCTATAGAAAGGGATTAGAAATGGTGGTCCAATCAGACCTTAAACAAATGACAAAGCACTAGGGGAAAAAGCAATTCTCCTTTCAAAGATGTTCGCATCTTTCTGGCTGTATCCAGAAGGAAGGCTCTGCTTGATGCTCATCTTTTAAACACTTGATCATTTGTTTTCCTTTTTCACATCTGGAGACCTCAGGCTCAGAGCTTTGGCCTGCCAAAAAATATATAGCTCAAATTAAGAAACTTCTCTTTGATTTCACCACACTATTTTTTTATGGTTATCTACTTTCTAGTTAAGATAATAGTAACTACTTTCCAATGGATTAGTCACACAACATTTTATCTATAACATTTATAAATTTTAGAAAGTGGCTCAATGTCACACACTCAAACTGTTGAGCAAAAAAATAATGTAGGTGGTACTTGATATGACAAAATCATGATTGAACATTGGGGAAAACTGGTTTAGTGGATACATCTGTGTCTACTCCCAAGTAAAAGACAGCAAGCTGAATGAGAAAGAGCCAGGTAAAAGCCTCCAACCTACGAACTGGGAAACACAGCTGGTCAGGTTCTAATTTCCTGAACTGGGCCAGGATTGGAGACATAATCAGATCCAAGACTTACACCTTAGACCCAAATGCTCAGTTGAAGGTCAGGCTCAGTTAGCCCTACTGTGAACTGGACCTCAGTGAAATTTTTCACAAGCAACAGATGGAAACCACATGGAAAGAGAAAGAATAATAAAATTGGGTGTTGGGATGTTGACGGCCCTTTTTACCCCATTAGTTCATCTACACCCCTTTGTTAGAATTTTCATAAATATTTTCATATATAATACTGTACTGCTATAACTACTAAGTATTATTATTGTTACTATTATTATTAATTTCATTTGCTCTGTCTTCAACACTGCTGCATATATATTGGTGAGACAAAGCAATAACATTGAGGAAAAATGACTAGGTAATAGGATTTTTTGATAAAACATAAAGGGTAGATAAGTATGATTCTATCTAATTAAACACTAGTGAGAACTTCAAAAAGTTGCATTCAGGACATAAGCCCACTTAAAGTATTTAAATGATACATTTTAAAGCAATTCAATGCCTTAAACAATGCCTAAAAGAGAGTGGGTAGGAAATAAAGGTAATATTACCCATCTTCCAGAAGGCTCTTCTAACCTAGAAAGTCAACATATCTCTCACACCTTGATGGACCTGCAATTCACAGAGGAAGCCCTGGTAGAAGGTTGGATATTTGCTCATTTGAAACTAATATTTGAGTGAAAACTGAAAAGTACAGAATGGAATGTTATATTTTGTCCACATGGTATCCCACAACTGAACACTCTGTGTAAAGTCTTTTCCAAAAAGCGGTGGTCACTAGGAAAAATGACATTGATCTCTGAAAAAAAAAAAAATCAGGATTAAAATGAAAACGCCAACACTTTAAAAATAACACATTGTTTACACACCAGTTATTTAATGCTAGAAGAAGAAAGATCTTTAGGGAAAAATAGACCATTTGAAATAAATACAATACATCTTAAATACACGCATCGACTCTTGTAAAGATAATCTTTCATGGGAGTGTGAACTCTCCTTTGTTCAGAAGACCATCTAAACAACTTGTAGCAACAATGAGCAGAAGAAACTTCTGATAATATTTTCATGCCATTTCAGCTTGTCCATGGCACTGACTTGTGGGTGTCAGTGAAAGAAACTCAAGAAAACTAGAACAGCTTTCCCAATTACAAGGACAAGATTGGGGTCATACACTAGAACAATCATCAAGCCAATCCCAGGGCCTTCTGCTATGTTATCTTAATGACAACTGACTGATGCCACGTCTTCTCTACCAACACCATGGAGGGACCTGCAAGCCTTTATATTAAGTGCGTTCTCCTCAACAATGCCTCTACCACATTCTTTCTAGTGCCTTCCCACACTGACGCTGGGCTTGGCTCTGTGTCTTGTGCTGATGAGACAGTAGCAAACTTGAGAGGTTTCAGAGATACTCTGCATCTTTACTTCTTCCCTTGGTCTTCTGCAGATGCTCAGACTACCCTGGTCACAGGTTGTGAGAGGCAAGTGGACAAGATCGGAATCATTGCAGCTGAGGTCCAAGTAGCCTAGCCAATCCCAACTGACTCTAGCTTCCCGTGGACACGCAAGTGAGCCAAACTGAGGTGGGGTGAGCCCAACTCAGATTAGTAGAAACACAGCTGACTCGCAGGCTTTTGAGAAGTAATAGGTGGTTGTTTTTTCTTTAAAGATTTATTTATTTGGGAGAGAGAGAGAGGGAGCGAGCAGAGGGGGTGGGCAGAGGGAGATAGAGCACAGAATTGAGCACAGAGCCCAAGGCGGGGCTCGATCCCAGGACCCCAAGATCATGACCTGTGCAGAAACCAAGAGTTGAACACTTAACCCACTGAAACACCCAGGTGCCCAGATGGTTGTTTCTTCAGCCACTAAGTTTTTGAATAGTTTGTTACACATATGATTATACGACAATAGTTAGCAAACAAAAATTCTCATGGCATTCTTTTCCTCATGAGGATTTTGAATATAACTTAGTAAATTATAGAGATACTAGAACAATTAAAATTTGCAACAAAGAGGTCTTAACCAATGTATGATCTCAATATTAAAGCATTTTTCTACTATGCCCAATGCCAGAAACCATAATTCCATTTCTGTGGATAGCATTATCATTCTCCTAATCACCCCAATTTGAAATGAACTTTAAAGTGATCAAATCCTATTGATTTTTATTTCAGTATCTTTGGTTCTTTTTTTTTATATATATATAAACCATTTTTAAATGCTAAACATCTCATTTCGAAGCTTCTTAAATAACCTGCCACTGTAATCCACTTTTGTTCCAAAGGAACTCATCCTACAGTTAAAGAATAGTTTGTCTGAAACAACAGTATGATCATGGTCCTTCTCTACCCCCAAATCAATGATCATTTCTTATTTTCTACTGGATAGAGATCATCACATATTCTGTAACCACCTGCACATCTGACATTCTCTTATCCAGAGTTACACCAGAATCCAGAGTTTTGATGTCATCAAAGTCTCACCAATAAAGCGAAATTATATAAAAGCCCATGATCACTTAGTTCCATCTGTCTCTCTGTACTCCCTATTCCAACTGTCTTTGTCCTAGCCTGTCACCACCCAACCGCCATACCTCCTGCAGCCTTGTGTTCTCATCGGCACTCATCTCAGCTACTCGGGACACTTAGCTGATGCAACACTTCTTATCCCCCTCCAAATCCCATCTGATATGTGTAAAGCTTTAGAGCCAGTATGTGTACAAATGCAAATGGCATCATTTACATTATATTCTATGGAAATAGTGTCCCCTGAGGTCATGCAATATAGCAGTGCTGAAATTCCCATTATCATATTGAAGTTTGCCTACGTTCTTCATGTGGTCATGGAACTGGCTTTCATCTAGAATCTGTAACCTCACTGACTTCATGACGATGACATCATTTTTCATGTATCCTCTCTGATAGTCTTTTTCTTGGCATTCCTCTGATCCCTCGTTGTTTCTTTCAGGCTGTTGCTTTTCCAACAGCATTGCCCAAGGCACTTTCAAATTCATGTTTATATGTAATGCTTGAACTTGGAATTGAAAATGCAATCATATATTATATAATACCTGTTTTCCAGAAGAGAAAATTGAGGCTGCAAAGATAAGAGACCGGAGTCATTTTTTATTCATTTCTATTTGCTCAACATGCTTATTTATGGAGATGTTATTTTAACAATAACTACTGTATTTTTATTTTTTTAAGAGTTTTTAAATTTATTTGAGAGAGAGAGCGTGCATGAGTGAGAGAGAGTAAGGGGAGGGGTGGAGGGAGGGGGAGAGAGAATCGCAAGCAGACTCCCTGCTGAGCTGGGAGCCCCATGTGGGGCTTGATCTCAGGACACTGAAAGCATGACCTGAGCCAAAATCAAGAGTCGGACACTTAACCAACTGAGCCACCCAGTTGCCCTAACTACAGTATTTTTAAACCAGATGTGTCCTCAGAGAATATTTAATGTAACATGAAGTACTTCTTAAGGAGAGGAATTTTGGTTGTGTTCACTAAATTTGATGCATCAATGTGTGTGTGTGTGTGTGTGTGTGTGTGTGTGTGTGTGTATTATACTAGGATCATTAATGGATACTTCATATTAAAAATGTTCCAGAGACAAGTTTTAAAATGTAGCACCTATAGGCCCCTTTACGGAATCACAAGGATCACTAACAAAAAACTCTAAATATTCTACAATAAATAAAGATCTCTACTGGTACTCAACAGCTTTCCATACTTCAAGAAGTTTGTGGGGAGGGGGCACCTGGGTGGCACAGTTGGGTAAGCCTCTGACTCTTGTTTTTAGCTCAGGTCCTGATCTCAGGGTTGAGAGTTTGAGCCCCACGTTGGGCTCCCCGCTGAGTGTGGAGTCTGCCTGGGACTCTCCCTCCCTCTCCCTTAGGCCCTCCCCTCCAAATAAATACATAAATAAATAAAACTTTAACAAAATTTTGTGGAGAAGAAAATGTATTGATACTTCTCTGGATGATAGAGGATTTTTTGAATTGAAGTATAATTGATGTGCAATATTCTATTATTTTTAGGTGTATCTCATAGTGATTTGATATGTTTATACATTATGAAATGATTCCCATGATAAGCCTACTTACCATCTGTCACCATACAAAACTATTACAAATTATTGACTATATTCCCTATGCCATACAGTACATTCCCATAATATTGACTTTATAAATGGAAGGTTGTACCTCCTATTTCCCTTTACCTGTTTTGTTTACCCCTCCCCAACTGATAATCAATTTTTTGTTTCCTGTATCAACGACCCTGTTTCTATTTCAGTTCATTGGTTCCAAATACTGTTACTAGATTTCATATATAAATAAAATTATATGGTATTTGTCTTCCTTCATCTGGCTTATTTCACTTGCATAATGTCATCCAGGTCTATCAATAGAGTCACAAATGGCAAGATTGTATTCTTTTCTACAGCTGAGTGATATTCTATTGTATATATATATATATCACATCTTCTTTATCCATTCATCTATCGATGGATATTTAGGTTGTTTTGTTCCTTGGTTATTGTAAATAATGCAATGAACATAGGAGTGAATATGTCTATTAATATATAGAGAAATATATGTGAATAATAAAAGTTAATGTTTATAGGGCAGTTACATGTGCCCAATGATGTCTTAAGCACTTAAACATATTTATACCTTTAATTCTATAACAAACTCAGAATAAATGCTCACATTTTCCTTGTTTTACAAACGCTTAATGTTTAAATGTATACGTACATACACATATTCTTTTTGATGCAATCATAAATGGAGTGTTTCCTTAATTTCTCTTTCTGGCAGCTTATTATTAGTGTATAGAAACACATCGACATTCTGTATGCTAATTTTGTACCCTGCTACTCTACTGAATTCATTTATTAGTTCTAATAGGTTTTTGGTGGAGTCTTTAAAGTTTTCTATATATTAGTATTGTATCATATCATTTACAATTAGTAAATGTTTTACTTCTTCCTTTCCAATTTGGATGCCATTTAAGTGGTGAGAGTGAACATTCTTATCTTGTTTCTTATCTTAGAGGAAAAGCTTTCAGATTTTCATCATTAAGTATGAGGTTAACTATGAGTTTGTCATTATTATGTTGAGGTATGTTCTTTCTATATCTACTTGGTTGAGAGTTTTTATCATAAATGGGTATTGAATTTTGTCAAATGCTTTTTCTGCACCTATTAAGATGATCATATGATTTTATCCCTTGTTTTATTAATGTGGTTTATCACCTCGATTGATTTGCAAATGTTGAATCATCTTTGTATCCTGGAATAAATCTGATTTGATCATGGTGTATGATCCCTTTAACATATTATTTAATTCAGTTTGCTGATATTTTGCTGAGCAGATTTGCATTGATGGTTTGTCAGGGATATTGGCCTGTTAATTTTCTTTATCTCTTGGCTTTGCCTGATTTTGGTATCTGGAAAATGCTAGCCTCACAAAATGAGTTTTGAAGCTTTCCTTCCTTTTTAATTCTTTGGAATAATTTGAGAAGAATAGGTATTAAGTCTTTAAATGGTTGGTAGAATTTACCTGTGAAGGCATCTGGTCCTAGACCTTTATATTTGGGGGAATTCTTTAATTACTAACAATATTATTGTCTATTCAGATTTTCTATTTCTTCATGATTCAGTCCTGGAAGGCAGTATGTTTCTAAGAATTTATCTGTTTCTTCAAGATTTTCCAATTTGTTGGCATATAATCATCCATGGGACTCTCTTATGACCCTTTGTATTACTGTGGTGTTAGTTTTAACTTCTCTTTCATTTTGTGATTTAATTTTTTGGGCCGTCTTTCTTTCTTTTTTTTTTTCTTGGTGAGTCTGGCTAGAGGTTCATTATTTCTTCAAAGAAACATCTTTTGAGTTTTACTTTTCTATTGTTTTTTTTTTAATCTCTATTTCATGTATTTCCACTCTAATCTTTATTATTTCCTTCCTTCTACTAACTCTGGGCTTTATTTGGTCTTCTTTTTGTATTTTCTTTAGTTATAGAGTTAGAGTGTTTATTTGGGATTTTTCTTGGTTCTTGAGTAAGATTGCATCACTATAAACTTTTTAAAATCAATGTATTTACTTAAGGGGCGCCTGGGTGGCTCAGTCGTTAAGCATCTGCCTTTGGCTCAGGGTGTGATCCCAGGGTCCTGAGATCAAGCCCCACATTAGGTTCCCTGCTCCACTGGGAGCCTGCTGCTTCCTCTCCCACTCCCCCTGCTTGTGTTCCCTCTCTCGCTGGCTGTCTCTCTCTCTCTGTCAAATAAATAAATAAAATCTTTAATAAAAAAAGTGTATTTACTTTAGAGAGAGAGAGTGTGTGGGGAGGGCTAGAGGGAGAGGGAGAAAGAAAGAATCTCAAGCAGACTCCCACTGAGCATAGAACCTGACATGGAGCTCAATCCCAGGACACTGAGATTCCGACCTGAGATGAAATCAAGAGTCAGATGCTTAACCAACTGAGCCACCCAGACACCCCCCACCATAAATTTTTTTTAGAACTGTTTTTGTTGTATTCCATAGGTTTGGAATGTTATGTTTCCATTTTAATTTATCTTAAGGTGTTCTTTTTTTTTTTTTAACTTCCTCCTTTTTAATTTCTTCAGTGGCACATTGGTTGTTTAGTAAAATGTTGCTTAGTCTCCACATGTTTGTTTTTTCCAGTTTTCTTCTTATAATTGATTTCTGATTTTATACCACTGTGATAAAAAAAAGATGCTTGATATAATTTCAATATTCTTAAACGTATTGAGAAGTGTTTTGTAGCCTAATGTGATCTGTCTTGGAGAATATTCCATGTGCACTTGGAAAAGAACATGTATTCTGCAGGTTGGGGATGAAATGTCCTTTATATATCTATTAAATTCATCTGGTGTAATGTGTCATTTCAGGCCAATATTTCTGTGTTGATTTTCTGTCTAAACGATCTATTCATTGATGCAAGTAGAGTATTAAAGTCCCCAAATATTATTGTATTACTGCTAACTTCTCTCTATGTCTGTTCACATTTACTTATATGTTTAGGTACTCCTATGTTAGGTTGTGTAAGTACTTATGGTTATATCTTATGGGGTTTTTTAGATTTATTTATTTATTTTAGAAAGAGAGAGAGAGAGAGACAGCATGCACGTGCATGCAAACATGCATGTGTGCAAGTAGGGAGAGGGATAGAGGGAGAGAATCCTCAAGCCGACTCCCCACTGAGACACACCCCAAAACAGGGCTCTATCTCAGGATCCATGAGATCATGACTTGAGCTGAAACCAACAGTCTGTTGCTTAACCAACTGAGCCACCCAGGTACCCTGGTCATATCCTCTGTTTTGATTGACCCCTTTATTATTATGCAATGCCCTTCTTTGTCTTTTGTTACAGTCTTTGTTTTAAAATCTATTTTGTCTGATGTGAGTGTTGCTTCTCCAGGTTTCTTTTCATTTCCATTTGCATAGAGTATCTTTTTCCATTCCTTCACTTTAAGTCTGAGGGTGCCTAGACTGGAAGTGAGTCTCTTTTAGGGAGCACATAGATGGGTCTTGCTTTGTAATCATGGTTGTTGTTTATC
This sequence comes from Ailuropoda melanoleuca, assembly GCF_002007445.2. Lineage (NCBI taxonomy): Eukaryota > Metazoa > Chordata > Mammalia > Carnivora > Ursidae > Ailuropoda > Ailuropoda melanoleuca. The sequence continues at coordinate 15,395,889 of NC_048226.1, read as the reverse complement.
CATTCAGCTACCCTATGCCTTTTGATTATTTAGTCTGTTTACATTCAAAGTAGTTATTGATAGGTTTGTATTTATTGCCATTTTGTTGTTTTTGTAGTTTTTATCTGTTCCAGTTTTTCTCCTGGTCTTTTCCCTTGTGGTTTGATGGTTTTCTTCATGGTTGGGTTTCTTTTTCTTTATTTTTAGTGCATCTCTTGTAGGTTTTTATTTTGTAGCTACCATGAGATTCACATTTATCTCCAGCCTATCATAACCTGTGAATTTTCTTAAGTTCAGATGCATCCTAAAAGCCCTATGCTTTTACTGCCCGCAATGTTTTATGCTTTTTATATCTTATTTTGTGTATCTCTTAACTACTTTGTTTTTAGAGTTGATTTTACTCTTTTTTGCCTTTTAACATTCATGCTAGCTTTGTAAGTGGCTGATCCACTGTTTTTACTATATATTTGACTTTACCAGTAAGATTTATTTTATTTTTTTTTTTAAGATTTTTTATTTATGGGACGCCTGGGTGGCACAGCGGTTAAGCCTCTGCCTTCAGCTCAGGGCGTGATCCCGGCGTTATGGGATCGAGCCCCACATCAGGCTCTTCTGCTATGAGCCTGCTTCTTCCTCTCCCACTCCCCTTGCTTGTGTTCCCTCTCTCGCTGGCTGTCTCTCTCTCTGTCGAATAAATAAAAATAAAATCTTTAAAAAAAAAAAAAAAGATTTTTTATTTATTTGACAGAGAGAGAGACCGCCAGTGAGAGAGGGAACACAAGCAGGGGGAGTGGGAGAGGAAGAAGCAGGCTCATAGCAGAAGAGCCTGATGTGGGGCTCGATCCCAGAACGCTGGGATCACACCCTGAGCCGAAGGCAGACGCTTAACCACTATGCCACCCAGGCACCCCTGTAGTTATGGCCTTTTCTTTTCCACTTAAAAAAGACCTTTTAACATTTCTTTTAAGGCCAGTTTAGTGGTGATAAACTTTACTTTTTTTGCTTATCTGGGAAACTCTTTACCTCTCATTCAACTCTGAGTGATAATCTTGCCAGGAAAAGGATTGTTGTTTGCAAGTTTTTCCCTTTTAGTGCTTCAAATATATCCTGCCACTTTTTTTTTTGGCCTGCAAAGTTTCTGCTGAAAATCAGTTGATAGTCTTATGGGGTTCTGCTCAAATGTGGCTATTTGTTTTTCTCTTTCTGCCTATAAGATTCTATTTTTAACTTTAAGTTTTGCCATTTTAATTATAATATGTCTTGGTGTGTCTTTCTTTGGGTGGATCTTGTTTAGGACGCTCCACCTACTGGACCTGGACATCTGCTTCCTTCCCCTAAGGTTAGGAAAGTTTTCAGCCATTATTTGTTAAAATAAGTTTTCTTCCCTCTTTTCTTTCTCCTTTCTCCCCTGTAGTGTGAATGCCATTACACTTGATGTTGTTCTCAGTGATCCCTTGAACTGTACTCATTTTTAAATTCTTGTTTTCTTTTTGCTGTTCTGATTGGGTGATTTCCACTATTCTGCCTTCTAGTTTGCTGATCCATTCTTCTGTCTCATCTAATCGGCTGTTGATTCACTTTGGTGTATTTTTCCTTTCAGTTATTGTATTCTTCAGCTCCCATTGGTTCTTTCTTACATTTCCTAGCTCTCTGTTGAAGCTCTCACTGGTTCCTCCACTATTCTCCCAAGTTGATGAGCGTCTTTATGACATTCCTTTGAACTCTTTATCATGTAAATTGCTAACCTCTTTTCTTTAGTTGTCCCCCTGCCCACCCATCCCCCCAGGGTGTTTTATCTTGCTCTTTTGTTTGGAACATATTTCTCTGTCTCCTCATTTGGTTTGACTTTCTGTTTGTTTTTATGAATAAGGAGAACACTTACCCCTCCCAGTCTTTAAGGGGTAGCTTTGAGTAAGAAAAATTCCTGTGTACACCTGTGACTGGCCGCTTTGCAGCCAGAGTGGGCACAGTCTTGAGGGGTCCTGGGACACACTGTGACAAGACTGTGACTTGGAGGGACAGCTGCAGCAAGTTGGATGCCACTGGGGGATCCCTGGGCATGGTCTGCCAGGGCCAGCTTTGGGGGCTGGCTGGAGCTCATGGGGGTCAGGAGCTAGGGGTAGCAGGCTGGCTAGACCCTGACCCCAACTGTGATATCAAGGTGGAGGGGGGGGGATGTAAAAACTGGTGCTTGCTAGTGCCTCCAATCCCAGAAAGAGTTCCAGCAGTTCCCCACTTTTTGGTGAATGCTTTAGGGTTAGTAAATGGATTTCCTTTACTGATAGTTGAGTTGTTTTTTGAACTGCTATTTTGTTGCTGTGCCCTCAGGTAGGCGAGTCTGTGTGAGCCCCTCCACGATAGCCTCCTTACTGCAGGCTTCCACATTCTAAATGGGGTTCCCATCATTGCTGTGTCTCTATCTCTCCTCGCCTTCTCTATGTGGTCCCTCTATTGTTGATTGTGCAGAAGCTTTTCTATCAGCCTTCCTTTCTTGTTAAGGAGGAATTGCTCTATATGTGGATGTAGATTCATGATGGGAGGAGGTGAGCTCAGAATCTTCCTACACTGCCATGTTGGACCTTCCAAATTAATGGTAGTGTTTCATTAGGGCACCTGTGTGGCTCAGTTCGTTAAGAATCGGACTCATGGGGGCACCTGGGTGGCACAGCGGTTAAGCGTCTGCCTTTGGCTCAGGGCGTGATCCCGGCGTTATGGGATCGAGCCCCACATCAGGCTCCTCTGCTATGAGCCTGCTTCTTCCTCTCCCACTCCCCCTGCTTGTGTTCTCTCTCTCGCTGGCTGTCTCTATCTCTGTCGAATAAATAAATAAAATCTTTAAAAAAAAAAAAAAAGAATCGGACTCATGATTTTGGTTCACTATCAGGGTCATGGGTCATCTTGATTTTGGTTCACTGTCAGGGTCATTGAGCCTTGCATCTGGCTCCTCGCTGAGAACAGAGCCTGCTTAAGATTCTCTCTCCTTCTCCCTCTACCCCTTCCCTCCTCCCCTCCCCACTCACACATGTGCTCACTCTTTCTAAAAAAAATTTTTTTAAAAAAGATAGTGTTTTATTGGAAAATAAATACTGCATCCTTTTCCTAGACAGGAAAATAATAATATGAGAATCACATATCAACATTCCCAATTATTTGGATAAAATGTTGTGAAGGACAAAAAGAACATGCAACAACCCATGATAAATTGTTTAAATATTTAATTCAAAAAAGAAATTACACATAGTATTTACTTATAAGCCATTTCTTTTTATAGCAAAGTGTTCATAAAGAAATATTCAATTGATTTCTTCAAAGAAAGATGACAACACGAGAAATCATTTGGGTGTAAGAATCTTTCATTTTGATCGTGGTGTTTTCAACTCTCAATTTTTAAAATAGTCAACTAGCGTATTATTATATATAACCTGCCATTCTTGCACATCCATTTTCGTCCAATTGCCTTGATCAATACAGGAAAAAATGCTATAAATAGGGCAGTTGGGCTTCATTAGTGTTTGACTTTCAGGAAAAACACTCATGAATGATTTTTTTCAGAACTTTTTTTTTTAAAGAAAAGAATGAAAAGAGCAATTTTAAAAGGTCATGAGTTTTCTGGGTGCATAATAGATACATCAGTCTATGTAAGATAAATACAGCTTGCAAAATCATGTGATCAGAGTACTAAATATTTTTCCACACTTTTTTTAATTGTAGGAAGAAAATTAAAAGGACCAAACACAAGACCTGATTTGCAGTTTTCATCTGTAATTTATTTGACATAACAAACTTCCTGGTGACATCCTTAAACAGAATTGGCTATTACGACAACCACCTCTGGAGTCAGACTAGGTTTGTCTTGCAAACTTACCTGTTACTAGCTGTGTGACCTTGAACATGGGACTCTTCCCTTTTGGGCCTCAGTGTTCTCACATATGCTAATAGGGTTAATAAGTCTGCAAAAATTAAATGAGATACACAGTGTAAATGGTTTAATACGGTGCCTGGTGCCTAGTTAAATTGGTTTGCTATTATTACTGTTCTATTACTGAACCAGGAGGTATGTTCTTGTAAACCACACACTTAAGTAGAAAGTGGCTGAAAAGCAGAGTAGTTAAGAGCAAGGATCTGGTCAGACTCCCTGAGCTCAACAGTCCCGAACCGGATACAACCCCAAATGAACCCTGACTCCCACTGACTAATATGGTTGCCAGATCTTGGCAAGCCCTGTCTGTTGTCATTTCCTAGTAAGTAAAACAAGGACAATGTTAGCATTTACTCTGAGGTTGTTATAGAATTAAAGGTATAAGTATATTTAAGTTCTTAAGACAGAGTCGGATACATGTAACTCTCTATGAACATTACCTTTTATTATTCACTTACTTCAAGAAGTTTTACTGTGGTTCCACAGCGGATAGAATCATTAGGATAAAAGCCCCTGTTGGACTTCTGTGCTCCTGGAAACTTTGAGAAATCTGCATGAAAATGGGCAATGTTTAGAAAATTATCTTCTGCGGAGAAGTCTGCAACATTCGGATTGTAGAACCATAAGTATTAAACAAGGGTAACAAATGTCTGAGCGTCCCCCAAAGCAGTCCTCGTTTTCCTCTGGGCTCACATTTCCTGCTTTCTTCTTCTTGCGAGATGCCATATGTGCTCAAAAACCTTTGAGAGGCTTTGCTTAGTGTTCCACACCAGCTTCTTTTCTTAACTATCCTTAATACTCAGCAAGATTAAAATATCAACCCAGTACTCTATAAAACCTGTAAAGCGTGGGTTATTTCCAACCACAGCGTTTGGACTAATTCCAGGAAATCAACACCGCAAAGCACATGGTTGCTTACGATCTAAACCAAGAAGGAAGCGTATAGTATTTGTTTTGACAAGTTTGGCCCCACGGTGTTTGAGAATATGTTACTGTTGCTGTCTCAACCTTGGAGATTGGAACTATCATTAACGTAACAGTAGAAATCAGCTCCCTGTGCAAAGACCCTTGGTGGCTCTTGACTGTCTACAGGATAAAGTCTGTCTTAATCAAGTGTCTAAAGATTCCTGTCCATTAGCTCAGTTTACCCTCCTCCTTGTAGCAATATTTTCTATAATGTGTCTATAACATTTTCCTGACAGAGGCGCTGTAAAAAATTAACGTTTGAGGGCAAATCAGTTTGGGAAATATGTGTTCTAAATTTCTCTCTCATTCATAGTGTACTATATACCATGTTAAACTTTCTGAAAAGTCCTATATTAAAGAAACCTGCCTGATTTTATGTCACCCAAATTTTCCAAACCTTTTGAACCAAACCAACTGGACAAACACAGTGTTCAAAGAAAAATGTGTTTCGCGAGACTGGGTTATATTGTCCTTCCAAATGACACACAGCTACCCCTATTTCCTATCCCGTGTGTATATTTGTGCAAGCTTGCGTGTGTGCGTGTTTCCTCAAGCTGACCACCTCCCCCACAGGGATGCTCTTCCCTAGAACCCAGACACAACATAATTGTGTCTTTTCATCTCCTCACAGACACTCCCCTGTCACGTCTATGCTGATAGTGATGCTCTCTCTATTCAAGGTATCTTCAGCCTCTGCTTATAATACTCACCTGCCATTTAAGTCTGGGATCACACTGTTTACCAGCTTTTCCAAATCCAAGATGAGAGTTTAAGTTTCTTGCAATCAGCAACCACGGTTTACTGAAACAAACAAGCATCGACTGGGTAGCCAGGCAGATGAACGAGACCTCACAGCCCAGTTCTGTTCTTCCCAGTGGTAGACTTTAGACAAGTCTTTCCTCTCAAAGCCCCAGTCCCTCGTGCGGACCTCGGAGCATTGCCTGTGGATTTGCTACCCGTTCAAAGTAAGGCCCTTCCTGGGCAGCATCTGGCGTACAGAGAACACTCAACGACTCTCGTTCACATTGCTGTTGTCTCCCTCCCATTATGCCCAGCATTGGGTCTTTATCATCAGGGAACAATTTTAGTCATTGGTTTAATTAATGTAATGATACTGTTTGCTCTCTGCAAAGTTCTTCAGCTTCTGTCATCCCATCTGTAATGTAGCGAGCAGTAGGCATAGGCGACCGAGTGGAGATCAGAATGTGCAAAGCATGGTGCAGGGACGAGACAGCAGTGGTGTGGGGAGAGGGCTGAGTCGAGGCGGGGGTCGGCGCACAGAAGGTTTGGAGGGCTTAGCACCTGCCCCGCACCACAGAGCACGGGGCTGCTTCTCTGCCCAAGTGCTGTGAAAATGGCATACAAATCCCTTCTTGTCTTTCTCTCTGTTTACTCTTCTTGATCTAAAATGCCTGAAGAGCATGCCGATGTGATCTTACACCAGTAAGGGTGCAAAGGAAATGAGGATCCGTCCTTAAAGGAAGAGCATGCCTTGTCATTGGAATAGTTCAAATACCCCTTGTTCCCGACGCAGAATTTTCCTGAGAAAATAGTGGCCATTATTAATGCCTTGCATACAGACTCATCATTGTTTTTACTTGTGCTATTTCTTTGCATTTGGATGTAGAGCAATAAATTTCCAGGGTAATGAAACTCACTTATCAGATTTCCCAGCATTAAGTTTCATATTAGGAACGAAAAAAATCAGTCTAACTGGATTGAATGTAGCTGTAAGCCAGTATATGTAAGCTGTATAAGAGATTAAGCCTTCATCATTGCGTTTAAAAGCTTCCCATTTCAGTCTGGAAAGAATAACAATTTTCCTAGCTGTTATTTAATGATGTGAAATATTCCTTAAAATAATACATCGCATCAATTCAGGCAACATTCAAAAGATCAAATATTTTCTCTTAAGGAAAAGCGTACAGCCAATGAGCACATTTCCCCTTTAAAAATATGTTAATTTCCTAAGTTTTAAAGACAATGATTTTTTTATTCTTTTGGTGATGCTATCAGGAGTGCTTAAAAGCAGCTTATGAGGCAATTTAAAGTTTCTCATTCAGCAAAAAAGTTCTTGCTCCAATATTTTTTTCTTTCACTTGAGATCAAGTTCTAACCGATACCATTTTAACATGACCTCATTTTAGTATTCAATATTCCCATTTTTTCAACAAAATACTCTGAGGTTCATATTATTTTGAGGGTTGCTGGAGGGGAAGTGGGTGGGGAGATGGGGTAATTGGGTGATGGACATTAAGGAGGGCACTTGATGTAATGAGCACTGGGTGTTATATGCAACCGATGAATCACTAAATTCTACCATGAAATTAATAATATACTCACTATATTTAACTAACTTGAATTTAAATAAAAAAAAGAAAAAATGTGAATCCAGAGTCTTAAAAGAAGCAGCAATAACCACACATGAATTTATGTGTAGCATTGCTGTGCTATTTGGGAGAGTAGAGAACAAGGGAGATCCACTTTAACTATCGGCATCTCTGTTTTATGTTTGAGTTTTTATGAACACAAGCATACAAGCACAAATGCACACAGTAAATGTATGTACAAGTTATTGCATATACTATGTATGCTTAAAATTCTAATTAAAGCAGTTAGCAATGACTCTCATTTAGCAGCACGTAAAATGAGTAATTATGCTTGTTGAAAGACGCCAGCAAACAACTGTGAAAGAGCAGCCCAAGGAACCACAACCTCCCAACCACAGGGAAGTTGGTGGGAAGAAAAATCAGAAAGTAGAAACGGAATCCGGCTCCTTATGGGCGCTCCCTCTCCGAGTGCATTGTGATGTATTGTTTACAAGCCATGCTTTTAATTTATGGCGCCAGAGGTCCAACGTCCTTCCTGTGAAATGAACATGCCTGCAGATTTATTTTAACCAAAAAACATTTTTTAAAAAAATGCAAGATGTGCTAGCCATTACATGGATATCTTCAATCCGAAGCATCTGTACTGTGTCTAACTTGAATATGTGGGCAAACAACTTCAGTTTTAAACTCCTGGGTAAGGATGAACTTTGTTTAAAACACGCATAAGGGCTGAATTATTGCACAGAAAGGTATCGTCTACATGTAGTTATGCACTAGTAGCTTAAAAAGAGAGCTTTTTAAAAAACTCATATTCAAATAAAAAGAGTTTGTAAAGTGGAAAAGAAAAAAGACAGGAAAAGATAAAATGAGAAAGAGAAGGGGAAAGAAAAAAGAAACCTTTCTGTAGTCTATGAGAAAATTGCACACCGAAGGAGAAGGAGCTGAAGTTGGAATTCATTGAATTCACTCACCTTTGTTGAACAAGTTGCTTCAAGAACTTTGGTCAGTTACATCTTATGTGAAAATTCCTTGTTTCTGAGCCTCCATTGCAGACGGCCAGACAAGGCTTTAAACAGTGTGTCGATTTATTGTTATATATCAGTGTGTGGCGGGGAAACACTTAATCGAATCACAATTTTTCCTAAATCGATCAATGATGTTTATTTTACTTTTTAATTTTCTTTAAAAATAGTCAATGCGGCTCCCCAGTCCGCCCGGATTTCCAAATTAACATGAACAGTGGGCACCGAAGTCTTCCATTGCAATTCCGGCCCTGCCCGGTCCCTGCCACTAGGAGGCACTGCAGCCTGCTTTATGAGAGGGACGAAATCTGGCGAAGTGAATATTCCACCCAACTATGGCTCTGGTGTCATTCCCTATTTAATGGCTGTCAGTGAGGGGGAAAGACAACGTGGCGGGTAATTAAAACCAAATTGCAGGCAGGAGATGACTGCACAAGAATGATATTGTCATTAATACTGATTTAACATGCACCTGGGTAAGGTGAGGGAGAGCAGCAAGGGAATTCACAAGACGCCAGGGCTGCCTGATTTAAAGATGTAGTGTTTCCAGCTGAAGCATGTTTAAAAACTGAATAAAACCATCATATTATGACAGCAGAAATAAAACGGAAACAAATGTTCTACATATGTCTATTAAAAAAAACAAGAAAGAAAGAAAAATCTTCCATTTCTTCTAGCTCCGTGGGCCAAGCATGTGCCTCGTCCTCTGAAGTTAAAAAAGTATTTTTGCAGAAGTTTTCTCCCCCCAGTTGTTGGCTTCTCCTGTATGGGTTTGTAATCTGTTCATGTAGTTTACTGTTTTCATAAGACTGTGGGCATGGAACATTTGATTGAAGCAAACACCATTGATTTACAGAAATCATAAACCATGGGGGAAAGATTTCAATCCCAGAAACATTTCAGGAGAGGTATTTACCTTATGGGATTCAGGGATTTTCCATTCATGGGGAACACCTTGCTAGTGCGGTTGAAAGCTGGGACCCAGAGCTCAGAGACAGGACCAGTAACATCTACAGTATGAGGCACTTGGCTCACTGCAGTGAACCCCCAAATAAAGAAGAGGGTCACGCTCCTCTTAGTGCCCCTAAAATTAGTTAGCTCTTTTACTTTTAGTAGTTAAGTGCAAAACCCAGACAACAGACACTAATCAGAGTTCCAATGAAGCAGTCTATTTTGTTTAAGATATGTGACATAATCTGGTGGATATTTCAACATTAAATATTTCCATATTATAACTGAGATTAAAATTTACATCTGTTCCTTGGTAGAAGTAAAGCACAGTGGTTTAGATCATGTACAAATTAAAAACAACCTCTTATTTAAAGGATTATGGGTCATTTAAGGCAGAAAGCATACTAAAATTAAATGTGTTTATAGAGAGGGAAAAATGGTTACAGTGACAGAGTTCAGCCAATGCCTGAAACCCTGTGTTGATTGATAAATCTCCTTCTGGTTTCACCTTAAATGAAATGTGTGCATTATAGAAATGGTTATCCTTCTGCCCAGTGCCAAAAGAGATGAATCATTAAGGATGTCAGGAAGATTTATAATCACACCATAAAGAAAGTAAATTCAAAGAGCATTCCTTGGGCAATAAAGAACTTATTATAGAGAAAGAGCTCACTAAACAAGGTCAGGTAGGAAAGAATGATCAAACGTCATGGTTGCTGAATCTAGACAATGAGAGTGGTTTTCATACCCAAATCATGAATTGCAGAACAGTGATCAGATCTTCTGAACTTTTTCCAGGCAAGGCTTGGCTGTTGACATTTGTAATGAGGGTTACATTTATAGATGTTTTATTTATGTACCTATTTGTTGGTCTGTGTCGGTAGACGCACAAAAGTACCCATAAGCCCAATAACGCTGAAAAACCTAGGTAAAAAATAGGAACTTTCGACTTTATGAACAAATACACACATTTTGTGGTAGGCTTCGGATCCACTCTTGGCCACCGAGATTTTACAAGGTAGCATGAGAAATGCAACGGAAAGGGGCTTGATTTCACTTGAACTTTATAAAATACCAAAGAAATCCTTCTCCAACAAGGACACTTTCTGTGACAGAGACACCCACTCATCAGATGACCAAACCTGCCCAGTTCAGGCTGGGTGCTCGGCAACCAGATCGAAAATTGTTGAATGCACCCAGACTTGAGGGAGGAGAAGCTGTCCTTCGGATGCCAGACAGAATCTCGTTTTCCAATTCTGTTCTCACATTTGAACTGAAAAAGTCAGTGAAGCTCATTCCCACTCAAGTCTGAGGATTATCTGGGATCAGTGGCTTTTATGAGTGGAGGGGGAAAAAAAATATCTCATGGTCTCAAAGGAGAAATAACTTTAGAACCGATGAGTTTCCTCACATTTCAGGCTACACACACACACACACACACACACACAAAAGAAGAAGAAGAAGGGGGAAAAAGCAAAAAAAAAAAAAAAAAAAAAAAAAAGCCCAGCATCTGAAAGCCCAATTGTTCAGGAAACTTGCTGACATGGGAGAAAGGGATGATTATTTGGAGGGAGGGAGATGCTTCGTTATAATTAATATTGACTTCAGGACAGCTCTGCATGGCGGGTCTTCTTGTTGGGACCGGTCTGTACCAGGAGCACAGGTGTTGGGGACGTGCACAGCGACTGGAGGAACCGCACTGAAGCTCTCCTTCTGGTTTTCACCCCATTTACTCTTCGATGGAACCTGGCACTCCCAACCTCTTGAACTGTTCTCCCGGGTTGCCCGTGTAACAAATATAATTTTTCAGCAAGATGGCTGCTGCCAGAAGCAGGCTCAGAAATGTCCATTTTAATTAAACATTTTACTTTCAATTACATTTCACAGTTTGCACATGGTGACACATGCTTTCATCACATGGACTTTCAGATTGCTATATTAGTCCTGTTTTCCTAGGCAGGGAAATTTGTGTTGGTGAAAATGACTCACGTAGGAGAAACTCAGTTTTTCCTTGGACTTGATCGATGGAAAGTTATTTTCAAAAGAAGCATAGTAGCAGCATTTCTAGACTTCAGGCTAGATTTCCGAGTGTCCAGTCACAGGGAGCCTTCAAATTAATAAAAGGACAATCAGACGATGACTTATAGCAGAAGTATGTGATGTTACATATGCCCTTTATTGAGGGGAGAGAAAAACATGGCTATGCAAATTTACTGGTGTTTGTGTGCCAAGGGAAGCTTTCGAAAATAACGATTTTCACTAAAAGCTACCCCAAATGTATAATGACCCTAAAAAGCAAAGTAAGCTGACTTGATTCCTATCTTCCAGAAGCTTATAACACAAGACATACACTCACACAGATACTCATTTTGTTTCAAAATAATACATAAACACATATTTCAAGAACCTTTTTAGATGTCTCCAGATTAGGAAAATATCTTTACTGCAACAAGATAGGAAACTCATTCGTGGCCCTCTCTGGAGCACGCCACTTGAATTATTTATCATTCCAAGAAGCAGGGAAGAACTTTTTGTCAGTGTGCAGGGGCACAGCGTTTCATTTTAAGCAGATAAAATTGGAGAATAATGTTGCCCAGGCATCATCTTTTTAAATATGCATCTAAGAGGGGATTCCGGGGGGGGGGGAAGCTTGTGGGAGACCATTTCCTATCCTTTAAAGTGAAACATTTGTGGGTTTTCATCCCCCCCCCAACTCGGACTTCTGACTAGAAATTAAGCAGAAGCTGAAATTCCCGTGGCCCAGACTGCTTTCTCTGTTGCTTCCCCTACAAGCCTGTGTGGCGACTGCCTGAGCTAAATCAGTCTGGCAGGGAATGATGTAAAGATAGGGAAAGGTTTAATCTGGATCTCTCAGTTTCACTTTTTAACAGTGATTTTTTTTTCTTTTTTTAAAAATCATTATCACATGATATATCGAAGATGCCCTCCATCTTTTTCCCTCCCTCCTTTCCTTCCTTCCTCCCTCCCTCCCGTCCTTCCTTCCTTTCCTATTCCTTCCTTCCCTCCTTCCTTCTCTCCTTCCTACCTTCCTTTCATCTTTACTCTCTTCCTAATAGGCTTATAAATATATTTAGATATTTTTCAGTTATTTGTTTGTTACTATTTAGTTCCATTTTAGAAGAATTTTCTCTAAAAGAACGGAGGCCAGATTTTATATGGCATGAGATTTTAAAAGTCACATCTTTGTTATGGTGTGTCCTATCTCACTCATGCTTGTATTTCAAGTACATGAAGGAACATGTTAAGAAAATACCTACACAGAATTTAGGCTCAAAAGCCCAAAGTCAAGAAACTGTTACAAAAAATGTACCGGGATAACTGTGCTTGATACCAAGGATAAAGTTCAAGATTAGTGCTCAGTGTGGGACACTTGTGCAAAGTTTAGATTCCTTTTTTTTTTTTTTAATAATTGCTGGCATGAGCTAAAATGCATGACAGCCACATGAGACAAGAGATTATTGTTTCTCAAATGAAGAGACCGAAGTACTTAGGCGAAGTCACACATTTGGATTGCGGGTGGAAAGATCATGTCTTACCTGACAGGCTGATCCTGTGGGCCCCACGCCCCCCACAGAGTTGCGTGTGGAACGAAGAGCCAAGCACTACACCCCATTTAAGGAAATGAAATTTGCTTCTGCACTAATCTCCGGAAAGACAAAGCCTTAAAAGATCTGCTGGACAAAAACTACCCCCCACCCCCCAAAAGAGCTGTTGGCCACCCACGGGAAAGCTGGCAGATAGGAGCTTGGGATGCAGCAAAGATGGAGAAGATTGATTCCCCACAGAACCCATGAAAAATACATGGCTACGCCCATCAGACATTCATGCACGGATATACACATATGTGTGTGTACATGTGTCCATGTCTAGGTAATGGAAAACCAGTCTTTGAGGATGATTACCCAATTCTGAAATTAACCCATCAATCCAACCAGGTAACCTGATGATTTTCTACCAACTAGCTCTCTTCTTTATTATTATAAATGTTGTTATTGTTGTTGTTTATATTTTACCATTCTACTGGTTCGATGGCAAGCCGAGACCTCACGCTGTGTGTGTGAGAGTCCGTGGTCATGGATGGGTAGGGTGACCATGTGTCCCAGTTAACACGAGACAGGCCTGTTGAGCGAAGCCTGTTGTTTCAATATAATTATAACAGCATCCCCTTCTCTCTCAAAAGTATCCCAGTTTGAACAACTAATTATATGGACACTATGGATGAGAGACATTTGAAGTCACCCACATTTAAATTGTGACCTATGATTACCTGGACCTAAGGCATCAGATGGTCTCTAATGAGGCAGACCATGAAGGGTGTCTCATAGCTCACTGAGCAGCTCTGCCATCTTACTCAGGGCCTAGGCCAGAACGGGGCTCTGATGGGCCTATAGGAAAAGCTGAGGCTCCACAGAGTCAGAACAGAAGCCTCAGTACTCTTGCCCTGGTGCTTCCATTGATCAGAGTAAACAGAGAAAATCATATCTTTTTCTTGTGCTTCCATTTTCATATCAGCAAAATTGTAACAATACCATGTGGTCCTAAGGAGTAATTTATTACTAAACGGCTGGTAAAAAAGGAGCACAGATCTTTATCTGCCACTTAAAAAAGGCCTTATGTATTATCCATTGTTTGATAATTAAAAGGAGGATATTTATATCTTTGAATTAATGAGCTATTTCAGAGATATTGTTGATAAATTATAAAAAATGCACTGGCTTTCGAGTTGGTTAAGCATGTGACTCTTGAGTTTGGCTCAGGTCGTGATCGGGGTCATGGGATGGGAGCCCCACGATGGGCTCTACTCTGGGCATGGAGCCTACTTAAGATTATCTCTCTCCTTCTCCTTCTGTCCCTCCTCTGTGCACACGCTGTCTTGTGCTCTCTCTCTCTCAAAGAAAAATGCATTGGCTTTAAAGAATGTTTGAAAATTGAAATCTTTAAAATGTTTTAATACCTTGCTTCAGAATAATATTAGCCAATCATTGTGATTAGTTTTAAAGAGAAAGGAAGGACAAAAAAATGCGAGAAGGGGAAAGAAGAAAAGAGGGAAGAACATGGAGGAAAGAAGGAAAAATGTGGGGAAGGAAAGAAATAAGGAAGGGATTTTCCCTTCTCGTGCCCAGAAATCTGGCTATTTTTGCTTTTTAAGGGCCACACTTTCTTTAATTCTAAGGAAATTACAAATAGTTGGGTTACATATCTAATCACTGAATTTGTACACAGTGAAAATGATTATCCCGAACACTTAAATCTGCCTAATCTCTTTCTCAAACACCATTTTTAACGTATTTGTAAATTTTTGAGTGTTTAATGTGCAGTATATTCCTCTAACATAAATTGTCACAATTATTAGTTTTGGCTTCAAAGACCAATACTGATCACCAGACTTGACGTAGCTCTGAAAACACGTTCAAATTCCCACAGTCACTGAATGCATAATGGTATTTTTTTGAATATTTACCATTTGATACTGAAAATACCACATCCCACTAATAAAGGTTCTTGAAGTGCTATGGATGAAATATGGAAGAAATATGGATGAGCCCGCGAGTGTAAGCTGTGAATGTATTTTTACATTTTCTAGTAGAAAAAAGCAGAAACAGGTGAAATCATATTTTTAAAAGATTTATTGACTTGTTTTAGAGAGAGTACATGAGTGGGAGGGAGGGGCAGAGGTAGAGAGAGAGGAGAAGCAGACTCCCTCCTGAGCTTGGAGTTTGACCCCAGGACCCTGAGATCATGAACTGAGCTGAAACCAAGAGTCAGACACTCAACCAACTGAGCCATCTAGGTGCACTGAATTCACTTTTAATAACATATTATTTAATTAGATTTATTCTGTATATTAAAATTTTACTGATCTACACAAAATGTTCTTATTAAGATATTTTAAATTCCATATTTTTTTCTAAGTCTTCAAAATCTTATATATTTTACATTTGTGGCACATTTCAATTTGGGCTAGCTACCTTTCCATGACTCAGCAGTCACACAAGACTGGGGGCTACTATATTGGACATTCAGAGTTCAAGCATGTAAGTCAGTAAAACATCTCATTATGTGTTTTTTTTTTAAATCTGTAGAATATTTCCTCAATACATTGGCTATTATTATGTGGCTATGAATATTTGGATACAGGTCACTGTATGGATATATTCTTTCATTTGTCTTGGGTAAATATGAAGGAGTTGGATTTCTGGGTCATGTGGCTAGTTTATGCTTAACTTCTTAAGAAACTGCCACACTGTTTTCAAAATTGGCTGTGTCATTTTACCTTCCTATCAGCAATGAAAAAGAGGGCCAGTTTCTCCACTTGTTATCGTCTGACTTTTTTATTGCAATGATTCTGTTGGTTATGCCATACTCTCTCGTTGTGGTCTAGATTGGTGTTTCCCTAATGACCAATGATGTTGAGTACCTTTCTGAGGGTTTATTAGGTCTTTGGTGAAATTTTTATTGAAATACTTAACCATGTTTTTAAGTCAGACCTTATCTTCTTGTTACTGAAAGGTTGTAAGAGTTCTCTATATATTTTGGATCTAAGTTTTTGGTTTTTGTTTGTTGTTTTTATCAAATATATGATTTAAAAGTATTTTCTCCCAGGCTTTTACTTCTTTTTTTCATCCTCTTAATTAGTGTCCTTTGAAGCAGAATTTTTGAATTTTAATGAAATTGAATTTATCAAATTATTCTCCTATATATTAAGATTTTGGTATCATATCTAAAATCTTTTTGTGCATTTGAGGGTCAGAAAGATATTCCTGAACAAGTTGAAATCTAAAAGTTTTATTTTGTTTAGCTCTTACATTTAAGCCTACGATCCGTTTGGGTTAGTTTTTGTGTAGTGTGTAAGGTAAAAGTCAAGCTCATTTGGGGCACTGGGGTGGCTCAGTCAGTTAAGCGTCCAACTCTTGATCTCAGCTCAGGGCTTGATCTCAGGGTCGTGAGTTCAAGCCCCATATGGGTGTGAAGCTTACTTAAAAAAAAGTGAAGCTCATTTTTTCATTCAGTGTCTACTTGTCCTAGCACTATTTGTTGAAAAAATTATCCTTTCCTGATTAAAACACCTTGGCACCTTTGTCAAAAAAGAAAAAAGTTATTGACCATAGATGTAAAGATTTATTTATGGAATTTCAAATCTGTTCCATTAATCTAAATGCTTATGATTATAAAATCACAGAACCATCTTGATTATTCTGCCTTTATAGTAATCTTTTTTATAAAGTAGTGTGGTAGGTAAAATCCTAAAATGGCCAAGATCTCCTGCTCTAATCCCTGAGACTGCGAATATGTTAAATATCAAACCTTGATTATGTTATATCACATGACAAAAGTCGCTCTACATATGTGATTAAGGTTACTGATCAGTTGCCTCTAAATTAATGAAAAGGGAACTCATCTGGCTGAATCTATTCTGATCACATCATGCTTTATGAGCAGTTTTCTCTGACAGATAGTAGAAGGAAACCTCCAAGAGAGACTTAACACGTGGGAAAGATGTGGCACACTGTTGCTTCCGAAGGGTGGAGGAGGCCATGAGACAAGCAATGCAGGTGGATTGTAAAAGGACTGAGGGGCCCCTGACTGACACCCAACATTGTGAAAGGCATGTCTGTTCTACAGCAGGAGGAAGGTCAATTTCTCCGAGAGCTGGAATGAGTTTTAAGGAGGAATCTGAGGTCTAGTTGAGAACAAAACTGGCCAACACTCCAAATTCAGCCTCATGAGACATTGAGCAGAGTGTGTGTGTGTGTGTGTGTTTTAAGCACCTAATTTTACGATAATTTCTAATAGGCAAAAGAAAACGAACAATGGTAGTATATAGCTCTTCCAAATTTTATGCTCATCTTTTTAAAAAGTGTTTTGGATGTTCTAAATACTTTACATATCCATATACATTTTAGGGTTGACTTGTTAAATTCCACAAAGAGGCCTGCAAGACTACATTTAATTGGCGGGTCATTATCTTAATAAAATTAAGTTTTTCAACTGATTAATAGTAAATGTATATGGATTTATTTAAGTCTTTTTAAAATTCCTCTTAGTAATCTTGTTTTAATACAAAAATCTTACAATATTTTATTTAAATTATTCTTAAACTTTTGATTTCTTTCAGTGGTATTATCAATGGAATTATTTTCTTAATTCCAGTTTTGAATGTTCCTTGCACACACAGAAGTGCCTTTGATTTCTGAATATTAAGCTTGTATTCTCTGCACTTACTAAGTATGTTCATTAGTTCTGGTAGTTTTGGGGTGGATTGCTTAGGATTTTCTCTGTACGGAACTAAGCGCGGATAATGACAGTTTTACTTCTCCTCCAAATCCAATGCCTTTGCATTTTTTTTCCTTTTCCTTATTGCATTTGCTTGAATCTCAAGGAAAAAGTCGAATAGAAGTGGAGAGTTGACATCCTCGCCACGTCCCCAGGCTTAGAGGTGAATAATTCAGCCCTTAATAAGCTTGACATTAGTTTGCGGTTTTGTTTTAAGTGTCTTTTCATAAAATTGGAACAATACATTTTATTTTCAATTTTCTGAGATATTTCATCACAAATGTGTGTTGAATTTTGTAAAGTGCATCTATTGAGATGATACTATGTGTTTTGTTCTTTATTCTAAAAACATGGTACAAGGCATTGATTGGCTTGTTAATCTAAGCTTGCATTCCTGGAATAAACCCTACTTGTCATGATGTGTGTGATGCTTTTTATATGTTGCTGGATTCAGTTTACTAAAAATATTTTGTAAAATATGATCCTGTCCCTGTTTATGAGGGATACTGCTCTGTCGTTTTGTCTTCTTTAGAATTCCTCACTTTCAGAGTAACAATGCCTTTATAGAGTAGGTTGAGAGATGTTTCCTCTCTCTCTGTTTCCTGAAAGAGCTTTTGAAAAATTGGTGTTCTTTAAATATTTTATAGTATTTACCCAAGAAATCCTCTAAGCCTAAAATTTTCTTTTTGGAAGTTATTTTTTAAAGTTTTTATTCAAATTCCAGTTAGTTAACATACAGTATAATATTATTTTCAGGTGTACAAGATAACGATTCAACACTTTCAGACAACACTCAGGGCTCATCACAACAAGCGCCCTCCTTAATTGCATACTCAATTTCTTTAATTGTTGATTTATTCAAATGTTCTATTTCTTTATGATTCAATTTAGGCAATTTGTATCTTTTTAAGATTATGTCTATTTCAGGTGCATTTCTAATTTTTTGACATATACTCGGTCATCATATTTTTATAATGATATTAATTTGTAGGGTTGGTGCTAATGTCTATTTTTCATTCCTGATTTTGAAAATTTATATCTCGGCCCCTTTTTTTCCCTGTTGGTTTGGCTAAAGGATATTCAAGGATCGTCAGGTTTTTTTTGACCTTGTTAAAAAACCAACTTCTGAGTTCATTATTTTTGTCCCTTTTCTGTTTTACTGACTTCAAATCTCTATTACTCTTTTTATTTTGCTTGTCCTGGGTTTAGTTTGCTCTTTTTTTCCCAATTATTTAAGATAAAATCTTAGATCACTAATTTGAGGCTTTTCTTCTTGTCTAAAACTAAAAAGTTCCTGCTAAGTGCTGCTTTAGCTGCATTTATGCAAATTTTTCATATGTTGTACATGCATTGTCACTCAGTTAAAAATATTTTCTATTTCTTTGTGCCTTTTTCTTTAATCCATGGGTTACTTAGAATTGTGTACATTTCCAAATATTTGGAGATATTCCAGATTTCTTTCTTTTTTAAATTCCTAATTCCTTTGTGATCAGATAACAAGTTTTATATTAATTTATTAAGACTTATTCGGGAGTGCCCGGCTGGCTTAGTTGGTAGAGCATGTGACTCTTGATCTTGGGGTCATGAGTTCAAGCCCTATGTTGAGTGTCGAGATTACTAAAAAAATAAAAAATTGAAACTTAAAAAAAAAAAAAAAAGACTTGTTTTGTGGCCTAGCATGTGGTATACCCTAGAAAATGTTCCACTGTATATAAAAAAATTATATAATCTACAGTCCCTTTTGAGAGATTTTATATATGTCAGGTCAGATTAGTTGAAATTTGTGGTCAAGTCTTCTAATTTTTTTTAATCCCTTGGTGTTCTATCAGTTATTTTGAGTGGGGTATTCAAGTGTCCAACTGTTCATGAAGAAGTGAGACTATTGTCATTCAATTTTGTCAGATTTGTTTCGTGTATTTTAACTGATATGTTTCCTGATACACTGAACTTTTATCAAAACAAAATGTCTTCTTTTGTTTCTAGTAATATCTCCCATTTCAGTCTTTTTTTTTTTTAATATATACATATTACTATGGTCACTCCAGCTTTTTTCTGGTTACTGAAGATTGTTGTCACTTTTGTTCATTTATTTGTTTAGTAATTTTCCTTGGCTAAATCTGTGCAATATCTTTCATCTATTGTATGCAGCTTCTGATATCTTTGTTCATTTTTGTTCTTGTTCTACCTATGCGTTGTCCCTGTGTTGGCATAGCTTCATGGTCAGCCATTGTCCATGAACTTACACGTGGTTAGGGGAACATATCTGAAGTTTAAACCATTTTCATTCTTGGCTCACTGTATTTTCTACTCATACTTCCCACTTCTTCTCTGTGTATGTGCTATTTGCAGAACTTGCATGGAAGACAAAATTAAAAAGAAAAATGGAAAAAAATTCAAACCAAAAAGTAAAGAGAATCATGGTCTTATCACAAATATGATTTTATCAGGAGTCATTAAGCAAGAAAGAAGTCATTTTGTATTTATATATAAGGTACCATCTACCATGGCCATAAAAGCAATAAACGATCGTATGCCAAATAACACAGAACAAAATGCAAATCCATTATCAGAGATACAAGGAAAATGAACAGAAACACACCTATTGTGGGAGATGTTGAAACACATTTTTAGGTATTACAAAAATAGGTACCTCCCCCAAAGAAAAACACAGTTATATAGAAAATGCAAGAAATATACTAAGGTTGATTTAATATATATTTATTACTCCTTAGTAGCCTATACAAATAAGGGTTAAGATTGCCTGAAGGTCTGCTCAGTGAGGGTTATGCAAGGTGGTGTTCATAACAATTTAAGAACATTATTTCTATTATGTTTGTTTGACAGATGAAGGAAGAAAAAAAAACTGAGGCTGGAGAGATCAGTTATTTTCCCTGGGTTGGGTAGCTAAGAAATGCTATAATAATATACAAACTCATGTCTGTCTATGCCAGATGCCTCAAAGTACACATTATACAGGAAAATTCAGATGAACACATTACAAAAGAAAAGAAAGCTAGAAACTGATAACTTTTTCTAGCACCAAAATTACAACCTTTCAAATGTTAAACCGAAGAACATTTTCTAAATACCTAACAAATCAGGAGTATATTAAAGCTACATCTGCAGAATTAAAACAAGAAAAATCGGAGCTAATGTGATCCAAAATTACATTAGAACCAAAACTATACACAGCATGTAAATTGTAATATTAAATATATTAATTATGAAGAAATATTTTACAGTAATAAATTATTTAACTAAAGAATTTAGAGAGTATCTGGAAGAGGAGCATGAGGTTAACAAGAATATTTTAATTAAGAAAATAAAGAAGGGGCACCTGGGAGGCTCAGTTGGTTAAGTGTCTGCCTTTGGCTCAAGTCATGATCCCAGTGTCCTAAGATTGATCCCCCTGTTGGGCTCCCTGCTCAGTGGGGAGTCTGCTTCTCCCTCTCCCTGTGCCCCTCACCTCCACTCATGCTCTCTCTCTCAATATCAAATAAGTAAATAAAATCTTTAAAAAAAAGAAGAGAAAGGAAAATTAGTAACTTCAAATTACTCCATAACAAGTAACAGTCATAAAAAAAGACTGTTGGCATATAATATCTCTGAAGAAATGTAGATTAGTCAATAAATGTGATTTTTTCCCCTTTACAGTACTTCTGTTTACATTTTTATGTTTTCAAGTAATTGTTATTAAATTTACAAAAAACAAAATTGAAAAATAAATTTACATGAATGATAGCATTAGAGCTATTCATTGTAATATATAAGAAGTTAAAATACATATGTAATATATATTTATATTAATATATGATATTTAAATTTTATTTACTAAATTGTCAATAAATAGTAAAGTCTCCCATAGGGAAAAACTAATGAGCTAAGAATATAGACAGAATATAAGAAATAAAAGATACAAATGGCTAATTGATTTCAGATAGAATTTTAATGTCACTAGAAATTTTTAATGCCACTCTTTTGCTAAATCTTCCAGAAAGTAGAAATAAGGACAAATTCTCTAACTTATACAGTGAAACTACTATAACCTTAATTCCAAACCTGAGGACAGTCAAAATGGGAAAATTCATAGTAGGTCATCATAAAAATAGATCCACAAAAGCAAAACAAAATATTGGTAAATTCAACCCAACAATACAGGAGATAAATATATAAGACCAAGTTGACTTTATTTCTGGAATGCAAGGATGGTTTAACATTTTTAAACTACTCAATGTAGTGGACCTAAGCAAGATAAAAGAAATAAATCTTATATTGTCACCCTCAAAAATTCAGTAAAAATATTTGATAAAAGTTAAGATCTGTTCTTACAAAAATCATATGCAACCTAGGAATACAAAGGCACTTTCTAAATCTGACTAATGCTATCTGCAAAACCTACAGCAAATGTAGTTAATGATAAAATGTCAGTAATCTTCCTCTAGAATCAGGGGTAAAGAACAAGGATATCTATGATCTTCACATCTCTTAAATATCATACAAAAAGTCCTACCCAGTATGAGGTTAAAGTACAGAAGAGAAACAAAAAGTCATTATTAGCAGTGGTTATAATTATGGCAATAAATAAACCAATTATCTATATTATTATATTAATATGCATATATTAACATGGTAATTAAAAATACAGATATTATATTAGCATTTTATTATTGGTTTTCTGTAAATAAGCTCAATATACAAACATAAAATGTGAATTCGTATACCACTATGTTAGAAAAGGAAATTTTTTAAAGATATGATTTATAATAGCATCAAAATATTAAATTGCTAGAAATGATTCTAATAAAAAATGTGCAAGTCATCTATAAAGAAAACTGTAAAACAAACATAAAAAGTACGACATGAATGTATAATACAACATATTTATGTACTGAAACACTCATTATTGTAAATACATAACTGTTACTAAATTATTCTATAGATTCAATTAAATTCTAATCAAATACTAACAGGGTGTGTATGTAGAACTTTATAACTGGGTTTAAATACTTATATTGAAAATATAAAAGACTAAAAGTAGACATGATAGTAATAAGAAAGAAAAATAAATTGCTCTATTCCAAAGAAAACATTATAAAATTACAGTAATTAAGACAGTACGGTATTAGAAATAATGATGATAACAGAATTTATTAAACCTGACAGATCAGAAGTAGGAAAAATGGGTATCTGTTTTTCTCTCGCATTATCCCTCTTAATAAACATCTTAAGACGTGAAGGCTGGAGGAAGGTATAATCACAGGAATTTCACTACTTTTAAATGGGCAATTGCATATACTAATAACACAGTGCTTGGATCTCGAAGTACATACTTGATTTGCTACTCACAACAACAAATGTGAGTTACTCTTACATCCCCAGGAAGGGAACATGGCCAGGAATGGCATTCCACAGTGTCTCTCCCACCCCTCCCCCTGAAAGCCATTGCACTGATGGGTGTAGGAGAGTGAGAGCCACACCCCCTCCAGGCAGAGACGGATTCACTTCGCTTTGAGTAGCAGATCAATTTACTAGATGGGAGTGAAAACTTTTCCATTATTCCCATTCTGATTACAGGTTTTAACTATGGGTTAGATTACTCACCTAAAACGAATTTTAAGTTTCTTCCTATGAATGGAAAAAAAATAGTTGAAATAAAAATAACTCAAATTAGGGGCGCCTGGGTGGCACAGCGGTTAAGCGTCTGCCTTCGGCTCAGGGCGTGATCCTGGAGCTCTGGGATCGAGCCCCACATCAGGCTCCTCCGCTATGAACCTGCTTCTTCCTCTCCCACTCCCCCTGCTTGTGTTCCCTCTCTCGCTGGCTGTCTCTATCTCTGTCGGATAAATAAATAAAATCTTTAAAAAAAATAACTCAAATTAATGTGAAGATTTCTACTTAATTATAGTTTCTTAAAAGTTCTATTTATGTATTAAGAAATGAGGGGTTCAGTACCAAAGGGGAAAGTGCATAGTATATTTTTGGAGCCCTTTGTTGATCAAGAGATATTGAAATTGTCAGTACGTTTGCTATGGTGTGGGCTGCATCATGGGTCATGCTGCCTTATTTGTAGGCATTATCGTGGCAGGGAATATCATCAGTTTAATTATAATGTGGAGCTTGCTGATATCAAAAGGAGTAATCCATCCAGAGCTCTCATAAAAATTAAAAAAAAAGTATAACTTTGTAAGACTCTCTCAGTCTTATCTTTCCAGAGTTTTTATCTTGCTGCATGTAAACTCAAATTTAGCCATAATCTATTATTTACATTTTTGTCTTACTCTCTAATTTTTGCTATCAGCTGCTCAAGCATTATAAAATTGAACAGCTTGAGATTAGCATTCAAGGTTTTAGTCAGAAAAGCTTTACTCTCCAATACCATATTATAGTTTAGCTATTTATCCATAATCAAATTTATAGTAATTAGATAAAATGCATAAGGATTTTAAATCCATCCTTCACGTAATCTAATTTATATTTATAACTTCATAATTATATTATATGCCAATGATTATTAGAATCTTACATATTGAGAATGAACAATGGATTAAAGATAGACTTTTATCTTTTCCTGGGTTATTCAATCTCACTAATTATACATTTAATAATGATCAATTATAAGTTAATGTACATAATTGTTTTATTAAATCTAAATCATAGTTAAACACTTATTTAATAATCTATGTTAGTGTTGCCCTTTCATATCTTTCAGGAAATTAGAGTTGCATTTGCCCACCTAAATTTTGGTTTTAAATTCTCTCTTGTTCTGCTTATTGCCTTTGTCTTGAATTTCAAATACAACCACCCATTTACTCTGACAAAACAAAATACAGGGAATGAAACTTTACATTTCAAATGACTATTTGAATCTATTTTGTTTACTGGTGTGTACCTGAGTGCTGGTGTGTCTATGAGAGAAAATTAATACCATTTAGTATGAAGTGGTATAACCATAACTTGAAGAAAAACAGCTAACCTTGATGTAGCCAGATCCTACTTTAAGCTTTTCACATCACCATCTCATGTCACCCTTAAACAACCCTGACGGGTAGATACGATTATTATTGCCTTTAAGGGAAGAGGACACTGAAGCATGGGGAAGTTAATTAAACTTTCTCAAGGTCACACAGGCAGTGAGTGGGAAAGCCAAGCATCTGGACTCTAGACCTCACATCCTAAGGCATTGCTTTTTCCCCATAGAGGTCATTGTTCCAGCTTAAACTTAATAGGAGCTTGAAGTCTGAGAGATGCAAATGTAACTTATTTGTCAGGTCCATGCAGTATTTTCCTGTTAAAAAACTGTAACTGTTGGGGCTCCTGGGTGGTGCAGTCAGTTAAGCATCGGACTCTTGGTTTTGGCTCAGGTCGTGATCTCAAAGTCCTGAGATCAAGTCCTGAGTCAGGCTCCGTACTCTCAACATGGAGTCTGCTTGAGATTCTTTCTCCACTCCCCTCTACCCCTCCTGCTCATGCTCTCTCTCTCTCTCTCAATTAAATAAATAAACCTAAAAAACAAAAATGAAAGCAAACTGTAATTGTGTTTTTGCTGTATAACAAATGTTTCTGGTTAAGATATCAGAGGGAGATTTCCCATTTATTAAGCTGTCTATGATTCTTGAATTCCATTTGTAGTATTCATTATAAGCTCATCGCGGTTGTGTTTTTCTTTCGTTTCAAATGGAACTAGAAGACCAAAGCTACTGTGGACTTTTTTGTCTTTTTGTATTTATTTATTTATTTTTTAAAGATTTTATTTATTTATTTGACAGAGAGAGAGAGAGCCAGCGAGAGAGGGAACACAAGCAGGGGGAGTGGGAGAGGAAGAAGCAGGCTCATAGCAGAGGAGCCTGATGTGGGGCTCGATCCCAGAACGCTGGGATCACGCCCTGAGCCGAAGGCAGACACTTAACGACTGAGCCACCCAGGCGCCCCTGTATTTTTTAAAATTAATTTTTAGTGCTGTTTTAGTTTTACAGAAAAATTGAGTGGGGAGTAGAGTGTCACCTACATCCCCACCCCCACTCCCCTATCTCAGCTCACCATTTCCCTTGTTATGAACATCTTGCCTTCCTGCATTCATTACAACTATTATACATGATTATTAACTAAAGTTCTTAGGTCACATTAAGGTTCCTCCGTGTTCTACATTTCTATGCGTTGTACATTTCTGTGCATTTTGACAAATGCATAATGACATGTACCCATGACTATGGTATCATACTGAAAAATGTCATCACCCCCAAAATTCCCTGTTCCTCACCTATTCATCCCTTTTCTCCCCCTCCCCGAGCCCCCTGGCAACCACTGATCTTTCTACTGCCTCTAGAGCTTTGTCTTTTCCAAAATTTCATAGAGTTAGAATTAGATAGTGTGTAGGTTTTTCACACTGGTTTCTTTCACTGAGTAAAATGCTTTTAATGTCCCTTCATTTCTATTCATGGCTTGATAGCTCATGAGCAATATATGGAAGTGTTGAATCACTTTATTGTACATCTGAAACTAATATAACTCTGTATGTTAACTACACTGAAATTAAAATTAAAAAAACCCCACAAAAAACAAAAAACCTGCACACAAACCAAATGTGTTTTAAATGGTTGAAGTAGGCACTGGAGTAAGAATGAATTAAAGCAATGATAAACCCAAGAAAGTGGATGGATGAAAGCGGGGAGAAGTTTTAAATGTTTGCATGTGTGCGTGTGTACTCCCACTTTGGAAGAAAAATGGAGCCGCTCTTCTAAGAGGAGCTTTGTACACACAATCTTCATAGTTATTGAGTATAACACAGTAAAGCAGCCTTACTCAAGAAACTAATGGACAAAGCTGTGGAGGAGGAAGACAAAATTGTTGTGTGCTTCTTGTTGCCAAATACTATGCAAAGAACTTAATGTGTACTTTCATGCCGTCTTCCTAATGACCCAGTGAAGGGAGTACTGTGTTATTTTAAAGATGAGGGATCCAAGATTCAGAAAGTCTCAAACCAGAGAGAGAGAAAGTAGGCTGCCCTTATTGAACCCAGATTCTGGGGTGCCTGAGTGGCTCAGTCAGTTAAGCATCTGCCTTGGGCTCAGGTCATGATCTCAGGGTTCTGGGATCAGCCCCAAATTGGGCTCCCTGCTCAGAAGGGAGTCTGCTTCTCCATCTGCCTCTGCCCCTCCCCCCACTCATGCTCTCTCTCTCTCTTTCAAAAATAAAATAAATAAAATCTTAAAAAAAAAGAACCTTCAAGCCTCAAAGTAATTTTAATAATAGACTGTTCACAAAAAGGGACACATTCCTCTGTTTGATTCCCCTTGTCCTAAATATGGCGTATTTATATACTAAATAACACAGAGTGAGTATACATTTAGTATATAGCATCTTTCCATTCAAAAAGAAGTCACTAATCTGCTAATACAGAACAAGACATGAAATATCTTAATATTTGAATGCTGGTGATTACTAAAACCAAATATTACTCTGTTAGCTATAATATTGACCCACTAAACCAGTCCCATTTTAAATAACTTTTGCAATGATGCCCTAATTTTTAATTAGATAGCCAATATTTTATAATATGGAGCACATAAAATCTGAATATTACTAATGGCTCTCTTAAGCTTTTACATTTATGAATTGGCCTCAGAGTCAAGTTGGTTGACAACAAGTAATCCCACGAAATTAGCTTTCACCCTTAAATATCATGCATGTTAAAACTTTTAAAATTGTAATCAATTATGCTTTTAAAAAGCATCAAAAAAGGGGCATCTGGGTGGCTCAGTCAGTTAGGCATCTGACTTTGGCTCAAGTCATGATCTCGGGCTCCTGGGATCAAGCCCTGCATCTGGCTCCTGGGATCAAGACCTGCATCTGGCTCTGCACTCAGTGGGGAGTCTGCTTGTCTCTCTCTGTCCGCCTCTCCCCCCCACCAACCCCCCAGTTCTCTTGTGCTCTCTCTCAAATAAATAAATAAAATCTTAAAAAAAAAAAAGGCACCAAAAAAGTAAAAAAAGTAAAGGCACCAAAAAAGTAAAAGCGTAATTTGAGTCATTTCATAAAAGCAGTTACTTTGACAAAATCGTTCACATTCACTACAGGGAAAGGCATTTTTACACTCAACAAGCCTGGATGTCTGCTATCAGCTCCCTTCACAGCAATGCCTCCCAGAAGGTCTCCAGACTTGACAGAAGATGAATTCAGTTCACTGCCTCAGGCCCGGTGACCTGGCCCCCAATGAGATACATTGACTCATTTTGCTTCCTTGCTTAATATCTTCTCAGGTGCCAGACTGGAGAGATGGTATCTGGAAGGTGATTTGGTAAAAATGGTGGCAATTTAGCAACAATCTCTGTGGCTACTGTACCCCAGTGGGAATCGTTCCGTTCCCTAGTAAGTAAGAGTTTTGATCAAACATCCAAGTAGGGAGGCTTGTGTGCTCAACATGGAGTTAAGTTGAAGAGATGGGTAAAACGCACAGAGCTCATTCCAATCTAACCGGCAGCGCTCCGCACAAGATGTGATGTGGGTATCCAGTGAAACGAGGCATTGCGGCCAAGGTTTAGATTTAATCACATCTGCCGCTCCATCAGTATTCTTTCTCTTTGCTGTTTCCCTATTTGGGAGAGAGCTTATAAACTGACAGGGGTACAGAATGATGAGTGAGACGAGTGATAAACAAAGACGGAGAAAATGAAACTGAGCTCTCTTTCTTGCCTTTTCTCATTGTTCTTAGTCAAAAAGCAGAAACACGTTGATGTCCAGAGCCTTATGATGGGATATTCACATTTTCATTTGTGAGTCTAATGACTTTTTTATAAATTATTTTGAAGAGTAAGGAGAAGAAACATTTCTTTATCTTCGGAGCACAGCGAGCAAAACATATAAAAGTTACTGAATGTAAAATCACAGGAAAGGGGATTGGAGTCCATGAAAATGACAAAATATCCCCAAGCATCATTAATTAATTAATCGATTGATTAACTAGTTAATTATTAAACAGACTTCAATGAGCATATACTGAGTGCTGTCTCCTTTCCCTAGTGAGACTGAAACTTAGCAGCACAAAAAGATAAAACAAGCAGAGGTGGATTTACTGTGGAGCTCAAACAGGACAACAAAAAACCACAAATTTCAGAGCAAATTGTCTGTGTGATCATTGTATTTTTTTGTAAAATTTGCAAAAGAAATTTCAGTTGCAATTGGCTATTACTTTCCATTATATCCTCTGTTTCCCTATAGCTATAAAACAGCTGAGGGGTCCATGGGCATTTTGGGGGATTTGATTAAAGGAAAGTTGAGTGTGGTGGGTTCATTTAGATTGAGTCTAATGGGAAATATACATATATAAATCTGTATATATATATTTCATTTGCTTAAAGTATATATATTTAATATATAAAATATATTCATGTATATGTGTGCATATGTATTTAATATATATAAAATATGTACATATGTGTATATATGTATATTTATATATACAACTACTACGGCTTCCAAGGATACTTCTGTATCCCATTTTGTCAGTTCACCAAGCTTTGTGACACAGAGGTCAGTCCAGAGGACCTCTCTTGGTATGAACAAGTCTTATAGCAACTAAACTATGTAGCTAGAGCAAGGGCACAAGGTTTGAAGTACATGAAACAAGAAATTAGTATATGAGAACTTCTTTTTTTTTTTTTTAAAGAGGTCATACTCGTTTTTCCTTAAAGCCTTTAGCAGTCCCTGTCTCCTTCCACCTCGTTTTATTTATTTATTTATTTATTTGACAGAGAGAGACAGCCAGTGAGAGAAGGAACACAAGCAGGGGGAGTGGGGGAGGAAGAAGCAGGCTCCCAGCAAGGAGCCCAATGCTCGGCTTGATGCGGGCCTCGATCCCAGGACCGGGATCACACCCCGAGCCCAAGGCAGATGCTTAACAACTGAACCACCCAGACACCCCTATGAGAACTTCTTTAAATCAGTAAACATATAAACCCATAAGCAATGGTTTTTTTCTTGTCAATGTTTAGTGAGAACAAATTTTTTATTCTGTCAGTTATATAACTGAGACTATAGTACACTTCATTTTAAAGGCAGGAAATATTTTTTTCTTTTCTTTTTTTTTTTTTAAAGATTTTATTTATTTATTTGACAGAGAGAGAGACAGGCAGCGAGAGAGGGAACACAAGCAGGGGGAGTGGGAGAGGAAGAAGCACACTCCAGCAGAGCAGAGAGCCTGATGCGGGGCTCGATCCCAGGACCCTGGGATCAGGCTCTGAGCTGAAGGCAGATGCTTAACGACTGAGCCACCCAGACACCCCTTTTTTTTTTTTTTTTTTTTTAAATGAGACTTCCACAAAGTGAAATGTACCAGCATCCCTGTGTTTGTTGGACACGGATCTGAAGTAGCGCCATTACGGGGAAACCTGTGGCAACACATACATACATGAGATGAACTTGGTAGAGTTTTTCCCATCTTGACAAGAACCCTTAAAATTACATGACACGACCAAGAACAGTCTGTAAGTCTGGAAAGAATTCTCTAAGCTATGAAACAACAAAATATTAATGTAACCACAAATGGAGGAATATTATATAGGAGTGCCAGAAGATCTGTTAATACAAATGTTCTGTTATTGGTTCGATTTTGTGGTGTCTGCGGTATTTCTCAGCTTTTTAAAATTCATAATTTGTTATGATTTCTTTTTTCATGTGGAACAAATATTTGATTTTGTACCTATTTCTTCATTCATAATTTTAGATTTTTTTTCTTAGAAGGAGTCTTCCAGATTTTACAAGTTAAAGCTGCATAAAATCTGGATAAACCTCTGGAAACAAGAATTATATGATTCTCAACCTTCTATCACTGAGATACAAAGGAATATCCCTAAAGTCATGTGCTCTTAAAGGGTCATTCTTTTATGTTGCAAATTCCATAATCAGGGTCTCTAATAAGCAATAGTGCTCATATCCTATTGGTCCCTGCATACCTCTAAGGTCTTTTTTGGTCAGATTTCTTTTACCCAAAAATATTAAGTCATGGTTCAACACGTAGCAAGATGATGGAAAGCATGACTGAAAAAAATTATTGGTGTGGTCCAAATAATATGTTTCTGAGAAGAAAGGAAATTAAGCTTTGATGATTATACTATTTTTACTCATAATTACCTGCAGGGAATTTAATAATTACATAAACATCAATTTGAAAAATCCCAACACTGGATCCTGTACTAAGCCAGGGGGATTAAATACAAACATATAAACAAATAACAACGCAAAACTCTTCACGGGGAGACAGAAAATCATGAAAAATATGATGAGTGTTTTATTATTTTTATTTTATTCTACATTTTTTAGAGCGGGAGAAAGAGAGAGAGACAACAGGAGGAGGAGCAGAGGGAGAGGGAGAGAGAGAATCCTAAGCAGGCCCCATGCCCAGCACAGAGACCTCTGCAGGGCTCATTCTCACACCTTGAGATCACAACCCTAGCCTAAATGAAGAGTTGGACACATAACTGCCTGAGCCACCCAGGCACCCCTATGACGAGAGCTTTAATGTTCAAAAGCAGGTACAGATATAAAATAGAGGTGTTTGAGATTATGTATATGACTGGATCATCTGAAGAAGCAAATTGGGATAACAATGTGAAGAATATTACTTAGCAATTCAATTCATTAAGATTGTGTTCTTTACATAGCTGAAAACCATTACAGGTGCTTACCAAGGGACAAGATATTATATGGTCTGTGTTTTAAAACAATTACTTTAATGACAGTGAGGAAGACTGAAATGGTACAAGAAGTGAAGAATATATTCTGAAAAGTCAAATGACTGTCCTGAATCAGTGGCCCTAACTCAATGAGAAAAACATCAAACTACAAAGCAACCCCCAAATTTTTTAAATAAATACATCTCAGGATTTTTTTTTACAACTATGGGATGATACCTTGCACAATTTTTATTCATTTTTAAATATCTGACTAGCTCTACTATTTTGTGTAACAGAATTCCAGCTCTCCTATAACTTGTGGAAATTGCCCAGCCTCTATAAGGGTTTTGTGAACTGAAGAAAATGTCATGGATATGAGATGACTTGCTATATTCCCAATTTAAGTTACCTTTTTTTTAATTCCCTTCCAGTTCCCACATGAAATGGATGATTTTTCTCTTCTCTGTAGACCATATGAATGGAGGTATCATTCAAAATTGAAACAAATAGGCATAAAAAAGATGAAATACAACAACATATGATATTGGACATAGTTTTAGGTGTCAATGGGCACAGTTTAAACTTTCTCATTGATTAATTTCTTTAATTATTCATTTAATTGTCAATTGTTTCATTTATTCATCAATTCATCAAATATCTATTGCCTCTCTCTGTACTGTATTTAGAATAAAAAACACGAACTTTAAGAAGATACAGATATTTTTGCTTCCAATGTGGTTAAGTAGGTCCAACAGATAACATTACATTTAGAGAAAATATTTAAAAAACAACTACATGTAAGCACTAATGATTGAAGAGAAGGAGGCAGAAATGTGAGGAGAGTTGAAACTTAAAGAAAGGAAACAAAACAGGGTGATTCTCTTAGTTTCACAACTTTTTACCCAGGAGAAGACTTCTGTCTATACCACATGACATAGCTAAAACTCTGATGGGAATATCACAGCCCTAGTGGTTTGATAAACCAGGGGTCAGAGACTAGGGCACTGGCAAACATTGGAGCTTAATGGCGACAAGGAGTCCTGGAGAATCTTGGATAAGAACCATATTTTCTGCATAAACTCTGTTCAAATCTCTGGCTGACCCCCTGAAATATACATGGACATGGTACAATCTATGCACTCGAGCTAAGTCGAAAAGAACTAAGCTAAGATTTGACTTCTGTTCTCCTCAGGGAAAACAGAGACTGTAGTTCCACTTCAGCCAAACTAACTGGTTGCTTAAAATTTAAAAAAAAAAATAAGTCCCCTTCAAAAGAATAAGAGAAAATATAGAACTCCTATAAAATATCCTTCACAATGTCTAGTACACAATACAAAACTACAGGAAATACAAAAATAGAAATACAATTAAACCTATCCTTCAGAGAAGAGGCAATCAATAGACACAAACCCTGAGATGGACAAGATATCGGAGTTAGGAAAATATTTTAGAGCAGTGATATGATAATACTTGATAAGGTAAAACAAAATATGCTCACAGGAAAAGAAAAGATACGCTATACTGACAAATAAAATCCATAAAAGAGAACCAAGTGGAAATTCTAAAACTATAAATTCATATGTCTCTACATTTATATAGCTACATATCTGTATTCATTTATTATATCCTGGATGATCTTAACAGCAGAATGGAAATGTCAAGACAAAACAAAATAAAAAAAAATTACTGAACTTGCCATTGGGTTGATAGAAATTATTCACATGAAAAGAAGATTGAAGAAACAAAGATAGAAAAATATTTAATAAAGTGATAGAGATCTTAGGGACAATGTCGAAAGATTAAATATAAGGAAATATCAGAGCAGAAAAAAGAGAAAATAGAGCCTCCCCCAAATCAAAGGATTATTGACCAAAAATTTCTGGGTTTTGATTAAAGACAAAATTACAGATTAAAGGAGCTCAGTGAAACCAACCATGTTAAATGCAAAGAAAACCAGACTAAGCATATTATAGTCAAACTGCTTAGAAAAGAAAATCCAGAGAGCATCCAGAGAAATAGCACATTGTACATAGAACAATAATTCTATTCATCAGTGACTTCTCATCAAAACAATGGAGAGCAGGTCAAGGTGGAACACTAAAAAAAAAAATCAGAATTCTATATTCAGCAAAAATATTACTCAAGAATGAAGACAAAATAGGCATTTTTTAGTTAAATAAAAACTAAGATAAAACATTGCCAGCAGACCTGTGGTATGAGAAATCGCAAAGGACATTCTGCAGGCTGAAAGAAAATCGGACCAGATGGAAATTCAGATCTTCCTTATAAATGAAAGAAATTTTGATGTGGTAAATAATTGGATAGAATCAAAAAACTGTCCTTCCTCTGAATTTCTTTAGAATATATACGGCTGTTTAAGAAAATATTCTTATGTAGTATTCTAGGGTATACAATGTACACTAATGAAACTAAAGAAAAAAGGGTAGAATGGAGTGGTAAATGGAACTACGTTATTAAAAGGATTTTATATTTTCCATGATGTGGGATAATATCAAATCCTAAAATTAAAGATGTATCATTTAAACCACAGAAAACACACTAAAAATTAAGGCTAAGATGTATACCTGAGAACCCAATACATATATTAAAATGGAATTTTTAGGGACACCTGGGTGTCTCAGTTAGTTAAGCATCTGCCTTTGGCTCAGGTCATGATCCCAGGGTCCTGGGATCTAGTCCCACATCGGGTTCCTTGTTCAGTGGGGAGCCTGCTTCTCCCTCTGTCTGCTGCTGCCCCCGTTTGTGCTGTCCCTCGCTCTTGCTCTCTCTCTCTGACAAATAAATTAATAAAATATTTTTAAAAAATAAATAATAAATAAAATGGAAGTTTAAAAAAATCTGCAATTAGTCCCCAATTAAGCAGGAAAAGAAGAAAAGAGCATTAATAATGATTAAACATCATTATTGGGAGGTGCTTTGATAGCTCAGTTAGTTAAGCATTTGACTTCAGCACAGGTCATGATCTCAGGGTCCTGGGATTGAACCCCACATCGGGCTCCACACTGAGTAAGCAGTCTGCTTCTCCCTCTCCCTGCCCCTCCCCCTGCTCGTGTTCTCTCTCTCTCGCAAATAAATAAATAAAATCTTTAAAAAAATAGTGATAAAAATCATTATCGGATGCAACAGAAAACAAAGGAAAACAAATGATAAAACAACATCAAATATTATATTAAAAGACAATGGACCAAACAATCTAATGAAAATGGATAGAAAATTAAGACCTACCTCAAAGTTTTCTACAGCAAAGGTCCAAATCTAAAGACACAGATAGATTGAAAGTAAATAGATGGAAAATATACAACCAGTACAATTAGTGTAGGGATGCTGGAGTGGCAATATATCACATCTACTAAAGTAGATTTCAAGAAACAGTGGGTCCTTAGAGATAAAGTAATATATTTGATACCAAGAAATAGGTATCAATTAATCAGAAAGATATCATCATCACAAATGTATATGCATCCAGCAACAAAGCTTCAAAATACTAAACTAAAAATCAACAGAATTAATGGAAGGAACAGAAAAGTCCACAATCGTTGTTAGATTTTAACAATTTACTTTCAGTAGAACAGACAGACAACAATAGAGCAAATTATAATCTGAACAACACTATCACTTACTTTGACATAGAACACTACACACCAAAATTGTAAAATAAATATTATATTTAAATATCAAAACACATATAAACTAGAAATATATAAACATAAATAAAAATAAAAAATATATCTTATGTATATTACATATTTAAAAACACAAGGTATATTCACCAAGATAGACTACTTCTGGATGGCAAAAAAGGTCTAAGAATATTTAAGGGCTATTTAAGAGTCAAATTTAAGCTATACAAAATATGGCATATAACTATAATGATATTGAATTAGATGTCAATTAGCTACCTAGGAAAACGTGTAGTATTGAAAACTAAAAAAGAAAAATAATAGAACAAAAAAATCAATATCTAATTATCCATAAATCCAAAAAATTTACAATGGGAATTATATAATATTTTAAGCTGAATTTAATAAAAATATACAAGTCAAAATTTGTGAGATGCAGCAAAAATGCTGCTTAGAATGAAATTTATAGCTATAAGTGGTTATATTAGAAAAAGAGACAGATCTAAAATCAATGATTTCAGCTTCCACCTTAAAGGGATAGAAAAAGTAAAGTAAAATGAAAGTAAGTAAAGAGAGGGAATAACAAAGAATAGTATAGAAATCAGTGAAAAAGAAAATAGACCTCAGTAATAGAAAGTAAATAAAAACAATGGAACATACTCAAAATATTTAGAAAATGCTTAAAAATGTAAAGTTTTTGTTTAAAAATAGAAATACAATTGAAAAAATTTCCTAGCTAGATGGACCAAGGAAAAATATGAAAGAATACAAATTATAAATAGATGAGGGGTTATCACTACAGATACCACAGACAAAAAAATGATGACAGTGCATCATGTTATAATAATATAGTGGTAAAAAGATATAAATTTATGCTCTTAAATTCAAAAAATGTAACAAATGACTTGAACAATATGAATTATTAAATTCATTAGAGATAAAGTGAAAAATGTGAACAACTTTAAATCTATTTAAAAATGAATTCATTATCAAAATCCTTTCCCAAAACTTCAACATGAAGAAATACTCAGAGCCAGGTGGGTTCATTGATGAATTCTAACAAATTTTAAGGAAGAAAAAACACCAATGTTATGCACACACAGAAAATAGATGAGGGATGAATACTTCCTCTATTCTTTTATAAGGCCTATATAACTCTAATCCCGAACTATGCAAAGATATTACCAAAAAATACTTTCAATATGCCTCCTATATATTGATGTAAAAACTAACAAGATTAGCAAAACAATTCCAGCAGTATAAAAAGATAATACATTAAGACTATATGATTGACTACAAAGAATACAAGTTTGGTTTAGCATTCAGCAATCAATCAACATAATTTCACATATTATAATAAATGTGAAATACTAAATTATCATTTTCAATGAAATGTCCCTTTCAATAGATGGAGACACATATTTAACAAAATTCAACACCCATTCAAAAGAAAAACTCTCATCAAATTAGGAAGAACGACAATGTTCTCAGTCTTACACAGGACTCAGTCTATAAAAATTCTACAGCTGACATCACATATAATCATGAAATCTTGAATGCTTTCTGCCTCAGTTTTGGAAAAAGGCAAGAATACCCATTTAACATTTCTAATTCTTTTCTTGAAACAAGTTCATTGAGATAATTCATATATCATAAAATTAATTCTTAGAGTATAGAATTCAGAAGATTTTAATTTATTTAGAGTGGCGGAACCAATATCTCTACCTTATTTTAGAACATTTCCATGATAACAAATAGAAATTCTGTATTAATTTATTAGACCTTCCATAACAAAATACCACAGATTTAGCGGTTTAAAGAATAGAAATTTATTTTCTCATTTTTCTGGAAGCTTTAAGTCCCAAATCAAGGTGCTATGAGCGGGTTTGATTTATTCTTTCTCCCTTGTTTGCGGGTGGCTGCCTTATTGTGTCCTCACATGGTCTTTTCCCCATGTGCAAGCACCACTAGTGTCTCTCTGTGTGTATAAATGTCCTCTTCTTATCAGGACACCATTCAGATTGGATTAGGGCCGCCCTAACAGGCTCATTTTAACTGTATCAACTCTTAATGGATTTATCTACAAATACAGCCACATTCTGAGGTCCTGGGAGTTACGCATCAACATATAAATTTGGGAGGAGGCACAATTCAGCCCATAACAAACCCTGTGCTCATTAATAAGTATTCCCAATTTGTGTCTTTCACCAGCCCCTTGTATCCACAAATTTATATTCTGTCTATAGATTTGCCAAATCTGGACATTTCAAAGAAGTGAAATCATAGAATGTGTGGCTTTTCTGTGGGGCTTCTTTCACTTAGCACAATGTTTTCAAGATTCATCCCTATAGTAGCATGTATTCGACTATTTTTCCTTTCTATGGCAAATAATCCATTGTATGGATATACCACAATTTACTTATCCATTCTTTAGTTGATGAGTATTTGAGTTGTTTCTATCTTGTAGTTACTATGAATATTTGTGTTTTTCGTGTAGACACATGTTTTGTATTCTCAATTCCTAGGAGTAAAATTGTTGGGTCATATGTTAATTCTATGTTTAACAGTCTACAGAAATGACAAAATGCATTCCAAAGCAATTAAACCATTTACATTCTCACCAGCAATGTATGAGGGTTCTCATTACATCTTTACCAAAACTGGTTATTGTCTGTCTTTTTGGTTATTATCCATCCTATTGGGTATCAGGTGGTATCTCATTGTGCTTTTGATTTTCACTTCCCCTATGACTAATGATGTTGACCATCTTTTCATGAGTCATTGGCGATTTATTTATCTTCTTCAGAGAACTGTTTGTTCACATAGTTCGCCCATTTTTAAATGGTGTTATCTTGTTATTTTTGAGTTGTAAGAGTTCTTAAGTCTGGATGCAAGCCCCTTATGAGATATGTGATTTTCAAATACTTCTTTTTGCCATTTTGTGGGCTGTCTTTTCACTTTCTTTGTGATAGTCTTTAAAGCAGGAAAGTTTTAATTTTGAAGAAGTCCAATTTATCTGTTTTTCTTTCATCACTGGAGCTTTTGATGTGAAAACTAAAAACCATTGCTAAACTCAAGGCCACAAGGATTTACTTGTCTGTTTTTTTTCTGTGAGTTGCCTAAGTCTCGTTCTTACACTCAGGTCTATAGTCTATCTTGAGTTGATTTTTTAATGTGATATGAGCAGGTATCTGGCTTCAATCACCTGCATGTGAATCCCCAGTTGATCCACCACCATTTATTGAAAAG
This sequence comes from Ailuropoda melanoleuca, assembly GCF_002007445.2. Taxonomy (NCBI): domain Eukaryota; kingdom Metazoa; phylum Chordata; class Mammalia; order Carnivora; family Ursidae; genus Ailuropoda; species Ailuropoda melanoleuca. Next base: position 15,357,870 of record NC_048226.1, on the reverse strand, counting down.
ACTACTTCTTCCCTTCAGTTGTCTTGATACTCATTGTAAAATCAATTTAAAGGTTTATTATTTAAATAAAACCTTAAAAATAAATAAAGATTTAATTATGTCACCCAATTTCACTCTCTTGATTTCAGTGTCTTTCCTCCTGCCAGTATGACACTGCCTTGATTACCACAGCTTTGTGTTAAGTTACGAAAAGAGGAAGTATGAGTATTTCAGAAACTGTTCTTTTTTTCAAAATTATTTTGGTTATTCTGGTGCTTTTTATTTCTNGATTTCAGTGTCTTTCCTCCTGCCAGTATGACACTGCCTTGATTACCACAGCTTTGTGTTAAGTTACGAAAACAGGAAGTATGAGTATTTCAGAAACTTTGTTCTTTTTTCAAAATTATTTTGGTTATTCTGGTGCTTTTTATTTCCGTATGAATTTGGAAAGGTAGGATTTTGGGAAAGAACTGCATTGAATTTGTAGAATGTTTTAGGGAGAAATGCCATCTTTATTTTTTCAAACAACCAGACACATTAATGTTCTTAGCTTATTAATCCTCATGAAAAATCTGCACAATCACTACAGATAAAGCCACTGCAGAATCTTTCCTCCTTCTGTTGTTCAATCTCCAGTTCACTCTTTGCTGGCACCAACATTGGCTTTTGCAGTCCCCCTGACTTTCTTCATTCTGTTCTTGCATTCCTTTCACTGTTTTCTTGGCATCTTTTTCTTCTCATACAGACCATGTCTCGCAAGTCTATGTTTGGGTTCATTTTCTTTGCACAATCCAAGGAATCATAAATCATGTCAAAGTCAGTTGTCTTGCCACCACCAAAATGGGTTCTGAACCCAAATACGAATATGACATCTGGTGTGGTCTTCTGCATTTTGTCTAGTTTTTCCCAAATTTCTATCTTAGGTACTGTTGCCTTTCCAGGGTGAAGAACATCAATGATGATTTGTTTATACTGAACTAGTCAGCTGGTCATGAATTTCCTGGCCCAGATTGTTACTGTGTCATTCGTGATGATGGCCGAGCTGCAAGCAGCCAGGGAGGAAAAGAGGGAGGATTGCCATCTTAATAATATTGAGTCTTCCAATCTATGGTATAGAATGCCTTTCCATGTATTTAGGTCTTTAATTTCTTTGAATGATCTTTTTATTTTTCGCTGTAGAAAGATTACACTTCTTTTGTTAAATTTAAGTCAAAGTATTTTATTCCTTTTTATGCTATTATAATGAAATTGTTTTAATAATTTTACTTTTGGGTTATTCATTGCTAGTGTAATATAAATATCTTTGATTTTGCTGTACTGATTTTTTTTTCTTGTGACCTTGCTGAACTAGTTTATTAGTTCTAATTTTTTTTGGTGTGGGTCTCTTATAATTCATCCATCTTATACTTAGCAACCCCATTCCTTGCTATTTATCTGAGAGAAAAAAAATTATGACAGAAAACATTTTTCAAGAAGGTTCTTATCACCTTTATTTAACAATAGCCAAAACCAGTTCAAGTGACTACATAAGCAAACTGTGGTGTATACATACAATGCTATACTAATCAAACTTCCCCTCCAAAAAGGAAAACAAAAACAAAACAACAACCTTTTCAGCACGCAACAAAGTGAATATAGCTCAAAAATAAGGAATGAGAAAAAAAAGAGACACTAAACAGTTTATGGTGTGTGAAGTCCTGAAAATTAAAAAAGTAAACTTATGATAATGAGTTATAACAATAACCAAATCCCAAGAGTTTTATAACATTGTAGACAATTGTGCACTGACAAATTTGATAGCTAAATGAGTATGTTTCTAGAAAACCGCAACTAACAAAATTGTCTGAAGAAGAAATAAAAACTATAAATAGATCTTTAAAAAGTAAATATATTGAAATAATGATAATAATAATAATAAAATTCCTATGAAGAAAGGCCCAGAAATTGTTGGCTTCCCTGGTGAATTCTACCAATTGGTAAAGGAAAGATACAAATCCTTCACAAACTCTCCAAAAAAAAAAAATAATAAATAAATGATGATGCACTTCCAAACTCATTCCATGAGTCAGCATTACCCTACCACCCAAACCAGACAAAGATATCACAAGATAAGAAAACTACAGACCAATATCCTTCATGAATATAAACAGAAAAATCCNCAAATCCTTCACAAACTCTCCAAAAAAAAAAAAAATAAATAAATGATGATGCGCTTCCAAACTCATTCCCTGAGTCAGCATTACCCTACCACCCAAATCAGACAAAGATATCACAAGATAAGAAAACTACAGACCAATATCCTTCATGAATATAAACAGAAAAATCATCAACAAAATACTAGCAAACCAAGTCAAGTAACACACAAAATGGATTATACACTGTGACTACGTTAAATTTATTCCAGGAATGCAGAGTTGGTATAACATACAAAATTAATCAATGCAATATATCATTTAATAGAATGAAGAACAAAAAACACACAATCACCTCAATAGACATAGAGAAAGAATCTGACAAAATTCACACGTCCCCCACTTCATTACAAAACACTCAACAACTGAGGAATAGAAGGGAACACTACATCATCCTGAGGAAGGGCTTCCACAAAACACACACACACACACACTCGCACACACACACACACCACGCTCACACAAAGTTAGCTAACATTAATGGTGAAAAGCTGAATGCTTTCCCCTGAGTAAGAAACAAGACAGGATGTCTACTTTGTCTACTTCTTTTTTTTTTTTTAAGATTTTATTTATTTATGNCACAAAACACACACACACACACACTCGCACACACACACACACCACGCTCACACAAAGTTAGCTAACATTAATGGTGAAAAGCTGAATGCTTTCCCCTGAGTAAGAAACAAGACAGGATGTCTACTTTGTCTCCTTCTTTTTTTTTTTTTTAAGATTTTATTTATTTATGCGTCAGAAAGAGAGACAGCCAGCGAGAGATTGAACACTAGCAGGGGGAGTGGGAGAGGAAGAAGCAGGCTCATAGCAGAGGAGCCTGATGTGGGGCTCGATCCCATAACGCTGGGATCACGCCCTGAGCCGAAGGCAGACGCTTAACCTCTGTGCCACCCAGGCGCCCCTACTCTGTCTACTTCTATTCAACATTGTTCTGGTGGTTCTAGTTAGTATGATTTTGCACAGAAAAGAAAGAAAAGGCCTGCAAATTGGAAAGGAANTAGCAGAGGAGCCTGATGTGGGGCTCGATCCCATAACGCTGGGATCACGCCCTGAGCCGAAGGCAGATGCTTTACCGCTGTGCCACCCAGGTGCCCCTACTCTGTCTACTTCTATTCAACATTGTTCTGGTGGTTCTAGTTAGAATGATTTTGCACAGAAAAGAAAGAAAAGGCCTGCAAATTGGAAAGGAGGAAGTAAACTATTTCTAGCCACAGATGACATTATATTGTATACAGAAAAGTATTAGTAAAAAAGTATTTTGGGGAGACAAGAAATTTGCACTGGTAAATATTGGTCAGAACTCATCAGATGCTATACTTAAGATGTGTGGGTTTTAATATACATACTTTTTACTCAAATCATCTTAAACAAATATTTCACTCTAGCTATTTTGATGCATGGTGAAGTGTATGTGGTGAAGTTGACCAATCTGAAACTTACATTGAAGTTCATAAAAAACAATTGGATTGATGGACGGAAGGAGGGGTGACAGATATGTGACAAAGCCAGTACAGCAGAATGTTAAATGTAGAATCACATTAGGGAATGTAGGTGTTCACCCTAAAATTCTTTCAACTTTCCCATCTGTTTAAAATTGTCATAATCATATTTTGCGGGATGAAAGAAAATACNATATGTGACAAAGCCAGTACAGCAGAATGTTAAATGTAGAATCACATTAGGGAATGTAGGTGTTCACCCTAAGATTCTTTCAACTTTCCCATATGTTTAAAATTGTCATAATCATATTTTGCGGGATGAAAGAAAATACAGACCAGGATTCAAGAAACTCATGGTCCAGAGAGATAGACTTCCAAAGAAGTAACTATAATACAGTGATGACTGCACAACTAGAAATGTGTTCCTTATATAGCACAGCAGTGACATAGAAGAGAGGGTTACCGCAACAAGATTCCAGGTCTGGTGAGAGACAAGTTGAGGTCAGAGAGGATGCTGAATTTCTCTCTTCGGGTGGCTTCATGAGTTTGGACTCTCTCCTCTGGTGATGCGGAGGAATTGAAAAGCAACAAAGCATTCTGGGAGATCTCTCTCCTGTCTGCACGAGTTTATCTGGAGGAATTGGGATGTGACTATGACGACAGTTTCATCTCTGCAGGCATTGATCAATGTGTCTTCAAAGAAGCTTTGCTCACCGGATTATGTGGGATTTCTGGAAGGGACCAGCTAAGTGCCCCAAGACACATTTAGGCCATGCTTGCCGTGAGAGGGGCTTGCCCAGCACTGCAAGGGCCTTCTGCTGCTTTCCAGCGGGATGCTGAACTAGTCTTGCCCCTCATTTGGAGAGAAGGGCATTGGACATTGCTTCAGTATTATGATTTTCCTTGACTTCCTAAAAACTTCCACCTTTTCCTCAAAAACTTTTCAGGATGGGCTTATTTATTTTATTTTAATTTTTTTTAAAAAGCCCAGTTGCCTTTCTGAACAATCAAATGCAAATGACATTGCAGGAGTGCTAACGTGTTCAAATAGAGCCATCCAATTTCTTACATTAAAGCCAAGCTCCATGATGAATTATCTAAGATCATTTTACATTCACCTGGATGTAGGAGTGAATTAGAAACACGTACCATAAATGATGTGGCTTTAAACTGGGAGTCCGTTTTAAAAAGAAACATAAATTTGGTCCATGTTACTTAAAGTCCAATAAGTACAAATAAATTTCAGAATGACAATGTGTGGCTATCAGACACCATTAGATAAAACGTAGGCTATTCAGATTCTAATGATATATAAACACCCAAACATGAATTAGGGCTAGACTAAGTACTTCCTTCAATTTTTCAGAAGTTAAGGAAAACTCAGAGGCAACAGTGTTTGGCATATCTACTCTTTAAGGAAGAATAATGGAGGCGTAAAAATATATATAATGTGACAGTAACACAGAGGATTGATTTTGAGGTGACAAAATTAAGTGACCCAGTAACATATCCCAGGAAGCGTCTTGCTATAAAACACTGTTTTTAGATAATTGTGGAGAACATACCCATAGTATCAGAAAACAACTTACACTACGATCCCGACACTTCAGCTTTTCGCAGTCAATTTTGAAGAGTCATTCATATACAGCGTGCATTCACCAGCATGCTAGGAATCCTATCTGGATTTTCAGTGTCCTTTCTCATTTCTAAATAAATTCATTACAATAACAAATATAAAACAAACAAATATAAAATGTCAATTATTGTTCTGTTGTTCAGTTCATCATTTCTAGGTCTGAAACAAACATGGGTTTCTTTTAAAAAATATGGAACTCGACTACTATTTCAACAATAGTGTGGAAGCATGGCCGTTCCCACAGCCCCTACATGTCTGAGTGTGCACTTGACCGATGGCATGACTGTAAACCATACGAGCCATCTCCTTAGAAATGCATCTTCCCTTGGGGGCTGATTCCTTCATCCATACCGAGGAGTTAAATCATTTGCCATTGGCAAGAAACAAATACAGCCATTTTCACGCTGACGTATACTGTCTACAGCTCTATAGATTTTTCAAAAGAAATAGATTCAAGCTCTATCAGACTGAAGGCTCTGGAAATAATAATCACAGATTCTTCTCTTTAGAGCCATTTGTCCTCTTGCTCCTGATTTTCATCAATTCTCTGTAATTTTCACCCACTCTGTCTCAGGATCATGAGTTATCATTGGTTGCCACCGGAACACTTCAGGGCAATCTGTCTTATTGAAACATGGGTTGGCCTCATGGCTGTGAATAATCATTCACTTTCTAATACATCATATATTCTCTAAAATTCTCTCCCCTCCTAAGGACAATATCATGCTGTCCTGGAACTGATGAGGCCAGAAATTAATTGTTTCCCTGTGATTTGGAAAGTGCTATAGTTATTTTTACACATTCTTTTTAAAAATTTGCACCAGATTAAAGGCATTTCCTGAAAACTAAATAGTTACTATGCCCTGTGTATGAATGACTTTGGCGCAGATCAGGGCCAAGCACAGATTGAAGGGACACTGGAGTAGACAAGGCTCCTGAATTGGGCATGCCTGCCTTTTCCCCCCTTTTGGCTGTATCCAGTTTTGCCAGGAATGAGTTGGTTTGAAGGACTGTAGTTTTGCTGATTCCATAAAGGTACAATGTATTTTATGTTCTGCTAACAATTTTATATTTAGACAATGATATACCAGAGGTTTTAGTATGCTTTTTGCTTTTGATGGCATTTTTAAATTTCAATATATAGAATTCCAATTCCAAGAATTCCAATTTCAATAGTGACCACACTGGTTGATAATGGGAGGAGATGCTGGCCAAGTTTGAGGTTCATTGTAGAATTGTGATAGTGCAAAATGCACTTAAAACACACAGTATTACGTCTAATTCTTCGACTCTTCTTGGAAGATCACAATTTTAAAAGGGAAAACACTTGTAAAATTATGTTTAAAGGCCTTCTGGACACTAATATTATTTCTTTAAGGCAACACCGTGGTAAGGTAAATGCAAACACATCAGTGATATATGGATTGAATACCTCTTCAAGTATGCATCCCTCCGGAATTAAGAGAGAAGCATTTGAAAAGTAGTTGAATAGATTTACAGCAACATTATTTGCTAGGCAGTAACGGCAATGTCCATTTTGATCATGAAACACACCATCAAATGACGCAGGCAATTTCTGTTCCAACACGTCGTCCTGATGGGCATTATGTCTATCAGAATCAAGTGCTGATGTCATATAGATAAATGTCCTGGCCACTAATAAGAACCACAGGTAGGATTGCAGGGCCACAATAATCACTGTGATCTGCACTGGGTGGAGATAGCTTACAGTTCCTGTAACTTTCAGACCCTCCTAGGAAGTTCACCTCCACTCTGAGGACTGGAGAAGACCGGGAAGCAGTGCACCGTTGCCGTGGCTACTCCCAGTAAGCGAGCAGGAAGATGGATGCAGCTGTCTCCCTACAAAGTATTATATTTCACGTTGTATAGGAGTAAGTTTTATTTAAACACTGATCTATAATTCTTTACTGTCACCATGAAGTATAGAAAACTGGATTTACTGGGTGGTATCGGAACAAAGTCAAGACCTGGATCTTCTGTTTTCTAGCTGTGTACCCTTGTGCAAGTTACTTCACTTCTATGACCATCAGCTGCTTTTCTACCAAATAATAATCCATATAGAATGCAGTTTTACAAGGTTTAGCAAGGACATGTGAGCTGTGCTAACACAGTGCGAGGGCAAATAGGAGAATGGTCAGTCAATCACTGCTCATGTCATCGTGTGAGTTAAGTTCCTAAATGTTTAAAAAGAGAAAACTCACTCTATTTTTTTTTAAAGACATTATTTACTTATTTGACAGAGAGAGAGAAAGAGAGAGAGCACAAGCAGGGGAGCTACAGGGAGAGGGCGAGGGAGAAGCAGGCTCCCTGCTGAACAAGAAGCCGGACACAGGACTTGCTCCCAGGACCCTGGGATCATGATCTGAGCTGAAGGCAGGCGCTTAACCAATTGAGCCACCCAGAACTCCCTGAGAAAACTCATTTTAAATTGTTTAACTTTGTTAAATTATTTAAATTATCAATAATTAATAATTACCCATTGATTTAATAATTTGCGATTATCAGCGAAACACTAGTAATGATTATTTACATGAAGTATATTTAATATAAAGTTATTTGGATTATTTAAATTATTGAAGTTGCATAATGAAATTATTGCAATGATTATTTAACGAGAACTTTTTGAAGACTGTCTCTTTAACAGCGTTCTATTTTTCAGCCCCCTCAATGAAAATGGGTAAACATACTCCATCAGGTGTTTACCACTGGGGCTAAAAAAGAGAAGCAAGTTTATAATCTTTGCAAATATTAGTATTGAAATCATTCTACATTTTCCCTGCATCACACTGTTTTTGTGTTTAAAGTTATGTGTCATAAGTCTTCAACTTGTCAGGAAATCATCAGTTTAAAGAAGCCGTTAGCCTCTACAGTGCAATAGAGGGACAATCTCTCTCTCTCTCTCTTTCTCTCTTTCTCTCTCTCTCTCTCTTACACACACACAACTTCATTTCCTCTGTTTAGAGTCTTCATCGACGTACCAATTAAACTGTTGTTACAGTGATTTAAAATATACGCGAAGTGAGCTCAAGAACATACTTTTTCTTCCAGCCAACATTTGCATGACTCCTGTATTCCCGCAATCTTTATTCCTGAGAAATAGCTAAAGAAATTATCTGCAGAGCATTTTTAACACTCACGGGGTTTTACACGTGAATTATCCTGGGGTTGTAATTGACTCATTGTAGTACTCTTTTCCCATCTGGAATCTCTGATCTATAACAAAGTTTTGATCCATGGTGGCTAATTTATAGTTTTTAAAAAGAGAAGAACGTAAGACAATGAAAGTGACATCTTAGAATTTTTTGCATTCACTCCATCGGGAACCAGTCGATTCAGATGCAATTGAACTGAATACACAAATGAACTGGGCCTAACATGGCTTATAGGAGTGCATTTAAAAAATGTGTCTCAGTGTATTGAAAACCTTTTAGTGCAAGGTAGGGGGTTCTCAGCCTTTTTCAAACCATGACCCCACATTCAGGCACACACAAGCAGCCGGCTTCAGATGTGCCGAAGAATCTTTTGTTCTCCCTGCTCTTCGAAAGACCTGTTCACAGAATCCTACAGGGAGACACAGAGGATGTCATGGGAATTAGCACAGAGGTTATGGGGTGCTCCTGGCACATGAAGAGGTCCTCACTGCAAGTGACAGAACAAATCCACTTCAACAGAAGGGAGGTCAGAGCCTGGGAATGGGTTTCAGCCCCGTGACACCCCTCACCCTGAGAAGCCGCAGCCGAGGGACCCTGAGATTAGGACTCTCCATGCTAGTGACACCCGGTCCCTGGCTCTGGCCCTTGTGACGGTTCCACAGCATGGGCTTAATTGCTCACTGTCCAAGAAACACTTTGCAGCAGGCGATGCCAAATGCATGGACCGATCCCCCCCTTCTCCAGCGTGGAAGGTCTTCGTGTTCCGAAGGGACATAGGCTCGGGCTGCTTGGGAATAAGGACCCCTCCCTGGTAGATTTGCCGCACCTAGAGGCAGTCTAGTCTGTGTTTAGGCTTCTTGCCTTCTTTCACTTTTCTTTTTATGTCTTCATTTTCTGTTCTAAATGGGATTTCTCTTGAGAATTTTAAATTTGGTACCTGAGCTGTCTCAGGATTTCACCGCGAAGGGTGGGAGTGATGGGGGCTTCGGCAGTGGGAGTGGGAGGTCAGCTCCGAATGTTTTTCCCGGAGATGTGGCGACACAGGAGATCACCCCAGGCCGCATCTCCCCGGCGCTCATTTCTAAGCCAATCATTTTCTTTCCCAGATATTAGTAGTCGTTCTGTTTAGATATTCAAAGCAAGCTATTACTTGGTGCCTAAAACAATTGCGTTTTTCTTAGAGTTCATTATTATAGTCAGAGTTTCTCTCTGACCTTTTTCATTTTTTCATAACAAATGTGTATCTTTTAGCTCTGCTAAGAGTTCGGGCCAAAAACTCTTTATTGCTGGGATGTAGCTAGCAAGAAAATTTTTTTTTAATTTTTTAATTTAAAATCAATTCATTAACATAGAGTTTATTATTAGTTTAGTGATGGATAGTTGCAAATAACATCCAGGGCTAAGTACATCACATGCCCTCCTTAAGGGCCTTCACACAGTTACCCAATTCCCCCATCCACCTCCCCTCCTGCCTTCAGTTTGTTTCCTATGGTTAAGAACTTTTTAGAAGAAACTTCTGGAAAGAAACTCTTCTTAGAACCTAAAAATTTTGCATTAGGGTTATGATTCCATAGGGCAGTCTGAGAAAGGAGGCCAGTGGCTCTGGAGGAATCTTCTTTCTCCTCATTTAGGAAGGGAGGAAAACAGCCTTAAAAATGCATGTTGTGTGCATTTACGAACTAAAACCCCAGACTGCTTTCTTCCTGTGATTCCTGGCTATTTCCTAACAATGTTGGAGATTTCTGTTTCTCTGTACTCAGGAATCTTCTTTCTAGATCTTTCTCTAACTTTAATGGGTAATTCAGAATTCAAATTTAGTACATTACTTTGCATCCATATCAGGCAAGAAAAGCTTCACCAAAACTGGTGGTAAAATTATGTATCAATTTATTTATAGAGTCATTACTAGGCCTAGAATTTCAGTCTGAAGTGACCATGTGAATCTCCAGTTCTTATGATAGTTGCTATTCTCTACTTCACTGTGTAGTTCCACAAATATTTTTATTGGTAGTCAGGATTTTCCTACAATTTTATCTCAAAAAGAAGTATTAAAATATAAAACCACAGAAACATACCTATTACGAATTAAGCAATTAGCTTAAAGCTGATGTAGAAAAGTCACTCCTTATATTGTTCTTTCCTGTATACCATAATATCTGATGTGAGCCTTGCTCAAGAACCCCATGCTTTTCTAATTTTTACTGCATTCTAAAACCTTAGATTCATATTATTTCTTCCTTCCTTGGAATAAATATATTGAAAATGGAAATATTACATCTATTCATCACAACCCAGATACTCTAAACAAAGTTGTTTCCTCCACATGTGACGCGTGGGAAGGGGAGAAATCCCCAGGACTTGCTTTGTATGTGAATATCTGTGTTGTGATCAGTAAAATTATTAGTGGACCACATGGAGACATACCTACCTAGATACGGTGAAGGATGCACCCGTGAGCAGGCAGTGTTATTAACAGGTTGCTGTTGTGCAGGCGATATTCAGAGTCCAGGAGCAAACACAAGATTGCTTAAGGACATTTTTAGATCTTTCCAGTTTGCCATTTGTGTTTACATTGTGACTGCATTCATGTTTTAGGAAACCCAAAATTGTTTTGGTAGTCCTCTTTTCTTATCTTAAGAAATAGCAAACATAAAAAAATAAATAAATACGATTTATCTGCCAAGTTATTCAGCCACTGGATTTAAAAGAGACTTTGCTAAGAGTCTGCTTACACCTACCCTACAGTGGTGGGGACAGGAGAGGAATCCCTTTAAGGTCTCTGTCTGTTAATTAGTATGTAGAAAGTAATATTCTTAATGCATACGGAAGTGTCAGAATACGTTCAAATCATTCTACATTCTTTCCATAGAATCAGGTATACAATTCCAAGTCCTTGGAATTTTAACTGAGAAGAAAGCATCCTTTGTGAAAATGTAAAATGGATCATATCAAATTGTGAAGAGAAATACAAATATAATCACTATCATCACCATCAGCATTGATATCATTTATTGTTCTTAAATTATACCTTTTCAATTAACATTTTTTCTTAGTAATTATTTACTTGATAAAATGATTTTTCAATTTATATTCGCAGTCAAGAGGGAGGAACTCAGACCAGATTGATCCTCTCATGATGAACAACCAAGAATAAATAAATAGATAGATTGATAGACACTAATTGCTTGAAACAACGTTGTTTAAGACACCAGACATGAGACAACAAAGGACATCCATCCCTGAGAAATGGTAAACAAAGAAAGTAAGCTTATGATTGCCCAAGATTACTGATTTGAGAGAGTTTTTAGGCCATGGTATAGGGATGTGGATTCCCTGAGTTAAGGAGAAGAAACAGAGTTCAGGGAGACCAACACAATTAGACTTTACAGGACAAAGTACAGTAAAGGAGCCTCCTTGAGTACACAGCAGCATGCTGACCTGCCCATGAAGCCAGAAGAACCATCCCAAGAGATCAGAAGGAACAGTGCCTGTGTCCCTGCAGGGCTGAGAATAGTGCCTTTTTCCCATCAGCCAGACTGGGCATTGAGTAGAGTAAGCAGAAAGGTCTTTATTCAGCAATAGGAAATAATTAGGCACATACTGACAAAACTCTGATCCCACCTAACAAATGTTAGAGACAAAATGATTAATTGTTTCCAAATAACTGCATCCCAGAACAAAGCTCAAATATTATATAGGAAGACAAAAATTTCAAGCCCCAGTGAAGGTAAAGTTCATAATGCCTGGCATCCAAACAATATTTACCAGTTGTACAAAGAAGAAGGAAAATACAATCATAATGAATAGAAAAAGCAATCAACTGAAACTGACCAAGAACTGATGCAGATGTGAGAATGAAAATACAAGAACGTAAAACAGCAATTATGGCTGTATTTCACATACTCAGAAGGTTAAGTAAAAACATGAAAATACAAAAAAACCCAAATCAAATTTCTAGAGGTGAAAACTACAAGTGGGATTAAAAATGTGCTGGATGGTATTAACAATGAATTAGACATTGCAGAGGAAAAGAATAATGAACCTGAAGACATAGTCATAGGAACAATCCAGAAGGAAATACAGAAAGAAATACAATGAATAATTTAAAAACAGCATCCCTAACTGGCTGAATTTCTGGAAACCTAATACTCATGTAATTGGAGACCCTTAAAGGAGAGAGTTAGGGAGAGGGAGATCCAAAGAAACAATGGCAGAGCATTTTTAAAAATATGATGAAAATTATAAACCCATAGATTCAAGAAGCTTGATAAACACCAATCACTTCATGAAGCATGAAGAAAAGTACATCAAATAATATCATGTTCAAGTGGCCGAGAATTAGAAAAAGTAAGAAGATCTTGAAGTATTCAGAGAAAAAGTCACTTTATCACCACATTTCTCCTCAGGAACAATGTAGAAAACAGTGCAAGCATATATATAGTGGAAAATTAAAGTACAGTTGACTCTCAAATAATGTGGGGGTTGGGGCACCGACTCCCCTCCCACCCCACACAGTTGAAAATTCTGCTTGTAACTTTTAACTCCCCCCAGATCTAACTACTAACAGGCTACTATTGACCTTAGAAACCTTATCGATAACATAAACAGTCAAAGAACACATATTTTGTGTGTGTTATATGTATTATATGCTGTATTCTTACAATAAAGTAAATTAGATAAAGGAAAATGTCAAGAAAATCATAAGGAAGAGAAAAATACATTTACAGTGCTATACTGTATTTATTGAAACCATACGTGCATAAGGAGACCTATGCTGTTCCACTCATGTTGTTCAAGGGTAAACTGTACTGAAAGATAAATGAAATACTGAGATCATTTCAGACCCTTTCAGAATTATAGAGAATAAACTACTACAAAGACATACATAACTCATACACAAGAAAGCAATGAAAGAAGGAAAAGGAACAGATGAGACCAACAGAAAGGAAATTGTGAGACAAGAGACCACCTAAAGGTGTCAGTAATCACATTAACGTAAGTGGTCTATGCACCTCGCTGAAAGAATGTGTGAGTAGGTCAAAAAGCAAGACAACTCTAAGCTGACTGTAAGAAACACACTTTAAATATAAAGGCATCATTTAAAATTAAAAGAATAAAAAAGAAACATACCATGCTAACACTAATAAGGAGAAATGCAGAGTGATTACATTAATATCTGATTAAATAGATTTCGGAGCAAAGAATATTACCAAAAAGAAAAAGAAAGTCATTCCATAATGATGAAGAGGTCAGTTTGTCAGTACAACATTACAATCTTAAGTATCTTTGCACTGAATAATATTTTTAAATGACCAGAGCAGGGGATTCAGAGCACACTTATCTTGATGAGCACTGAGTAATGTATGGAAATGTTGAATCACTATATTGTCCATCTGAAACTAATATAACGCTGTATGCTAACTACACTGGAGGTAAAATTAAAAAAAATAACAGAATAAAATAACCAAAGTAAAAACTTATGAAACTGAAAGGAGAAATAGACAAATCTAAAATAATAGCTGGGGATTTCAACACTCCTCTCTCAATCATTACTAGAGCAAGTAAAGGAAAACTAGTGAGGTAGGAACTGAACAAAACAATTAATTCATTTGACCCGATTAATATTTTAACAACAGTGGAATACACATTATTTTTAAACACACATGGAACATTTATCAAAGTCGACTATATTTTGAGCCTTTAAAAGGTCTAAATCAGTATAGAACAATTCAAGGCTAACAAAGTATGCTTTCTAACCACCAGAGAATTAAATCAGAAATAAATAACAGAAAGATCTCTGGAAAGTCCCCCAAATGTTTGGAAACTAAATAACACTCTTCTAAATAACTCATGGTTAAAAAGAAAGGGAAGGGGAAATTAGGAAGTATTTTCAATTAACTGAAATGAAAACACAACATGATTTTTGTGGATGTTGCTAAATCAGTATTTATGGAGAAATTTGTATCACTAAACACCTAATGTAGAAAAGAAGAAAGACTGCACATCATTGACAATGGCTTCATCTTAAGAAACCAGAAAAAAGAGGAAAACCAAAGGAAGCAAAAGAAAAAAAAATAAAAATGAAAGAAGAGATAATGAAGTAAAAACAAACAAAAAAAAACTGCTGCAATTAAACCAAAAGTTGCTTATTTAGAAATAATCAATAAAATTGTTTGAAATCTCATCATATTAATGAAGAGAGATCAATTATTAACCTGAAGGCTGAGAAAAATTATATCACTATATACTTGATAGTGCAAGGATCTTAAGAGTGTATTATAGTTATGCCAACAGATTTGACAATTGAAATAGAAAAATTCCTTGGAAGATACAAACTGCCAAAACTCAGTCTTGAAGAAATTGATAACTTGAATGGCCTCACATCAATAAATAAGATACAACAAATTTAATCTAACCACAAAAATACAAGATAATACATCATGACCAAAGGAGGCTTATTTCAGGAATGCAGGGTTGGTTTACCATTTGAAAAACAATCAGTAGAATTCACCATATTAACCACTTAAAAAATGAAATTCATATGATCTTTTCACTAGACAGAGAGAAAAGCATTTGACAACATCCAACATTCATTTCAGATAAAACCATCAGCAAATGAGAATTGTCTAGATATTTCCTGAACCGGATGAAGGGCGTCCACGAAAATTCTAAAAACTAGTACTTTGTTTAATCTTGAAAGATGAAGTGCTTCCCTTAAGATCAGGAACAACCAACAAGTTTCATTCTCAACACTTCTCAACAGTGTATTGGAGGTCCCTGCCAGTGCGATAATGTAAGAAAAATAAATAAAAGGCATACAGATTAATAAGGAAGAAATAAAACTGACTTTATTAAGAAGCTAGTTGATCAACTCTTGAAAATTTGGTAGAACCTGAAAAATAAGCTATTAGAACTGTGTTTAGCAAAGTTGCAAGATACAAAATTGGTATATAAAAATCATTTTAGTTCTATATGCTATTGCTATTCAAAGTTGAAATTAAAAAATTCCATTTACAATAGCATTACTCAATATGAAATACTTAGGGATAAAACCTGACAAAAATGTGCAAGATCTACACACTGAAAACTTTGCTGAGAGAAAATAAAAAACAAATGGAAAATCAAGTTGTACATCGGAAATACTTACAATAAAAAATAAATGGATATAACTTGTTCATGGATCTGAGCACTCAATATTATTAAGTTGTCAGTTCTCTCCAAATTGATCTTTAAATTCAGCACAATTTCAATAAAAATATCCAGCAAGATTTTTTTTTTGGTAGAAATTAGTATAATGATTCCAAAATTCATATGGAAATTTAAAAAACCTAGAACATCCAAAATAACTTTGAAACAAAAGAACAAAGTTGATTAATTAAGCCTACCTGGTTTAAGATTTATTACAATGCAACAGTCATTAAGACAGTGTAATATGGTGTAAACATAACACAAATACACTAGCAGAACAAAATAGAACCCAGAAATAGATACACATAAATGGACAACTGATTTTTACAAAGATGCAAAGACAATTCAGTGAAGACAAGACAACCTTTTCAACAAATGATTCTAGAGCAACTGGATAGCCATGAGCAAAAATAAATAACTGACCTATTTATTGTACCATATACAAAAATAAACTTAATATGGATCACAGATCTAAAGGTAAAACCTAAAATGACAATACTGTCTGGACAAGAATATAGCATGTGGGATGTGGTGGGGAGTGGTGTGAGCTAGGAGTTATAAGAGGCGTGAGGAACTCATGAAGCAATGGAGATATTCATGATCTTAACTACAATGGTTTCATGTGTGTGTGTGTGTGCAATGGTTTCGTGTGTGTGTGTGTGTGTGTGTCAAAATAACAAATTGTAATGTTTACCACAGGCAGTTGATTATACATCAGTTATACCTCAATAAAGCTGTTAAAGCATCTTTTTGTTGCCACCCTAACATGGAAGAAGTCAGAGAACAGGGAGAAACTAACACTTACTAAGCACCTATTGGATAGAGTCAAGGGATCCAGCTCTTTACTCGCCATCTTTTTTAACTCCACATAAAACTGTGCAACTGATATTATTATTCTTTCATGGATAACTAAAACGCGGTTCTAAGAGATAGAATTGCTTTCTCAAAAACACTTACCTGTTAGTCAGACAGTCAGAATTTAAATCATCATTCATCTTTGATGAATTCAACTTTTACCCTAGAGAGTTGAGTCAAAAGAGCCTCATGGCCATCAGTTAGAAAGACCTCAGTTCAAATTTGAGTTCTTCACTTGTCTGCTTTGTAAACTCGATCAATTATTTAGAAGCTGAGCTTCCTTTTCCTACCTAAAAATGAAAACAATTTTTCATCTCTTTCATACAATTTCTCTGGAGATTATATTAAATAAGGTATGCAAAAGTACAATGATATATAGGGTCCCCTTAACGAAACACCACAGACTGGATGTTTTAAACAATAAGAATTTATTTCTCACAGTTCTGGAGAAGTCCAAGATCAAAGTGGCAGCAGGTTTCTCCTGTTGCCCTAGCTTGCAGATGGCTGCCTTCTCCCTGTGTCATCACATGACATTTTATCTGTGCATGCGTATGCCCCCCCCCCCACCGATGTCTCTTCCTCTTCTTTTAAGGACACCAGTCATACCAGATTAGGGATCCTCTCTATGAACTTCTTTTAGCCTAACTGCTTCCTTTAGGCTATATCTTCAAAAACAGTTACATTGGGGGTTAGGCTTCAATATATGAATTTGGGGGAGAGGAGACACAACTTAGTCCATAACAAGAGGCAAGCATGGAAACTGGTATGGAATACGTCTTTGCCTTTCTGTTTTCCTTTTTCTCAGACCATTATTTACTCCTGATTCTGTTCTCAGTCACATCTCCTACAAGCCATTCATAATTGTTATTAAAGCTGTTACCATCTGCTGCTAGCTTACAGAGAGGATTCTGAACTCTTGCAGACGAATTTCAGCTCTAGGTTATCAAGTTGGGGCAGAACATGTGAGGCAGCCTGCATTTGCAATTACTTCATCTATTGGCACTACTCTAGAAAACAGAAGGAAACAAACTGATGTAAAGTACTCAGATCCCCCTTCAAGTTTCAGACAAATGGGACCTGTGTTCCACTATTCAAATGACTTTTTTCATTTACAGGTATGCATTTCTTCTTTCCTTTGTTCTATCCTTTTTTTTTTCTCTTCTTTTTATCATTTAATCAGCTGAGGGCCACAACGAACAAGGAAAATTGGGGCAGCTCAGAATGTCTTGGTCAAACCCAATTTGTTTTTTGTTCTCTTGGTCTTGTGTGTATAAGAATGAAAAACATGTTTGAATTCTACATTCCACGGTTCCGCTATTTCCATTTTCCCAAAGTCTTGTCAACCTGGGCACCATTGACAAATTTTTTAACTTTACAGATTTTACTTCTAGGTAATGTTGATGCCCATCTCTTCTCCCCTATAATAGTCTCCTTTCTCATCAATGTAATTCCTTCAAATTCCCTTAATGGGTATCGGGGATAAGCTGGCATTTGTAAGGACTGAGTACTCTGATTATCTCTCCCCTTCCTGGATATTTAAACTGTTTAGTTCAGAGTGACAGAAAAGTGTTCAACGTACTTGTGAGAAGTACATTTTGGACATGAGCTTCCAAGTTGATAGAATATGTGTGAATAACCCCATTGACTGTAAGCTACTGTGCACTAGCGTTTCCCAATATGGTGTCTCATATGAGGACAGATTTTTTTTTTCAACATTTTTAGCCTTTTCAGCCTTCAACTGTTGAACCAAGTCAAGGTTTCAATAAACAAAGCTATAGTTTATTATTTATAATTTTAAACTTTTAGCCACCAAACCAAACTGGTGGCTCCTTAATGGACTTAAGCATATTGTTACTTGGTTTGGCTACTACTGAGTTTGGATAGATTGAGAAAGTCACACTTTCTTTTACATTTACAATGTCAGGGTTTGAAAATCAATGTTAATATGGCATTCAGATCTTATAAGTCATTTAGGTTTTTAAAAGTATTTCTTTATGATTATTTTCTAATTAAGTTTAGTTTCAGTCAATACAGATCTATGCAGTTACAAGTAAGAGATTATAGCATGTCGACCCTTTGAGTGTATTGACATACTTTTCATAGAAGACATTTAATTTAAGATAATGTTTGCTAATAAAAATTCCAAGAAAAGCAGTGTGTTAGTCTTTCATGACCCTCTTTGGATAGCAGGAGAGTTTACTATTTATACCTTTTATTTTCTCTTTTCTTTATTTTGCTATTCAGTAATTGAATATATGTCTGCAAAAATGGTTCTCCATGTTAGAGGTAGGAAGTTTCCATGATGTATTGGAAAACCAAGGAGTTTGGTGTTTCCTTCAGGACAAACATGAAATTAAAACAAGAACCAACCTTGCATGAACCATCTTTCCTTTTATCTATTTGTGTATCAAACCACGAGTCCTGGTGTGGCATATGAGGAGCTCTGGACCAGCCCTAAAGATTCTCCAAGCTGCTTACTCCAGGGAGAACTGAAACGTCAAAATCTTATGTCATCTCAATTGTCATAGCACATCTTGCTACAAACCATGTAACCAATGAAGGCCACTGCCATAAAAACCCTGAAATGTTCCTTTTCTACGAATAGCACCTCTCCAATTAAAGCCATCTCACCCAGCTGGATCACTTTCAGACAGAAATATTGATTAGTTCACCTATCGTCAGTGCATAGAAACGTCTCCTAATGAGAATTATAATGACCTCTGATCTCTGTTCTTTAACCTTATAATACACGCTCCCAATTTTTGGGTAAGTGGTCCAATGGCATGTCACCAGAGATAGAAAGACACTCTAGTCCTCCATTGTTGACATGGGAATGCACAGAAGACATGCTCAAAGCCTCATTTTAATGGCGATGAAGGTGGGAGTGGTGAGTAAAAGGTCACTTCTACAGAATGCTTTCTGCATGTTTGACAGGATCCCGCTAATCAACCAAGCGTTATTGGGGGACACTTGTCCATCAAATAGTATAGGCACTGAGGAGAAATAGTATTAGGAAACCACATGATGAACTTTCAGGCTAACAGTTACTTAAGCTGCATAATGCTGTATGACAATGACTATATTATTGACGGCGTTCCCCAAAATAACTTCCAGTTGGCAGATATAACCCCAGATTACTGTTTAGAAACTGGATGCCGTGCCATTAAATTAATGCTGGATTCATGCACTGGACAATTAAGTTAGCACATCACCCCACCGTAGCTGACTCTCATTTCACCTATCTCAGATTTGATCACCCATTTGATATATAAGGCATTGCTGACACAGGTTAGTATGATGCCAGTTTACCAAAGAGATTAAAATTTTTGTTTAGAGAGTGTACATGCTTCCTCAAAGATAAATGCACACCAGAGAAAATCCTAACAGCTTTTAATTTCCATGCTTTTCAGTTTTATTGTTGTAAATGCAACTGTTTATAGGACTAATGACACAGGCTGGCTCTGTTGAGTCAATTACACCAGTAGGCAGTTGGATCAGATTCTTTACTCATGTTCCATTTACACTATGTGGATGTCTGATATTTGACTAAATTGAATTGCACCACAGCGCCTTGGTGCTTTCCATACTCTGCATCTCTGAGCACTTTATAGAACAATGAAATAAATGATAATATGTTAGATGCGGGGTGGTGACTGTGCACAAGCATGTGTGGCCAGAGCTACACAGTGAGTAATCATCAATGCTCTGCTTGTTCTATCGGATGCCTCAACTAGGGCAGTATTCCATGGGAGGAAACTTATCAGGGGTGTGTGTGTGTGTGTGCGTGCGTGCGTGCTTGTGCGTGTGCGTGTGTGTGTGTGTGTTTTGATATATTGAGTTTATAATTCTTTTTTAAAATATTTGTAGGGTAAAGAGGAAGTAGGGTCAGTGAACAGAGGAAAACAAGGATATCGTGATGTCAAGTGCTCATGTTACTGACAGTAAAATAGGAGCATCTGGACTCCAGTAATAGGCAGGCAGATGCTGAGCAGGCTCCCCACATACTCCTAAATGCCGGAGTGCTTCTCTGCTGACCCACAACTAAGCATGCAATTCTGTAATGAGGCGCCCGGTGTGCAGAGATCTTGCTGGTCCCAGTTTATGCCACCCTGTGGGAAGATGCATAATGCTGGGAGGGATTGACTGGGAGCCTGTGTGTGGCTTGCTAACTCATTTCCTTAATGACACATACCATAACACTGTTACCACCTACTGAATTCTGAACTATAAAACAGACCTATTATGTACATTATCTCATTTAATCCTGATGTAAACCCCAAGCAAGCAATAATATTCACCATAATACATAAGGAACTGGAGAATTGAAGATGTTCATGTATTTGTTCTAGAGCACCCAGCATTAGAATTTAAACCCAGACCTGTTTACATCAAATTGTATTATTTTATCACTCTATCACACAGCTTTTTCAAAAAGCATATCATACTTGAAATTTTAGCCATTTTTAAGACCTTATGAAACTTGCAACATGGTTTTTGAACAAATACTCATTACATTCTTAATTCTGGTTTTTTAAAATAATACAGTACCTCTCTCTGAAGCATGGTATCAAAGAATAATGACTTCAACCATGTGAAGTATATCCTAGTTCCCCACATCTCTTAGAAATAATTATATAATCTAGCATCTGTCAATTGGGAATTAATACCACTGATTAGAAGAGATCACTCATTAGGTTTTAAGTATTTTATAAGTCAAAGTTGGTAAATAGGTCATCAAGGCAAAGGGACAAATGGTAGGGATGCCAATTCTGTGTCTGTTCATCAGTTGACCTTGGGGTATAATTTCTCTACTAGTTTGAGCAAAACCAAAAACAATGGAATTATTGTAACATTAATAAATGGAAGCATACCAAAGCTATTTATTTTCACTCTGTCTCATAAGGAAACATGTGGTATGCCCTTGCTTTTTCCCATCTCTGTCTATTTGAATCCTTGCTAACTTTCTTTTTACAGTGCATTTTCACCATCTTCCACAGACTCATATTTTGGGACAATGGTACTGAAGACAAGCTGACAAGAAGAGGCAGCAATTTGGATGGGATCTCCAAAGCCCAGATGATCACTTGTAAGCCGACACTTTCAGGACAGCCCCTTCTCCTCACACTTTAAAAATAAGCTGAGTCTGGGGCTCTAAGGCCTCACTTCAGACCTAAGTCGTTTCCTCTTTACTAACCTGTCAGTCAAAAGTTTCACGTGAAGAAAATTCTAGAAGGACATGCCAACAGCTTCTGTTGAGGCCACATAGGGATAATGTGTTGGTATCCTTTCAGTACAACTCATGAAAAAGTTTAGTTAAGAAGATACAGTTTCTGCACCAGTCAAGGGCGTAGTGAAAAAGAACATGGTAGATAACACAAGAGTCATCACCATAAATTTACAAAGGCATTTGATAGCATGACTTAACATGGATTTGGTGTATTTTAAAAACCAGCTTCTCTAGTCTCTGGCTAAATTGATTGATAGACAAAATATCTACAACATATCTGAATTTTAATCTTCTGCAGTAATCTACCACATGAATTTATATTCACAGGTTTATCTCTGTGCTTTAATATCTCTGCTTTTAAACTTTTAAAGAAAGGTTGATTGATTTATTTTAGAGAGAGAGAGTGCAACAGGGAGAGGAATAGAGGGAGAGGGAGAGAGAGAATCCTCCAGCAGACTCCCTGCTGAACGCGGAGCCCAACAAGGGGCTCAATTCCAGGACCCTGAGATGAATGACCTGAGCTGAAATCAAGAGTCAGATGGTCAACCCACTGAGCCACCCAGGCTCCCCTCTGCTTTTTAACTTTTAATAGTTTGTGGATGCTTCATGGTAGTTAAAAAAAAAATCTATAAAAACTTTAGTAAAATTTTTAAATACTAAGCAGTATCTCAAAATACTGTGTTTAATTCTCAAGAGTTGATGCTCCTTTACAATTGCCTTAGAAATAAAAACACGCTAGGAAAAGTGATTTTTAAAGGCACTGTAACATTGTGAACATCAATAATTTTAACTATTTTTTTGGCGTTCACAAAACAAAGTCAAGTAGAATATCATGATATCCAAATGAAGCTGAGGAAATCGTCCTGAGTTCATGGAAACCAAGGTACTCAACGGCAACCAACAAACATATCAAGAAGATCACCATTTAACAAATAGATTCAGAGATAGTGATTCAAATTAGATGAGCATTCTTTTTTTTATATAATTTTTTATTATGTTAGTCACCATACAGTATATCCTTACTTCACCTACTCTTGTAAAATTGATACCATACAGAATAAGCTAAAATTTATCAATGTGTAAAAAGCGATAAAATAAAACAGTTTTATGGTTAAGTCTAAAAAAAAAAAAGAAGATTACCATTTGCATATTCAGATCTGGCTTGGGGCTCAGCAACTGTGTCAGAGAAACTGGGTTTAGAGAGGCAAAGTACCTTTCCTAGGGTCATTTAACTAGTAAGTTTAGAAGAAAGAATTTATCTTGCTCGTTCCAAATCCACATTATCTTTTTATTAATCTTAAAAAAAATGCATCCTATCTAAAAACAAATTGGATAATTTGTTTCATTGAAAAATCAACTAAATAAAACTTATGATCTAGGCATCACCTTTGGTTAATCTTACTGATGTCTCCCCCAGTTCCTGAGGGTAAAAGCATAGTGTATCATGGTCCTTCCCAAACGAATGAGGAGATTGTATTAAATAATGCATAGGTATGTAGGCACTGGGCTCCGATGGTCTGAAATCAAGTGCTGATTGTACCATTAACTGTCTGCGTCATGTTAGGCAACTTACTTAACTTCCTGTGCTTGGGCTACCATATCTGTAAAATGGGGGTCCTCCGAATTTTTACCCTATAGGATTATTTTGCACATTGGATGACTTGAACCCCTACATCCGTAGTAGGTATTCAGTAAATGACTGTTAGAACTAAGACGTCAAGAGTTGAACAAACAGGAATAGGAATGTCAGGGGGGGGGACTCCCATCCCAGTGTTCTCACCTTCTTTTCTATTTTCTGAGTGCTCATGCTTTCTTCTACAAATAAATCCACTCTAGGTTTTGTTTTGTTTTTGTTTTTCTTGATCCATCATCCCAGTGATGTTTCCAAATCGGTGGAAACAGTTTTTTGGAATGGTTCGAACTATTAACAATCAGCTCTGTGAGACAGGGAGTGCCAGTTGCACCATCGTACAAACATGTGGTCTTCACCAGGGCACTTGACGGCACCCCTGTGCCCCAGTGCGATCATTTCTATCTCCGGGTGAGCCGACTATTTGAGGGAGTTTTCCTCACCTGCTCTTCCATTAGCGTTGCTTCACAGACCAGAGTGTGTGTTATTTTTAGAGAAACGATGACCCTGCTCCAGAATGCTGGCCCATTACGGATACCTCATTATGTACGGGGGTCCTGTTTAGTTGTTAAGGGAAAGAGACATGATAGGAATTTGTGAAGTTAAATTACGAAGTAACAGGAGACCTTTTTGTTGTTGTGCAGGTAACTCGTGCTTTAAAGTAGAATCAGTGAGGAAAATTTAAACACAATCCTTTTAAGAAATCGTTTTATGCAAGCACGAGGATTTCACATACATTTGGCACATTCTCGGCTAAATTGACCTCATATATTTCCAGGAATATGTCAATTAAAAATGTGCCCTTTGGAGGAGAGTGAGGGAGTACAGCTTCCAGGATAATAAATACTGGGGGAAAATCAGAATATTGGCTTCCAGCTGGCATGGCAGAGGTGGTTATAATTGAGAAAAATAAAAACTGGATTAGGCAGCCATTCAGCATCGTCAAGCTGTTACTGCCGGACCACAGTGGGCCTCAAAACTCAGCTTTTGGGACACCTGGGTGGCTCAGTCGTTAAGCGTCTGCCTTTGGCTCAGGGCGTGATCCCTGAGCCCTGGGGTCGAGCTCCCCATCAGGCTCCCTGCTCCACTAGGAGCCTGCTTCTCCCTCTCCCACTCCCCTGGCTTGTGTTCCCTCTTTGCTGGCTGTCTCTCTGTTAAATAAATAAAAATCTTGAAAAAAAATTTTTTTTTAAACTCAGTTTTTATCAGTTTATAACAACACTGTCCCCTGTACCCCTAGAAAAGAACCTCCTCTCCCATCTCTGTCTCTTCTTTATGGATGTCAGTTGCTTTCTAGATTTCAGTAAACATCTCTCTCTTTTTTTTTTTTTTTTTGGTCTGGAATATTGGAGGCTATTTAATGCATCTTTTACTAAAAGTCTAAGTTTTTCAGGACCACGGGGCAGAGGCATTAACAAGCTAAACCAATTCGATCTCAGCACTTCCGGAGAGGGGCAGACCCCTTGATTTTGCAACAATCCCAGCCAAAGGAGACAGGATCTGAGGTAGGTAATCACAAAGGAAAATCTTTCAAACACATACATCATTTTGATTTTAAGACTGCTATTCACCTGCTCGGGGACAAGAGCCTCTGTCTGTGGGCTCCCCTCTTTAACCTCAGCATCTGCCTGCAGGGTTTTTTTTTTAAGGAGCCGTCTGTTTGGGATCTTTATTTGTCTCCTTACCCGCTTAATGCATTTACATTTATTTTAGAGACAAGAAAAAAAGTTAAATTTTATCTTAGCCTGTGCTATTTTGAAATCAAGCATCTGGATGGCTGAAAGAAGGCTACGGTACCATTTTGTTTTATAACTAAGAAGGTGCTGAACTCCATTATGAAGGAATTAAATTCTCGTGGGGTATTTCACTGGTGTGGCTTTCTGGGAAATCATCATCCTTAGCACTCTGCCTCATTTTCCACCAGCATCGCTCTTTGCCAAATGAAGTCAGGGGAACTCAAAAAGCAGTGTTATGGAAACAAAGATCCAATCTGCAGAGGGGACCATAATCTCATTGTGTCAGTCAGAAACTCTGAATTGGAAATGCTCACTAAATTCCCTCTATAATTTTATCAGCCACATCTGTAGCTCCGTGTCTGCGGCCTGGCACTTGGGTCATTCAAACACGGATCGTCGTACTATTCCTTTCTTTCCTCCTTTTTCCCCTCCTCCTGTCTGTCTTTCCTTGTTTTATTTCTTTTTCTTTTCTTTCTTCTGTCTTTTTCATCTACTGACAGCTGTTCCCCTGACCTCTTCCATCTAAAATGACCGGGGTGTGTAGTTTCGGTGTACTTCGTGGCTCCTGCAGAAATTGTCTNGTACTTCGTGGGGCTCCTGGAGAAATTGTCTTGTTTACCGTCTCAAAGAAACACTGGTTTGTCGCTAGATCACACATAATGATAGTGGTGATGTTAGATGCTTCCACATACTGACCGTCTTGATTCCAAGGATGGAAGGCCCCGGAGGAGGCAAATTTTCCCCCTATAATGTTGAATAATGTAATTCCTATTCACATCTCAACTACCTGCACTTTACTTCCAGAAACATCTTGCTCCGTTTGGCAACTTGGTTCATTAATGTGTTGGGGATAGAGTTGGCTTTTGTAAAGGAAACTGTTTGCATTTACCGGTCCAGTTGAAAGGGATGATGGTCTCCTTGATGCTGTCTTATTTTAAAATTGGAGGCTTTTGAAAGCAATAGAATTCTCGAGAACTCTGTTTTTTAGGAAATAGGTTTCTCCTTATCCAGAGCTGAGCAGAGCAACCCTCGCACTGCCTGACGGGGCTGAGCTGTGGCCGCTTCTCCAGAGGAGACAGGACAGTGTTTTCTCCGTAACAAGATAAGGCAGCCAAGCTGTATCTCCTAAAACACGCTTTATTTTTGTTGCTGCCGCCCTCTTCCCGCCAATCGACTCCCCGAGGTCTGCCCTGGATGCCCTCCCAAGAAGCACATGTGTTTGGCTGCACTCCTTTTTGTGAATTAGAGCTGCCTAAGGTCTCAGCCACAGTAGCGGGAGCCAGGGGCGTCGGAAGCAGCAAGGCCACTTCCTGCACTGGGGGGACGGGGCAGCAACCTGATGGGAGACGCATTTTATTACATCGCAGCCAAAGCCATCCTCCAGAAACGGAGACTTTCTGTTACTTTTACTGAAGGCAAATATTGATTTTCTGAATATAGCCCTGCATTTTTTTTTTTTTGGATGCTATAATTTTGTTTTACTCTCCCAGCCCTCCCTGGAAGCATCCTCTGAAATCAGAATATGAAGTGTAATGTCTCAGATGTGTATTTGTACACTTAAATGTGTATGAAACCAAAGCCTTATGAAATCCAAAGTGCAGACCTTTATCAGTTTGTATCCTCAGCTAGCAGAATCTGAGTCTTTAAAAATTGAGAAAGTTTCCTTAATTAGTATTGTTTTTTTATAGTTAAGCAACATAGGTATGATGAGAATCCTTCAAGTAGACGTAGGGTTTTTTAAATAGAAAATCAGGGTTGGAGGTCAGAAACCATCAGGGCCCATTTTTCTCTATTTCCTTAACAGAAACAGTAAGGGGCAAGGAATTTACAAATATTTTTTTTTTCCTTTTCCAGAATTCACAGTTGTCTTGCTTACCTATTTTTTTTTCTCAAGGCAGTGGCGTGCTCATGCATCACAAGAATGAATCAGAATGGATCGATATCCAAAATTGTGTAGCAAGCCTAGCGGTTTGTGTTCGAGCTCACCAGGAAAGGAGGCAATTCTTCTAGGTGGTTGTAGAAGAGAAGAAGCCACACTCACACGAACCCCCAAGCCTAAATCTTGGCGCTCTCCAGCTCTGCTGTGCATTTCGATTACCACTTCCTCAAAGGGTTAACGGCGCCACTATCCAGGGGACAATTCATTCTCCTGCTAAACGCGATGACAAATAACCATTATTCTTTCCAACTGCACTGATAATCGGGACAGCTTAAACATTTTCGCCAGGATAAGTGAAACCATTAATCCTCTTGGATTTCATGATAAGTGGTGTCTGTGAAATAATGACTGTGTCATTGAAGGCAGGAAAAAATGTTAACAATTAAAACAAGTTAGCCATTATCTTACCGGGTACTGAATCGCTTTCACATTTCATTAGCAATATTGTAAATGATATGTACCTTATTAAAAAGCTCTTATTATCCAAGAAACCTAATTAGTCAAAAATTCTCCGTCACCGCTATAATTTTCTAATGATATGCTACAGCGGGTATTGCGGCGTGGGGAATGTTTCTGTTTATCCCTAAAAGATCCACAATATGTAATTGTTTCTCCCAAAATATCATAGAGCGCAGGTATAACTCAGGCTTTTTTTCAGATATAATGATGTTTTATTTTAAGTGATCCACCTGGCTATTATTGAACAAAATACAAAATCTCTTCTTAGCTAACCGTGTATTTAGGACAAACATGAAGCTTTTTGCCAAAAGATTATAAAAATCCAAGAAAATAACTATTATAATTCTATAGCATGTTCTGGAGATTTTTTTTTTCCCTCTCCTCTTGCTCAACCCTTAAGCTTCTCATAAATGAAACTGATGGACTGACCCCTGAGAATTGGTGCACCTACTTGCTTGATAGGAGGGGTCCCAACATTTCTCAAAAGGACTATCCAAGGTCAAGGTCAAACCCAATAGCTTATTCTATGGGCCTATAATTTGATGAAAATAATAGCAACTATTCCGTAGGAAAGAGTATGAAAATGGATAGAAGTACCCATATATTCTCTATCTGTTTATTAGAATGAATTAGGCATTCTCAGTCAGTATAATTGTGCATTTGAACATGACTATACATTTTCTCTCTGAAAGTCAAAATAGAAAGAGCGGAATGTATGCAATATATGGATTCACAGTGGTGTATTACAAAACATATGAACATATCTAATACTAAGTGAAATGATTCACGTCAAGCACTTAGTAGAACCCCTGACGTTTATAAGTATTTCATAAATGATAGCTATTTTATAATTATCAATATATCAGATGACTCCAGGAATATCTAATGGAACATGTGTGCATATATATGGGATAGCTAACAGACATCAATGGACTCTTGCACATAATATGTGTCATAATAGAAATGACAGAAGCCAGAGGCCTTCTTTCTGGAGTCAAATTCTGCAATTGCGAGTATCAGTTATTACTTTACAGAATTTTAAAATCTTGCTTCGCTTTCTCTTTCAGTTTAAATTGCTTATTTACTTAGTGGCTGCTTTGCGCTCAGCTCTGTACTTGGCACAAGAGGAAGGAGAGACTAAAACAATGCCTTGTACATTGGCTTTACCCTCAATGATCTTTCCATTCTCCAATGGAGTTCCTTCTGTGCATTTTGCTTTTTAATAATTCATAAAATTTTGCACAGATAGCTTTTTAAAACCTCTATAAAATCTGTATTATACAGCTAGAACCATTTAGAGAAATGGCAGGAAGACTGAAGAAGGTGAATGGAGCATGAATGTGGGTGGAAAGAGGAAGAAACACAGGTGAGACAGGAGGAAGAAAGAAAGGCAGGAAAGAGGCAGGAAGGGAAGGAAGGAAGAAGGGAGAGAAAGAAGGAAAGCTTTTGAACCCCAGGCTCTTTTCTGAGTGTTTGTGTGAACGCCATCTAGTTTGGTACTTAAAGTCTGTGAAGACAGTATTATTACCCCAGTCTTTCAGATAAAAGTACATGCCTGTGCTGTTTGGGTTATATTTGAGATAGGTTTTAAAATTGGTCAGTAAGTTGACCTGATTTTATCAATTCTAACAGAAGTCATGCTAAGGCAATGTCAAGCATTAAGTTCCACAGAGGGCCTCCAATGAACCTACAAGAGCCTGTTGAATATGACATGTTTCTGGAGCTCAGTTGTTGGGCATGGATTTGCTCCCTGGTTACAGCGATGCGTTTAGGGGAACATTCTTCATGTCCTCTCTTGAGTAAAGGGTTCTAGAGCTTCTGTCTCAAACCATACTGAGACAAGGGCATGCGTCTTCCTGATTCCCTAGTTGCTTGTGTTCTTCCTACCAAGACAAAGATTCACTCACCTGCTTCCCTGCTATCTGTCACCAACCCCCCAATGCCTTAAATCAGCTTAGAAACACAAAATTTTAAAAACATGTATGTTGAAACAAAAAAAAATGTATAACCTGGAATATTGAATAACAAAATGAAAGGGAAAATGATTCTATCAAGAACACTTGGGTAAGGAAAACTACAAATATTAAAGATGTACCTTTGAACTTCCTAGCACTGAGAGCAACATGGAACCAGTGCAATGTAGACCTTCTGATCTGACTTTCTTTTGTCTCTTGCTGCTGGGAAGTAGAATGCCCCAAGGTGACTCCTTTCTCCTATGTCCAAAGAAGCATGTGGCCATTTAGAGTAAGTTCCAAAATGTTCCGTCCTTTGATAATAAGAGCAAGTGTAATAAAGACAAGTGCCCATTCTCATACCTTCCCTTTGTTTCTCTCCTTTTTTATTTTAGATCATGCCAGTGATGGGTCTTCCAGGAGTTAAAAGGCCATTGCTACTAAAGTAAGCATCATGTATGTTTCAGAAAACAAACTGGTCTCACCACACTGCACATCTGCCATAGGAACAGGGTAGGAAAAGGGACCCATACAGATTGAATTGTGTCCCTCAAAATTCATGTGCTAATGCCCCAAGGGCTAATACGATTGTGTTTGGAGATAGAACCTTCAAAGAAGTAATTAAGGTTAAATGAAGTAATAAACATAAGACTCTAATCCAATATGATTGGTATGACTACAAGAGGAAGAAACACCGGAGACCCACAAGAACAGAGGGAAGACCATGCAAGGACACAGGGAGAGGATGGCCATCTGCAAGCCAAAGATAGAGGCCTAAAGAGAAACCACACCTGCCTGCACCTTAATCTTGGACTTCCAGCCTCCAGACATGTGGGGAAATAAATGTCTTTGTTTACCAGGCTCTGGTATTTTTTGTTATGGCAGCCTTAGCAAAGTCATAGAGGACCTCTTGGATAAAAAGCAAGCAGGGGCGCCCGGGTAGCGCAGTCGTTGTGCGTCTGCCTTCGGCTCAGGGCGTGATCCCGGCGTCCCGGGATCGAGCCCCACATCGGGCTCCTCCGCTGGGAGCCTGCTTCTTCCTGTCCCACTCCCCCTGCTTGTGTTCCCTCTCTCGCTGGCTGTCTCTCTGTGTTAAATAAATAAATAATAAAAAATCTTAAAAAAAAACAAAAAAACGGAAGCAGAAGTTGTAGAGTTAGTGCTGATGCTAGGGAGAAGTAGGTGATGGCATGAGGCAGTGTTTCCCAAAGTGTGTTCCTCAGACTCTCTTGCCCCAGGATGTTAACAAGTATATATGCAAAGTGACATCAAAGGAGTTTGAGAAACAAGGAGTTGCATGGATTTCTTCACTAGTAATTTTTCTGGGTTTTGAAACACTAGCACGCACTGGAGTCCCTGGGATGAAGAGATCGCTGGCAGAGGTTCTCAAAATGTAAACGAAAGACAGTTTTGGGGACATCTTAGGGAGCTAACATCCCCTGTCATGCAACTGGGTCCCTTTGATGTGCCGGTGTAAAAGAAAGTGTTGAGAAAGCAGCAGAAATGGGTGAGCTGTGATTTTCCCCACTATGCTTGCTGTCACCATCACGGAGACGTGATCCGGGAATGTCTCTAAGAAAAGGTAGACAAGGGAACTGAAAGGGATGTGAGGAAGATCCAGGCCATTATGCAGGGAGGGAACTGAAGGAACAGGTGGGGAACCTAGCTTTGGGATCGGCCATAGCTTTGATGGTGCTTTGAGCAAGTAATTGAGCCTGGACTTCTTACCTATAAAATGTGAATGGCAATGCCCTGGTCATAATAAATGCTCAACAAATTAGGGAGATCATTAAGAAGAAGAGGGTGGGTGGTAGAAGCAAAACGGGCATGTCAGGGATCCCAGGGGAGCCCACCTGAGCCTGCTCTTCCTGGTGATCCCTGCCCCCCACACACACTCACCTTAGCCATTTTAAAGTCAACGTTACTAGACTTTGTGCATTCTTCAATCTGGGATTCAAGTCAGTTCTTATAACAGAATGTGTATTCCCATCAGTGTAAGCTCTTTCTTGCCTCCAAAACGCTCCACCTGCTGTCCTCTCCTCCTGAACTGCCTTCCCCATGCACTCTCTCTCCATCCAACGACTTCCTACTGAAGTGGTCCTCCAGGTCTTGACTCAAGCATTGCCTCTTCTCCGAGGTGGTCCCCAGCAATTCCAGGTAAGAAATTGGCACTGGTTCTTCTGCTCTCTTCTTTCTCAGGTGCCCTCTAGGAGCAACATTGGTGTATTGTAGGTAGCTGCCTTCATGCCTCCCCAACCCTGCACAAACACAGCACAGAAATACAGAGAATGCCTCCTCCTGCATGTCCTTGGGGTTCTCTGGGCATGCAGCAGACATCTATTGAATGGACAGAATAAAGTCACCGTTATTTTCAAACCTCAAACTGGACGGTGTGATATTTTTTTTATAGATCCTTATATCTATATAAAATACCTCCCAAAGCCATGCCTATAAGCCAGAGCTAGTTACATAGTACATGAAAACCCTTCATTGAAAAGAATGAATTTTACAAACATCAGACCTGTCTTGGCTTCCGGTGGCCATTTGCACAGTGTGTACCTACATCACCCCGTCGTACATCACACAACCTGGTTCTGACCTGCCACACCCTCATCTTGTCTGGAAGCCCATGACGGAGTGTTGCCCCAGACAAAAACAGAGTGCATCGAGGGCTCTAAAGGAGACAGGCTTGTCAGTGTTAACAGCAATCGACTATTTCCCTGAGATCCACATTCACCGTGAAACCATTTTCCTTAGCTACATCTTATAATTTAAGGGATCTGAGATCATGCAGAAGCCCAGACATAAATCCTACTAATGGCTTCCTCCGTGGAGAATCCCTCCAGTGTGCCACTGAGTACGCCTCTTCTATTCTCAGAAGATGTCAGCAAGTGACCCCCTTTCGGAAGCCACTACTCTCAGGGCTCACCTGGGCCACTGGGGTCCTGCAGGCTGCCTCCTCCAACCCCACAGCCTCAGTTGCCTGCGGGACAAAGAACCGGTGAGGTAAGACCCCACGTGGCTGTAGTTCCCACGGCCGTTAATTACATGTGCACATTGCCCTGTGCTTGGCGACAGTGGGACGTCCTTACTCACAGGGTGGCCGGCCTGCCTGGCCGCCGTACTGAGCAGAACCATTCCTGAGAAGCACCCCACATTTCAATCATGGTTTCCTCTTGATCCTTTTAAATTTACTTTCAGAAGAAACATTTTGTTGTTTTACCCTTTTCAACTTTGATCGCATAACGCTTTCAGAAAAAATTATTATTTCGCATCTCAGTATCTCGGGTTAGAAATAACCAAGTGTTCTCGAACGTGTGGCCTCATGGGACACTCGTGACCATACTGAGGCAAGAGTCCACTGAGGAGGAACTCAGGGTTCAGAGAGATGAAGATATTTGTCCAAAGTCACGTGGTTCTTGAGGGATGAAACTTTAATGCAAAGGGGTTTTTTTTTTTTTGGTTTGTTTTTCTACTTTTCAGACAGAGGTCAAGTGCAAAACTACAAGAGAATGCGGAAGGAGAGCCTTGGAGAATGTCTCCACTGATGTTCCCATTTGCTTTAGCAATATCTGCCATGATTTTTTAATACGTCTGTAAAATGAAGACTATAATTGCTCTTTTTGCTTATTTGATAACTCGCTTACAGGAACTATCAATTAGTCTGGGCAGCCGAAATCTTCAGACTTTGGCACATAAGTAGGCATCGACGATGAGATTTTTCTGCCAAGTCTGTGTCAGACTCTGAGCCCAAATGAGAAGTTATGGTACCATCACAAATATATACAGCTCTGCCGTTGAACTAGTACTATGTATGAGAGAGCAACAAAATAGATACGAACTGTCAGAAACTATATGGAAAGGGCTTCACTCTAATGAACCCTAACTGGAGAATGCGGCAGGAGGGATGGAGTGTGCAGTATTTGTGCAGAAATACCCAAAGGAAGGATGTGCTGAGCTTTTCCTACCTCTCCCCAACCCCCCACCTCCCCACCCCCGTGCAGGGCCAGACCTGAGTTATTTTCAACTTGATTTGCTTTGTCCTTTCTTGTTTCTTAACAGTGAGTACAGCTGTACCCCGCTTTTATAGAGAGGATTTTTGCTTTTATATAAAAAAGGCAAACAGTGGAAACTGCATCATGTCCATTCTGCGGCGAGCTGTTATAGAGACAGTGCTCATCTCCAGCAGTGACAGTGGCCGGGTCCCAGCTCCTTCCCCGGGACCTACCCTCAGCACCAAAGCATCAAGCCACCGGAGCCTTGACCTGTGTCTGGGGGGGCATTTGTGCTTCATCTTGATTTATTTTGTGCATCTCTTAGCAGGACATGTCCTAGGGTATCAGGAAAGCCTAAGAGAGGTGAATTTAGGGGTCTGGAAGTGCTTAAGATTTTCCCATATAAAACAATGGCAATTGCTTCTTTGCTTTACGCCATTTCAGCGTACATGAGCAAGGCTTCGCGTGCCGATGGTGGGAAAAACCTATGGTACCTACATGTTCATTTATCCCTCAAGGGAGATCTGCTCAAAGAACAACTCATGCAAAATCAACCCCTACCACCGGCAAACACTTTGGGAAAGGACATGGAACTGTATCCTCAGCACCGAGAATTGTAAGCCAACGTGTGGCTTTGGGATGGATCGAATGAAGTAAGAGTCTGATCCTGGCTTTGCCTCTGAGTTACAGGTTTATCAGAGCCTGCCTGAGGTCATTACTCGCGAGGTGACCGTCTTGTAACTAAGAAGATGCTACAGGCGAGCGGGGCCTGTCGTGTTCCATCTACTCTCCGGGCCTCAGCCTGTGTCTGCAGGTGTTTCTGTGTATTGAATCTCCCTGGGGAATCCTTGGCTTCGCAGCAAAAGCTGGCTGAAGTGAAAGTGATTTGATTTGGATCCTATTACAGGCACTTTACCTCTTCTATTTCCGTGATAATAGCAGATTGGAGTCGATTATTGTACTGGGAGGGAAGTTAATGCGGTGTCGAGAACCAGTGGCAAAACTGGCGCAGGGAGAGAGGGATGGATGAAAACTTGAGCGCAGATGGAAAACTGGGGACCAGGCCAGGGCAGCCCCCGCCCGGTGAAGCAGCCAGCCCAGAGTCATGTGCGCTATTTTGCAAAGGGTCGGGGTCAGTTCCCTTGTTGGTGCTGGTTAAGGGACAGAGAGCGCCTGGCGACTCAGCTTCAATGAGCCAAGCCCTGTGCCCTCCTGGTCTTTGGCCCTTCCTTTGCAGCTCTCACCTAGCCATCCTCACGGCCTATCTGTGGGTCCAGGGGCTGCAGAAGCCCCAGCTCCAGTGGCCTCCAGTCCTTTCCCCACGAGGGCTAGAGGGTGCCTGGCCATAAACAACTCACCTCTGCTGCTCACGCAAGCCACAAAAAATATGGATGTATTTTTTTAAGTTTTTTTATTTATTCATTTTTGAGAGAGAGAGAGAGAGAGCAAGAACAGGAGCAAGGGTGGGGCAGAGGAAAGAGAAGCAGACTCCCCGCTGAGCAGGGAGCCCAATGCGGTGCTCGATCCCAGGACGCTTAACCGACTGAGCCACCCAGGCACCCCTGGACTTACTTTAAAAGAACTGCTTTATGTTTGTCCACAAAAGAGAGAGTGAACATTGAAGAGAAAATAAAAGTCCACACACTCCTGCTAAGTAACCAGGAGGCATCCACAGGGATGCCTGTCAGCCCTCCTTCCCTGTAGTCCCCAAACCATGCTCCAGCATCAGAAAGAAGCAACCTGGTGTTAGAGGAACCTGATTCAGCAGATAAGACATGCCCAGTAGAATGGGAGAACAGCACTGGACTGGCTGAATTCTGAATTTGGCAAAAAGTGAGTAAATATCACTGTGTGCTTTACCCCTTGCATTATAATGATATATCACTATCATCAAAATGGTCATGGACTGAACACTATCAAATGTCTTGTCTTTGACTTGAATTTCCACTTCTGAACAGCGCCCACCTCGTAATCCTGCTTTCGGCACATGCCATCTTAATAATATGTGTTATGTATTTGAGGCTAGATTTTCATCTCTCTGCAGGTACATAAAATGGAGATGAAAATGTTATTTCAGAGGCCGATAGAGCCAGGTGGCAAACAGGATCTTTTTTTTACTTTTGCTTTTGTCTTGTTTTACTTTGAAATATGACGTATGTACAGAAGAGCATACATTCCATAAGCATTTAAACTCAACATACCCAGATCAAGAAACAGAAGTATACAAGCGTTCCAGAACCCACCCTGCTGCTCCCTGCCTCTGCCACCAAAGTCGGTCCATGTTTGATGTCAGACAACACGGATTCCGTTTGGTCTGCTTTTGAACATGAGTGGAATCACACATTGCATGTTCTCTTGTGCCTAGCTTCCCGCACACACCGTTATGCCTATGAGATTCATATATATTGTAGCATATGATGGCGGGTTGTTCATTCTCTGTTTGTAGTGTCCATATGACACTATTAATATCCCATACTTCTTTATCCGTTCTAATGTTTCGGGCATTTGGATGGTATCCAATCTCTGGTCATTACAAACAGCGCTGTCTTTGGGCAGGCATGGGTAAGCATTTCTATAGGGCACATTCTCAGAAGTGTAATTGCCCTGTCCCCCTGGGTAGGCACATGTCCAGCTTTTATAGGTTCTGCTGAGAAGTTTACCAAAGTAGTTGTACCAGTTTTAACTCCCACCAGCACTGTGTGATAGAAAGCCGATGTCTGGTATTTTCTCTTTATAATTTTTGCTACTTGTACTTGCTACGTAAGGGCCTTATCTCCCCTGGAATTAGTTTCCATTTCCCCGAGAGCTAAAAATCCGCGTTAACTTTTTAACATACACATCAACTATTTGGTTTTCCTCTTTGGTTAGGTATATATCAGGCCACTTTGCCCACGTTTCATACTGGGTCGACTCTCCAATTGATTTGTAAGAGTTCTGTATATATTCTAGGTATGAGTTTCTGTGGAATACGTATATTGTAAATACATTCTTCCACTCTTCGGGGTTCATTTTATTCACTTTCTGGTGGCCCTGATGGATAGATATTCTTGATGTTAATATAATCCAATTTATCATGTTTTTCCTTGATGGTTACACTTTGTGTGCTATTTCAGAAGGTTTGCCTTTTCCAAAAGGTCATATTTCTTTTTTTTTTAAGATTTATTTATTTATTCATTTATTTATTTATTTATTTATTTATATCAGAGAGATAGAGAGAGGGGGTGGGGAGGCGCAGAGGGAGAGAAACAGAAAGAATCTCCAGCAGACTCCACGCTCAGCACATGGGCTCAGCACATGGGCCCAGCACAGGGCTAGATCCCAGGACCCCGAGATCAGGACCTGAGCCAAAAGGAGGAGTCAGATGCTCAAGGGACCGAGCCACCCAGAGGCCCCAAGGATCATATTTCTAAACAAACTCTCTAGTAGTGATAACGAAAGTGAATGTTTGTTGATTCTGTTCTATTTTTGGCTGACAACTCCAGCTCAGATCCACTT
This sequence comes from Ailuropoda melanoleuca, assembly GCF_002007445.2. NCBI lineage: Eukaryota > Metazoa > Chordata > Mammalia > Carnivora > Ursidae > Ailuropoda > Ailuropoda melanoleuca. The sequence goes on along the minus strand of NC_048226.1, from coordinate 15,320,960 downwards.
CCTTAGACCCGCCTGAAACTTCACAGATTTCCTACACAGCAACATATACCCGTTTTACTCGTCTCGAAAAGAAATATACGAGAGAATGGCAACAATTTTAGCAAGCTGAGAAAAGACAGAAGGGAGAAAGTGGGCTTCTGTTTTTACTTCTGCACCAGCTTCACTCCAAACCACAGAGTTAAATTTACAGGCGTATAGGGCTCCTGTTCATCTTCAACTTGCTCACTTCCAAAAGGGAATAATAATAGCAATGACCCCACTGAGCCATTATAGCAATTAAATGAGAAAATGCATAGTGCTTTGTACAGCATCCAGCTCAAGGAAACTCAATAACGTTGGGGTATTATAATCAGCATTAATAATAATATATGTAACTAGTGCCTTTTAATTTGCAAAGTAAACTAATTTAATGGGAAACTCAGAACAATCCTGTGAAGGAAGTGGGGAGTTGTGTTTAGCCTCTCTGGCACTTTACGAAATATATTAAACCACTATTTAATGAGCCCCTACAATGTGTCAGGCACTCTTTTAAGCACTGAGAATACAGCAGACAAAAGGTAGATATAAGTCCCTGTTTGCATGGAATTTTTATTATCTTGGGGAGAGACAGAAATAATAAAATAAATAAGAACAATATTATATGTTAGAAGGAGGCAAGTGCTCTTGAGAAAACTAAAGCACAGGCGATACAGAATGATGAAGAAGGGGTTTTAATGTTAACCCAATAGACAGGGGACCACCATGTGACTTGAGCAGAAACCAAGCAAGAGCGAAGCAATAGCAAGATGTGGGCAAGAGGGAAGGAAGGAAGCGATAAGGTTCAAGGGGTCAAAAGGGAGTAGAGTAGACATTCACGGGAGGCCACAGTGTGGACTTTGGGCTTTTACTTTGAGGGGAGTCTTGGAGGGGAGGAACATTTTGGAAGAATGACTCTGGCATTGTGTTGAGAAATGGCTGTAGAGGAGAGTATCCACTCCGAGCGACCCGTAAGGAGGCGATTATAATCAGGCCCGGTGAGAGTGGATGGGGTGGCATTGGAGGTGGTAAGACAGCCAGCTGTATTTTGAAGGTTCTAACAACAGGATATACTGAGTTACTGGAAGTGGGATAGGAGAGAGGAAGAGTGACTCAGAAATAACTACAAGAATCTGGCCCTGAGTAACCGGAAAGATAGAATTCCCACTAACTCAGATGGGAAAGACTATGAAAGAAGGGGTTTGGGAGGAAAGATCAAGCATTGAGTCTTCTTGTATGGTTACAGCTCGGTGATGCCTGCCATTGTTTCGAGATTTTTACTTCCCAAACACCACCATTGTTCAAAGATTTTCTTCTACCCTCTGATGTCCTTGGTTTCCAAATCCAAACCCAGCATTGTCTCTATTGTGCAAAAGCTACATCCCAAATAAGAGATGACTGTTTCTCTTGAACCTGCCAGAACTGATGACTTCCTTTGTTTCTTCACTTGTAAATGCGAGAATGCAGGAAATGCTACTTGACGTATATGAAGATGGCAGCTCAAAAAATCACTACTATCCCTGAAATAGACTATTGGATAAAATGCCCCCAAAATGATAAAATCCAGGTTGATTATGTTTCTTAAATGTAAAAGCTTTCCCCCATCTACCTGGAGAGGGAAAAATGTGAATGGCAGGATGTTCCATTTACTTCAAATACCATGAATCAGTGTTTGGAAAGGAGATGGCTAAGTCTCCTTCTGCAGATGCATTGTCTAGTTTCTGTCATGTTTCCTAACTCAATAATTTCTATGCAAATGTGTCAAGGTAACATAAAGATGCTGCTCTGATGTGACCACATTTCAAATCTTTTCCATAACTAGGGTTGAATAAAGAATGACGTGTTCCCATTCAATGCTTGCATATGTAAGTGTCCCCTAGTGGGGGCAGGGCTCTACATCTCTACATGACTTTCTTTGTTGAGTGGGATATTCTTGAAGATGGAGAGTGTGACACAGGCTCTCTAGATGCTCATTAATCCTCATCTCTCTTTCACCCACCTATGGGGCATGGGAAGACTGCATTTTCCAGCTTCCTTGCCATGGGGTTGGGTCATCAAGCTGACTTCTGGCTAGTGGAATTGGAAAGAGCTGTGCACCACTTCCTACTTCCACTCAAGTCACTATTGTAACATAAACTGAACATTATTTTTGAACCAGACAGTATGAATAGTTGGGGATACCAGTCCTCATCCTTAAGGAGCTCTGACTCCCATGTAGGCAGACACCCTTCATAAGTATAGGCAGAACACATTGCCCAGGGCTATAGCGGTCCCACGTATGAAGAGCTACAGGACCCTGGGAGAGAAATGACTTCTTTTCCTTTCTTGTCTAAGAACTGGAGAAGAACACTTACAGGGAAAAAAAATCACATATGCAAAAGAATTCAGCAGGTGAAAATGAAGAGGAAGAGCACTTCAGGCAGAGAAATGGATGCGTGAACATTTAAAATAATGGTGAGTAGCGTGAAAACTTCGGGAGTTAGGAGGGCTAATTATTGAGCTGTTTTCTCTTTGTTTCAAATTCACCTTCCTATATTCTGCTCTGTACAGATGGGGTGGACGGTTGGTTTCTCCTTTGTCAGCTGACTTCCTCTTAGGTTTTGATACTGTGACAGTAGAGGAATACAGGAGGCAGGAAAAGTAGAGAAGAAAATCCGCCCTTCCTGTTCTTGTCAGGGCTCCCCCAGAAGTGACCCTTCACCACCACAGCACCACGTGATTAGAGACCCAGCTCTTCTCTGCACACCCAGAACTAATCATGCCTTAGGGGCACCAACCACAAACATGGAAGACCATCTTCTCAGAAGAGTGAATACCAGTTCTGTGGCACTTCCTTTGTCCCCAGGTTATGACAATCCCACCCTTTTCCCTTTCTCCCCCAGTCCTATGGGCGGTAGTATCCTCCTGTGGTTAGTATCCCTATACTGTTTCATGTTTCCTTTATGTCCTTCTGTCCCTCAATACCTAGGGAACCAATATTAAACTCCATTGAACAATCTAGTGTAGCTGTTGTTTTCCTGACTGGATCCTGAGTGATATGGGAATATGCCTAGAGCATCTGAAGTGTCAACTCCACCATGAAGGAGAGGCAAAGGGTGACAGGAGAGAAATCTTGAGTCGCAGTGGGTATGGCCAAGTAAGAAGGGGTATGGTCAAGCTCAGGCCATGATTAGGAAAGGAAATAATGGGACCAGAGGCTCTCCACTTGGGGTTTATGACTTGGGAGAGAAATCAGCTGGATTCAGTTTCATAAGAACAACTGCACACACAGGAAATGAAGAAAAGAGAAGCAAAGTGAGGTGTCGACTAACTTGATCAAGTTGGAATTGTGTGCAGAAGGGATGCCTGGTTTCAGGTGGCAGGCATAATCATGAAGTGTGTCTTTGTTTCTACTGTGATGCTGTGGCTTCCAATACGGTCCCCAGAGGAGGGAACAATGGCCAACAAGAGAAAAGGAAGTCAGTGAAGGGATAGGGATAGAGCACAGAATCACTCAAGGCCAATTTATCATTAGAAGACCATTAAAAGGACAAGTTGGCAAATGCCTATATAGGGCTCTGCTACAAGCCTGGGATAATGAATGGCTGAGGATGACTCCATGGGACTTCTTAAAATTAATTCAGCTGTCAAGGAAGAGGCAGGATGATGTAAGCTGTAGGAGTGAGGTAATTTATGAGATTTTGGAGAATTTTTAGCTTGATTTTTCAGTAATATCTGTAAGAAGGTCAAGGACAAAAACTCTATACATGTAATTTTTTCAATTAAATTGTTTCTTAAAAAGGCAGATGGCTATGGTTGTTATAAATCAGCCGAATAGCATATTGGCGTGATGCAAGGCATCATTGTTCAGGGCATATAAATACATTTACTGAAATCCATGCTTAAATTCTGACCAGATTCTACAGTGTGTTACTGTATTATAGTTAAAACACTGCTCAACAAGCTTTTTTAAATACTATAATTGACTCCCCCCCCCACTTTACAGGATATCTGCACATTATCACTACTTAAGATATAATGATCAGTTTATGGACATCATGTTCTAACAGGGATAGAAGGAAACAATTGGCTAAGTTGATACATTTTTAAACATTCAATAAAGTCAATGTTATAAACAGCAAAGTCCAAAGGCATATGACAAACCTAGAAAAATATACACAATATGAGAAATTGTGAACAATGGTTACTTCTTGGAATCAGGGAGTGAGATGAAGGAAAAGACATCTATTTCAAAATTCATCCCTCTGTATTGTTTCGATTTTCAACAGAAACCTGTCTTACTTTACTAATTTAAAAATATTCATAGGTAGTTTGAAGGAAATGGTAGCAAATATATGTAAGAAAATGTATCATGGGATTTCCAAGAAGGCATACTGCTTTTTGCTTTGAGAACTAGGAACGCTTTTATGAAACAGACAGCATTCAGTCTGTGTTTTGCAGAATGGATAAAGCTAGGTAGCTAGGTAGCCAAATAAATGTCTCTTTTAAGTATATGGCAAATAAAAGTGCAGAAAGTGGTAACATCATGATGAGCAAGGTCCATGAGACAGATATATAGCATTTAGAAGAAATGGGTTATGAGTAGTAGAAATAGCTCCAGTGGGGCCAGAAGAGCCTATTACAGAATCCAGACTGTGCAGGTCCTGACTCCCAGAACATATCAGTTAGGAGAGAGTTTTCATTCTCCAGGTGAGGGCTGATGATGGTGTAACTAGGGTGCAATAGTGAATACTTTTGAAAGGATTCAGGATGTATACTTGCTGACAGAGTGAGCATGGGCTGTAAAGAAAGAGGAGTCAGGAATGACTCCAAATTATTTGGTTCAAAGCAACTGGATAAAGGTTGATGCTATTTATTTAAAAAGAGGATCATTGAGAGTGAAGCAAATTACCTGGTGGCTAGCAAAGAGTCAATATTGGAAATGTTAAATTTGAAGCAACTGTTGGATTGGTGAGTGAAGATGCCATATAGACAGACATTTGGCTTTCAGCTGGCATTAGACAAGTTCAAGACTGGAAGAATTTGGAAATTCTCAGTTTATACATGGTATTGAAGACTTGGGAATGGCCACGATCATCTAAGGAGAAAGAATTTGTGGTCTTTCTGGGGCCATATGAAGAACTAGAACTTACAGATCCATACTGATATATAGGTAACCTCGGAGAAGAATTAGATTGGAGAAGACTATGTTTAAAGGGAGAAAAATGTCATAAACCAGTAACAATAAAAATAGCCTTGTTGTATATGGGACATTGATGTAAAAGTTGAGTGTCTTAGGGATTCTGGACAAAAGTCTGACAACCTGGCCTCAAACCCAGATCGTTCTGATTCCAAATCTAAAGTCCTTCTCACTACAAGCAATAGACTGATTGAAACTTTCCTATGGATAGAAGAAAGCAACAAGACAAGGGAAGACAAGAATGGGACCAATGAAAAGACAAATATAGAAGAAAGACTGGGATAGAAATTTGACCCAAACTCATGACTCCAATGACCTAAAGCAAAAGAATCCTCAATGAGTTCCTTAGTGAAACGACCCTGGGGATTAAAGGGAATATTATACTTGAAATGCTATAGATGTGTCTAAGGCAACTTTCAGAAAGCTGCTTTTTAGTTTGCTCCATACTGGAATGCGTAGTCCCACATGAGGTCCTCGTTTTCAGTGTCCCAAGTATCCTTTGGTACACCATCCTAAAAGTGAAATTACTCAATTGCCAAGGGGTAGGGCAATTTCAAACTCTTTATCTTTCCTTATGACATACAAAAATAAATATGAAAGTACAAGAGTATAAATATAAATAAGAAATCTAAAATTAGTTGTGTAGACAAGAATCGGCCCCAGATGGATTAAACATTCAAATGCCAAAAACAGAGAATTCTAATTTCAGCTTGGACAAGGAGAGAGCTAGAACACAGAAGCTCTTATCCTTGCAACAGGAAAACCCAGTAGGGAGCAAATTAACAACTTTTTGAGAATCCATCTGATAACTGAGGTCACAGGACAAATGGCCATTCCAAAAGCTGGAAAGAGACACCCTTATAGGGACATGCAAGTGCCAGGCATTACAATAAAAACTACTTAAAGGGAAGCAGAGGGAAAAAAACAAAATACAAAAAAGACTGAAAAAAATTTAAGGGGGGCATTTTTTATAAAGAGGGATTATTGAACATTTTTAAAAAGTCTCCTCCAAATAACAGCAAGGGAAAAATCATTAATACAGTGTGGAAATCTGATACCATCTTGACTGAGTGATGGATATTATCTATATACAGATGTGATGTGTTGAAAACACATCTCTTATGTAATATTCTAAATTGAATGCATAACCCAAACCTGACCACGAGAAAACATACAAATCCCAAGTGCAAAATATTCTGCTCAACAAAAAGCCATTGTCATATTAGCATAAGAATTAAACTATAACTGTCCAGTAATTTTATTAAGTATATTTTTGTCTTTTAGCATAGATAGGATAAAGTTAAATTTAATTCAGTCGCTGCTCATATTAGGGAAAAGAATATAGATTTATAAAATCTGAATTCTTAAAATATTACGAAAAATTTCATGGTACCATGTAATGTAACAAATCCAACCAACTTAAATATAGTAAAGGGAAACAATTAAATTGAGACCATCTGATTTAGTAGAATACCTTTAGTTCCATTTTGTGCATGTTGGTCAGTTAACAATAGCGTCTGTTTTTTTGTCCATAATCTTGTTTATTTTATTTTTTTTCAAATGCAGAATGGGTGCACTCGGGAGAGCTGGGGTTAAAAAAAATCACATGCCAAATCCTCATTTCAACTGGCAGAAGGAAAGAAGATAGGCACAGCACAAATCACTATGTACAATTTATGGAAGAGGTAAAGGTAATTTAATATTATTATGAAAAATACCTGTATAATGGAATCATTTGGGCTATTACATCAGGTCTAGAAATATAAAATAATGTGAAGGGAAAGTGATCTATTGTTGCAACCTTACATTACAGAGATATTACCGTGCCCCAGCCAATCATTTTTGGTCCAGCTAAATTTTAATAATGAATGAGAGATAATAGAGTCATTAATCGCAATATAGAAATAACCATAACAAAAATTACCAAAAAACTAAGAAGCGACTCCAAAGTGGATTTATTAAAAATAGGACACTTCTAGTATTTCCCTGTGTTACTTTGTAACTCAGTGGCTTCTCATCTGAATTTCGGACTTTATTCTCAGCATGTTTACTTTATGGTCTGTACCAGCAGAGCTATGTACATTAGGTGTTGTCACAAAGAAGCTAATTTCCCTAAATTCTGTTGATACCATTTTTTTCCTAAACCAATATTCTTTAGAAAATTTAAGTGACTGATCTTTTCTAAGGACTAGACATATATTTAAGTATAAATGCAAATGTTTTTATGCAAGTATATACATACAATATTTTTAAAGTATAGAGTATTTATCAAGATCAGTGCTTCAATTTCCCTGAGAAATCCCATACATCCATTTTTCAGACCACGAGAATATTTTACAATAGCTCCTTCTTTTAGTCATTAGTTGATATATTTAAAAATACAACTTTGCCATCTGAAATGCTGTGTAATGCACAGTAACCTGGGAGCAGAGCAGATCTGCCCTTGGTGGCGTTGACTGGCCTACTTCCAAATATACGTGCATGTCAACAAGGAAGCCTGGGCAAGATTGTTGGCATTCTCCTCCCTTCCTCTGAGGCAAAGAAGATTCCAGAGCTCCACAGGAGGTCCCCAAGAGGTCTGGCTTCTCATGTTGTTATGGGAACTGTTTCTTACAAAAGAAACCCAGAAGCAACAGTTTCTGAATTCAAAGAAGGCAGATATGCTGTTTGCCAGCCAGGTATGGAAATTTGCTTACCGCCTTACTTGCAACTGGAAGATGTTAGCAGAGGTGAAAAGTACTTATTTTCCATGAAGAAAAGTAGAAGTCCCAGTTGGAAGTCAAAATGGTGCCACTTCTTTTCTACTTACACAGAACCGTGAATGAATTATTTATTGCAATGCAGGGGAGTAATGGGCCATATATTGCTTGGAGGGGCATTATGCACTTGAAGACATTCCATAGAGATGCACCAGTTTCTCTTACCACCTCGGCTTCAGACTGACTTTCTTGAGACTCTAGAATACCTCTCCCGACCCCCTTCTCTGCCCTGTTTTCCAGATTTCTCTTCACCTGTGGAAAATCTCTCCCGACCCATTCATTACACTCATTTCATTTCCTCCTTCATTCCTGTCCTCAAAACCAACTCTTTTTCCCCCCAGTTTTAATGAGATATAATTTAGATACAGCACTCGCTGAGTTTACGGTGTATATAACATACATATTTGTCTTAACATATATCATGCAATGATCACCACGATAAGTTTAGTTAACATCCATATCTCCAATACATATAATTTTTTTTTCTTGTGATGAGAACTCTTAGGACCTACAAGGTTCCCTATATACCACACAGCAGTGTTAACTATAATCGACATCGTTGTGCTTTTACATCCCTGGTGCTTATTTTAAACCAGAATTTTGTTCCTTTTGATCACTTTTCTCCACCCCCACAAATCCGATGTCCCTTTCTATGAGTTGAAAACCCTAGTCTTTTGTTATGGAGCTTCTGACAGCAGAGAGCAAACAAGATTTATTTATTTTTTATTACTTATTTGTAATTTTTATCATTGTTATTATTATTTACCATATACCAGCTCACATGACAACCTGCTCCTCTGTGACTCTCTCCTAATCAACTTCTTTATCTTATTTGGATGAAAATTTTCCTGATGTGACCAATTTTGCTTTCCACGGAGCATCATGGATTTGCTTCCATCCAAGTCTAATGTTTGCAGTTTTGAAATGGATGGATTTGCTTTGTCAGGTCAGACAATAATGTTTAGTTCAGGGAATGCATGGCGAGAAATTGAATTCATTAATAAGCAATGACTACCTCTGAAACAATAGAAATTTACAGCAGACTTCAAATAGTTAGAGGAACGGCAGGCTGTTCGTATTTATTTGATGCCATCCATTCATACTTCTTCCATAAGAAAACTGATGATTAGAATTCATCTCATTAGGGGCACCTGGGTGGCACAGTGGTTAAGCGTCTGCCTTCGGCTCAGGACGTGATCCCGGCATTATGGGATCGAGCCCCACATCAGGCTCCTCCGCTATGAGCCTGCTTCTTCCTCTCCCACTCCCCCTGCTTGTGTTCCCTCTCTCGCTGGCTGTCTCTATCTCTGTCAAATAAATAAAAATAAAATCTTTAAAAAAAAAAGAATTCATCTCATTAAATACTAAAATCAGACATTTTTTCAACTAAATCCAAGTGAGCAAATATTTTTCATCTATAACACTCACGGTGTGCACATCCTCCTCTCTTAGCTGCTGCCGTTAGTATGACCCTTCTTTAGAGTCAGAACTATTAAAGGGTTCTATCTGTAGGCCGGGCCCTAGTTTATTACCATGCTAATAGTAATTCCCACACTTATTCATTCAAAACTCTTTTTTTTTTTTTTTAAGCCACAGAGTGGGGATGGGAGGAGCTGAAGGAGAGGGACAGAGAGAATCTTAAGCACTCTCCACGGCCAGCACAGAGCCCCATGGAAGGTTTGATCTCATGACCGTGAGATCACGATCCAACCCAAAACCAAGAGTCAGACGCTTAACTGACTGAGCCACCCAGGCGCCCCTATTCAAAAAAAATTGTTAATAAGCTTCTACTATATTCCAGATACTGCACAAATCACTGAAAATAAGACAGTGAACTACTCTGTTTCTCATGGATCTTGCATTGTGATGGGAAAAACCTAAAAGACGTAAAACAAACAAGGAAAGAAATCCTTAGGAGCTGCCAGAAATGATCACTGCATGTGCTGTGAAGGAAATAAAAGAGCCAGTGGAAATGCATAGCTACTTGAGATGTGGAAGCCGGGAAAAGACTCTAAGGATTGCTTTGGCCTCCATGTGGGGAATTATAAGTGAGAACGCCCCAAAGCAGCACTGGCAGAGCTACTGCACTAGTCCAAGCAAAAGATCTTGGTGGCGTGATCAGGGCAGCTGCGGTGGCAGGGACAAGTAGTCAGGTTCTTGACAAATGTCTATCAAAGGGCCAGTAGGATTTTTGCACTGGCTGAATGTGGGGGAGAAAGAAGTCAAGGAAAATGTTGAGGGTTTGTTTTGTTTTGTTTTTGCCAGAGAAACCCTAGTATAACGGGGTGGAGAAGCCTATGAGAAGAGGAAGTTGGGAGGTTGGGGGTACAAATCAAGAGCTCCTAGTGGGGGGTGCCTGGGTGGCTCAGTCGGTTAAGTGTCTGACTCTTGATTTTAGCTCCAGTCGTGATCTCAGGGTCATGGGTTCAAGCCTCACATGGGGCTCTTTGCTCAGTGGAGGTTCTCTCCCTCTGCCCCTAACCAACAGAGCCACCCAGGCACCCCTCATGTTGACTTCTTGGAACACTTTATACTTTTTTTTTTTTTAGCATTTTATACTCTTAATCACTCCTTCCTCTGCCTTTGATTTTCATGACACAGCATTCTTCTGATTATTCTCCTACCTCTCCTGCTGTACCTTCCCAGTGTCTTTTGCAGGCAGTCCAAATAATCTTTTCAAAGGATAAATCTGATTCTATTATATCTGCTGAGCAGTATGGAAAGGCTTCCCATCAATCTTAGAGGAAGAATAAAATCTTCATGGTAGCACCGCATGGTCTGGTCACTGGGCATTTTTCCAGCTGAGTCCCACGTCTCCCTCCTCCTCTTCCTCTCTCCTCCAGCCCCATTGTTCCTTCCCGACCTCTAATAAGCTACCCTTCTTCCCACCATCAGGATTTTACACACGTTCATCCTTCTTTCTCTAAACCCCCTTCTCATCCCATCTAGTTGTCTCCTATCCATCATTTAGATCTTACACAGCTCAAGCTTCATGTGTTTCTGGAAAGTCTTTCTCAGAATCACCCACTCCCAATTAAGTCACATTGCTTTATTATCTCTTTCCATAGAGCCAGTTTCCTATCTCCTTTGGTACTTACTTCATTTCATCTCTAGATGTCTTTAGATGTTCATTACTTATTTGATGCTTATTTGATGACAGTCTGTCTGCCCCACTAGAGTGTGGGCTCCATTAAAACAGGGAAGCTGTATACTCACTACTGAATCCCAAGCTTCTATTCCAATGCTTATCACATAGTACGTTCTTATTAAAGATCTTTTGAATAAACGAAGGGACCCTGGAGTAAGTGTTTTGAAAAATGAAGGGGGACTTTTATTTCAACATGAGTAAGTAAGTGTTTTCTGGACTTCTGCATTATTCCATAAAATAGTCATTCTGAGAGGAAACTAATTTTTAAGAATGAGATGTTAATACTGATTATTAGAAGCTTATGTGGTATCTTCGGGCTTCCCTAATATAAGAACTGACACCTGCTCTCTGAGATCTATAAAAGTCAGCTAATACAGCAGCAAAACACTCAACAAAACCTGACCCAATTACCTCTTTCCTGACCTTCTAGGTCATATCTACTTAGCCTAATTGTCTCTGTAACGGTTCACTTTAGATCTACTCTAATATGTTGGCTACCACCTGTAAGGCCTTAAAAGGCTACATCCCTGGCCTCAGGGTCTCAACAAGGTGACCCATATGGGCTTCAGGAGTGGGAGGCTAGACGGAAAGATTCTGTTCCCGTCTAACTATCTGAATAAACACAGTAATGCAGTGCACCAGAATAACAAGCATGAAATCTCTTACTTCACGTCTTGATCTTCAAGGGGCGCTCAATGAACATTTTTTTTGAATCAAGATCTGATGAATCCCAGGGGCGCCTGGGTGGCACAGCGGTTAAGCATCTGCCTTCGGCTCAGGGCGTGATCCCGGCGTTCTGGGATCGAGCCCCACATCAGGCTCCTCCGCTACGAGCCTGCTTCTTCCTCTCCCACTCCCCCTGCTTGTGTTCCCTCTCTCACTGGCTGTGTCTATCTCTGTCAAATAAATAAATAAAATCTTTAAAAAAAAAAATCTGATGAATCCCAGGAGATGCTGTGTGGGCACACAAAGAATGGACTGCTTTGTTGTATAAAAAACCCACGTAAACCTCCACAGGAATGGAGTATGTTGTTCACTGAGAACATACCCGCAGCACTTTTCTTGCATTATTTTGTCCTTGGGAAAGTTTTTTAAATAAGTCCTTTTATTCCCATTTTTACATGTGGAAACCAAGTTTAAGGAGGTTAAGGAGGTTAGATGCCTCACCCAAGTAGCACACAGGGTTAGCAAGGGAAAACTGAACCCAGCGCTCCTGACCGCTATGCCGTTAATGCCACTTGAGAGAAAGGAGATTGAGAGAGCGAGAAGCTGGACTCCTTGTTACCATGACTTTACTTCCAGAAAAGGCAGGGTAAATAATTGCCACTGAATTTAGAATCAGAAAAGAAAGGGGAGGGGTTGAGTCTTCACTCGAATCCTCATTAGCTTTGAATTAATCACTTAGGCTTGGGAGGTCACTTTCCTCAAATGTAAAGTGGGGCTAATAGTGTCCCTATTTCAAGATTGTAGGGTGGATTATCACGTGACCTAATGACATCACACACCATCTGTGACATCACCAATCTTGCCCTGGTCACTTTGTGAACCTCAAAAGCATGGCTTAAGGAGGTAATGCTTTTAAATATTATGTAAGTGCATATACCTGCATATGCCTATAACATAGGCATCCATACACTTAAAGAAGAAAATGCTACATTAAATTCAAATATCATTATTCAATATGGCAGTTCTCTCCTTGCCCAAAGAGAAAGCAAATGCCCCAGCCATTTGACCATCTGTGAAATTTTAAAGCTTCCACAACACACTTCACAAGTCCGATCTTTTTGTCCCCAAAGCCCACTCTCTTCACCTGAAGTGAGCAGGCAGGCTGCACACGCAGTCCCCGGAATGAAAGGTTCAGTGTGGCCACGGGGAAGCAGCCGCAAAAACACTTAGGGAAAAAGCATTCTGTCCCATCTCGAAAATTAATGTTAACTTCAGATGTTCAGATGTGAGTGGGGAAGGGCCTGATCTACTTCAGACAGGATCCAGTTATCTTACTTAATAACACAGTTATAAATCTGAATAAAATTAAAAAGAGATCAAACCCTGTAGACAAATGCTTTCACTAAATGCCCTCTCTTGTGATCTGAATACCAACTACTGTGTTGTATAGTCATTTATAATGGGGCTTGGAGGTAGGCACTAGTGGGGGGAAGGGGTCATTAATTTCAGCCCACCCAGAAAGGTGTTAACTATGCCCCATCCTTCTGGCTAGATGATAATTAAGCCGCCTCTTTTGTGCCTCCCTAGAGGAGGCATATATACTGTATTACTCTCCCAACACAGTCAGCGCGGGGCGATTGCACTGCATCAAATCTTGTTTATCCTAAGGACGGGGCGGGCTCGCCCAGCTAGGGGTTTTATTTTTAATTGGGGTTCACAGAAGAGTGAACACCCTCTTAGCTGAAAATTCTGGATGGCTTGGGGGCCCGTTCCATTAACTCCCTCCCTGCCAACACCTACCACCCCTCTTAGGGATTGATGAGCAGATTCCATAAAAACTGTTTCTACCGCAAAGGTCTAGCACACTCCTCCCGTGACAGAATTGTCAAGTCTTTCTGAAGAGTTTCTCGTGCCCACAGGAGACTGATTCGTCTTTGCTTCTTTACTTTTATGAGTTTTGGATCATGCATCAATCATCAGAGTCTCCATCCATGTTAAATATTTTCACGTTCATTTTGCACACTATGGTCCTGAAGCCTAGCGACGCTTCAGTGACTTGTCTGGTGAAAGACGTCAGTTAATTAGAAAGCGAAGTGGAGGCTCCTCCCACAACTGTGGTCAGGAGACCATGAACCCTGGGGCGCCTGGGTGGCGCAGTCCTTAAGCGTCTGTCTTCGGCCCAGGGCGTGATCCCTGCGTTGTGGGATCGAGCCCCACATCAGGCTCCTCTGCTACGAGCCTGCTTCTTCCTCTCCCACTCCCCCTGCTTGTTCCCTCTCTCGCTGGCTGTCTCTCTCTGTCAAATAAATAAATAAAATCTTAAAAAAAAAAAAAAGGAGACCATGAACCCTGCCCTGGTTTTGGGGGAAAAGAGAAAGTGTGCCACGGATTTCGTTTAATTTTGAATGAAGCCAGTCTGACCCTTTGGAAGTTGCCAAGTGATTAGAGTTTGGAACTGATGGGTGCTGTTTACTTTGAGCCTAAGAACAACGACACACAGGAGGAGGACCCAAGCAGCACGTGGTTAGGGGGACCTCTAGGTGACCATCTAGGATGTCAGCTAGTACATTGGGGGTCCTAATGCTCCTACAGGGAGTGGCCCTAGGCAATGCGCCAGAGTGGGAAAAGCACGGGCTTTGAGAGCAGATCTGATTCAGTTAAACTTTCTGAAGCTCAGTTTCATCATATGACACAAAGGAAGGTAAAACATAAATTTTGCTGGTTTACAGCAATGACTCAAATAGATCATTAATGGAAAATGGGGGGCACCTAGCAGGCGCTTGGTTCATATCCCTATTTTCTCCTAGTCGTCTTTCCATACATAAACATATGCATCTCACTTGTCTGAAAGTATCTTGAGGGGAGGTGTGGACGGAATCATCTCTGGTAGACCCCCCACGAGGAGCTCCACGAACATTTGTTGGATGAATGCTAGCATGCTAAGTGAGGTCTAAACAGTCTTCCACCGGGATCAAGAAATGACCAGAATACATCTTCTACTTGGAGAAGTGGTCCAAATCCAAGGCAGGGTGGCCACTCTTTATCAAAATAGGCTATAATGAATTTGCCTCGGAGTTTAAAGTGTGATGTGAGCAGCTGAGAGAGGAATGTGGAAGACTTATCAGGATGGAAATAGGCCTTGGGCTGGGAATCCCAGGGTTTGGGTGGGGCCAAAACAGGTGGGCGGATGTTCTCTGGAAGAAAAATGTAAGGAAGACTTTTGGAGGCTTAGGGAGGATAAAATGAAGCTCATGTGAGCCACAGAGAGAAACGTGCACGTTAAGTACATGTCATGTCACGTGCTAATCTCCAAGAGAAGAAGATGGTGGGGTGCCCAAGAAAGAGTGGATTGGCTGGCAAGAGACTCAGTCCTTTTGACATTTCAGACCAGGTTCAGTGGGGGGGGGGTGTTTTCATAAATGGCTGAGACATATCTTGGGGGGCAATTAACCAGAATGAAGTGGATGGGCTCTAGACACCGGCACACACACTGACCCTTTTTCAATCAGCCCAACATGTCCAATTGTGTCCCCTTCAAAACTGGCACTCGACATCACTTTGCATGAGAGCAAAAAGAACGATTTTGTAGAAAACAGATAATCGAAATGACTGGAAATGAATAAAGAACGCACATCTCTGTGACAAAGAGTATGAGGTTTAAATTCACAGCTTGGCACTTTTAGAAATTAAATTCTTGAACCTACCTGGCAGATTTCAAAATATGTACATTTGAGCAAAACATCAACCACCACTAAACCTCCTAGGAGAGAGGAGTGAGAACGCTAATTCAAATCTCTGGGCCGGTGCTTCATTGGGTAAAGTGCTACCTGACACTGGGCATTAATATTTCAGATGCTGGAGAAGAACCTGTGTGTCACACAGCGAGACAGTAACTCGACATCTCCCAGCCCTGTGCTCAGAGAAAGGGCATGCCAGCAAAAGGGGAAAGGGAGAGACTGCTCTATGGCAAGCTCCCTATTGAATTGACACAAAACAAAAGGAAGACTAGAGGTAGATCAAAGCAGAATTTAGGAGACATTAACAGAGATAAATGTAAAGGAAATTCAGTATTTTTTTTTGTACAAATAATATGCGATCAGCTGACAGAAGATACTTATATGTCTTAACAACAATGTTGTGACTTATGTCTTTTAAATTTTACGTAGAACAACTTCTTCAGTTGTAATAAAGTGAAACAATCACAAAATAAAAGGACAATGAATACCCAGAATAACTGTTAGAAAACATTTGAAGACATTGAAATCTCTCTACTTTATTCAGTGTTACAGTCTCTGCTAGTTCTACCCCATATCTAAATATAATTAAAATTGATTTTAACACTGTCTTTGGATAAGCAGGAAAAAAATATATATATATACGTGTGTGTGTGTGTGTTCATCCTCTCTAACCTAGACAGTGAATGCCATCTTGCTCAACTCAGACACAACCCATTTGCAGGACAAGTCTGGGCTAAATGGGGGCCAGAGGGAAAAAAAATTCCTTCATTAAAAAAAATAATAATAATAATTGTAAAATAAATGGTCTATATATTCAGCCCCCCTATTCTCTGGAACTTGTGCAATATATAGAATATGATAGTTTTTCAAACCATTTTTTCTTTAATTGTAAAATATATGTATGTACCATAAAATCTACCATTTTAACACTTTTTAAGTTCAATGGCATTAGGTATATTCAGGATATTATACAACCAACACTACCACCCAACTCCAGAACTCTTTCCATCCGGAAAAACTGAAACTCTGTACCTGTGCAAACGTTAGCTCCCCATCCCCCGCCCCTGCTCGTGCCAGTCTCCATTCTATTTTCCATCTCTATAAATCTGATGATTCTAGGACCTCAGATAAATGGAATCATACAGTATCTGTTCTTTTGTGTCTGGCTTATTTCATTTAGCAGAAAATTCTCGAGATTCATCCACATTGTAGCTTGTGTCTGAATTCCCTTCCTTTTTAAGGTTAAATTATATCCCATTGTATGTACACACCACTTTTTGATTAGCCATTCATTGGTCTGTGGGCATTTGGTTGTCAGACATGTTTTGAATTAATGAAGGAATGGATGGATGTGAGACTGAAGAAATTAATAAACAAGCAAACGAGTAAAGTGGTAAAAACTTACACTTTGGCGGGAGACAGAGCCAGGTGAAGACCTGGGCTAGCGTTCCCAGCTTTTCAAACTTGGATAAAGGACAACACCTCCCTCACTCTCACTTCCTTGTCTGTAAGGGAGGGAATTCAGTTAGAAAACTAGTCAGCACATAGCCCTTGGGAAAATGATAGTCCCCCTCCCTCTGCCAGGCACCTGAGGGGGGGGGACAATGGGGGTAGCCTTTCTCCCTTCAGCCGCTGGCATTGAGATGAAGGCAGAGCTGGCCATGTGATCTCCTGCTCTGTACCAGATTACACTATGGCCTCCTTTAAAATTCTTTCGCCCACCCTGAGGAGATAAGTAACCTGTGAAACCATTTGCAGAAAAATAAAATCTCATTCATCAAAAGCATGTACACCAGTCTTTGTTACTTGACAAGGTAGCATTCATGGAAGGATGGCCTCAGGTGAACATACCAAAAACTCCTAGACTCCTACTTCCCTGGCAATCCTTGCAACCTCCTGCCTCAATACCACAAAAGTCAAGGACAGCACTCAAAGCTTACACAGCAAACTTACCTTACCCAGGGAGTTTCTAAATACCACCCTGTTTCTTAGGATGTGCGTTTGTCCAGACCTTGAGGGTTTTATGTGGCAGGCAAGATGTTCCTTGTGAAACCTATGTTTGTGCCTATCTGAATAACCATACCCACTTGGCTTTCCCTCTTAGCCCCAAAGGACATGCCAGCAGTCGAGGAGAGGCCAAAGCGGGCGCCATCTTTCTATGAATCAAGATGGGTCCTCTCTCCCAAGTGGGGTGGACAAGTCAAGTGCTTTGGGTCCGCTTTCCAGTCAGCCTGGGTGCCTCTGGGAAAAGCAAAGGGGCCAGCTACCTCAGTTTCCAAATATGTCAAACAAAGTACCAACCTTTTGTGCAACAAGTGCCCCACCGTACATAGATGAAAGATGCTCTAAGAGCGTCCATATTTCTTTTTATTATTACTTTGTCATCAGTGATTACCAAAGCCCTCAAGTGTTTGACGTGGTTGCCTAGAAGCCACAGTCTCAGTCCCTGCTTGAAAGGGGTCGACAGTATGTAAGTAGTTAACCCTTGCCCTGCTGAGCAGCCCAATGCTATCACACACACGTATAAACATTTTCTCCTTGCTGGCGAGCAAAGAAGAGCAACTATTTCTGCTTGCGAGTGCTGCGCAAGAGGTCAGCTCCACCTAAAAATCAAAGCCTACCAGGTATTCTAGGTGAAAACCCCACAGAGAAAATAAAACTGGAGCTACAAAGCTGATCTCGCTTCACAGACAGTTTTAAACACTGGCCCCCTCTTTTGAAAGGACGTTAATGGCGCTCTTTTGCAAATTATCTCTCATTTGGGTAGTGACCAAACCCACCACGCTCATTGTGACCCCCTTACTTTGGGGGAGTAGAGTCCTTGAGATTCGGCGTCATTCATTCTTGCTGCCCTCCCTGGAGCCCCAGCTCTTGGGTTTTCTTTCGTCCTAATGTCCAGCTGTCCTTTAAGGCCAAATAGCTCCTAGGGTTATTTTTTTTTTTGGTTTTAAGTAATGCCCCAAATACAAAAATCACTAACCACCCCCCACTACACGCACACCATACCCGATTGTTACATTTGCCTCCCCTCTGATTAGCTAACATCGATGAAATTGACCGTAAACTTTATTTTCTCTATCAATTAAAAATTAATTGATAAGGAGAAACTGAGTATTATAAAAAGGTTGTGGAAGAATGATCAAACCAGAGAGCAAATTTGCTTTGCTTGAGCCAGATAGCAGCCAGAGCTTTACATTTGTATAAATATATGTACACATATATACATACGTCTATACACACACACACACACCTCATACACACACACACACACACACATATGCAAACACATACATACATATTTTTTCTTCTTTTGGATTTGGCAGCCTAATGTTAAAAATGAAATATTCAGCTATTTGGGGGTGGATGATTTTCAGCAAAAGGGTTTATAATTTAGTAATTGGAGAAATAAAAGATGCCTTTCCAACATGGCATTAAAACTCTCTAATAAAATAGGGAAAATGAAGGTCTAAGATGACAGTCTTTATCAAAGTGTTTATAGAGACATTATATGTTCCCGTAATTGTTTAGGCCAGTGAATTAATGAATCCTCTCTGTAAGTCTCCATTTGAAATGATTTCGATGGTGTCTGCTGCTCGGCTGCTTTGGAAAAGCCTGTTGTCTGCAGCTCGGGAGAAGGGCCTTGAACCCTGCCATTCAAACCCTTTCAGCCCATCAGCTGAGTCTAATTGCCAGAAAGCACACGAGACCCCTGAGCCTGATTGTTCCCCCACCTCCTTTGAGGTTTGGAGGCATGAAAAGCAAAAGGGAAAAAAAGCTCCCTTTTGATCTTCTGTTCCTTTCTCTCTCTCTTTCCCTCTCCCTCTCTCTTCCTTTTTTTGTCTGCCCACTCCTACTCTGAGAATGACACATTTCTTTATAAGGCTGCTTCTCCTTCTTATAAGGACAATAATTAATAAGGCCTTTATAAAATGAGGCTTGAATTGGTGTCACCTCGGGGGTGGTCTGGGGCTCTGAAGTGAAACCTCGGTGGGCCCCGGCCTTGTCTGGCCTCTGCACAGGTCAGGTTTAAATACTCTGACCCCAATTTTGAGTCTCTTTCCCTAATGAGGCGATTCGCACAAGGATACAAAATTATACGAGCAGGGAAAGAAGACAAAAGAGCCAAGGTGTAGTTGACACCACACTAGCCACATTTTATTATTATCGTCACAGCTGTGGATGTCCTTAAAGCCCAGAGCTCTCCCTCGGTTCCCATGGTGAGCTTTCTGGAATGACTTCACAGACCCCCGCGAGCTGCCTGCCGCTTGACAAGCTCCGAGAGGAGTGGCCCGCTGGAGCCAGTGACCAGTTCGTCACTGCCTCCTCCGGCTACTCGAGCATCACCAGAGGGCCTTTCGGAGTTTCTGCACCACCGGTTTCCATCAATTGCTTAGATAAAACCACATAATTTGTATCCATATAATTTTACAGGCTTCTCATGTTGACATGGAGAGTTTGCAACGTTCTCCTGGGCATGTTCTCTGTCCCCTGTCTGGCTAAAAGCAGGCTGGCTTGAACGAACGGGATGGGAATACAGTCTCTTGCCGAAAGGTCTAAGAGGCTTTTGCCATAACCGAGGAGCCTCAGTAAATCATATGCGTATTTTGTCCCAGAGGTGCTAATAATAGGGTAGATGACCTGTATGAGTTGTGATTTTTTGGCTCCTAACATGTTTTTTGGGGATTTTTTTTGTTCTTACAAATAAAATAATGCAATTAAGGGGAAAAAAGAGAGATAGTAAATTGGGAGTTATAGTAGGAAATATAAAGATAAGTCTTCTCCTTTGCAATACGACTTCTTACCGTATCAGATACATTTTGATTAATTTGGGGGTGCTGGGTGCTATCCTGGAAAAAAAATAGAAACCAACATTAAGAGGATCCGATGGAAATCTGATGTACAACCAAGTTCTACAGGTTCAAAGACTACTGAGTCCAGAAAAAAAAAAAGTGTTGTAAAATGAATATTATAAATCCAGTTGTACAAATTGAAATGAAACAAGATGTTTTCATTTTAAAACAATGTTTTTCTTCTTTGTTAAATGGGTAGATCTCTTTCATTTCTGCTCATAAAGAATGGTATCAGATACTTTCAGATGTATTACAGCAAAATAATAACCCTCCCCAAAGAATCACCACACATTGACTTTCTACAAAATGGGTAATTAAATAAGATCACTGTCCTTGAGTAATGAAGGAAAGAAGATTGTATCATAATAGTAGATTTTCTTATGACCTAGCTGATCTGTAACAGCCTTCGTCTAATAGGAAGTGTTGTGTACTCTGGTTCAATTGCTTTCATTTCAGAATTTTGTTCTCTGGTGCCACAATGGTCTAGGGATTGTTTGGAGGTCCAGGCAAAGAGAAGTGTCAGTGAACTTAAGGAAAAAAAATCCTTTAAGTAAAAGGCATATAA
Organism: Ailuropoda melanoleuca; assembly: GCF_002007445.2. NCBI lineage: Eukaryota > Metazoa > Chordata > Mammalia > Carnivora > Ursidae > Ailuropoda > Ailuropoda melanoleuca. The sequence goes on along the minus strand of NC_048226.1, from coordinate 15,300,041 downwards.
AATGGTAAAAGAGAGAGGTCAACAGGAGAGGCAGAGGTCTTTGCTTCCGAGAACCATGGTAGGAATGAAATTCTTGGCCCCCTTGTCACTTCTCTCCCCCAGGAGAAAAGTTCTGGCCAATGAGCTGTGAGCAAAGGGATGCACGTCACCTCCAGATCAAGCATTTCACCACCAGAGCCGGACCGTGTGGAGAGCTTTTCCCTCCCACGTGATGACCCACCATGGTTGAGGTGGTAATGCTCTGTCAATATGGGTCTTCTAAGAGTAGAGCGTCTGTGTCACCTTACAGTGACCTTAGTTCCTTCAAGCCATTGAGATTTCAGGACTGTGGGTTGCCCCAGCAGAGCCTGTATATTCTAGCTGATATTGGACAAATCCCACCCAGTTGAGCTGAGAGAAAGTGCAATGTCTCGTCTTGAAAGGGAGCAACAGAAAGATGTCAATGATGCCATATGGAGTGTAGCTTTCCTAGAGTTTGAAATCGGTGATCACCATTGAAAGCGATTTAAGCATGTGTCCCCTTAAGCCATGTGAAGGGTATATGAAGACATTAGAAGGTGGAGAAGTATCAAAGAGCAGGAAGTGAAAACAAAATAAATACTGGTAGTATTTTTTGAGAAATTCTTTTGTTCTGTTTGTTTTGTTTTGCTTTCAGGAAAGATCGCACTTGAAGTTGTGAGGATGAACATATCTGAGAAACAGTATGGTGCTGCAGTTAGGAAAATAGAAATCAGCAGTGGTAAACGTAAGTATCTGGGTGGGATCAACCACAGACATTTATGAATTATGAACCAGGAAGGTATAAAACAGTAAAAAGAGGTGATGTCTGTGGCAGCTGGAAAGACCTGCCATGCCTAAAGGTATTCAAAATAAAAGAATAACAATAGCAATTACAATAATAATAAATAACAACAACAACTGGATTTAACAATGGACCAACCAAACCCCTGGTCTACGTTCAGCCCTAAGGACACCAGTTTTCCACCCCAGGGGAGATGGTGTCTTTGAACTGATAACACTTTCAAGATAGCACTTTCCAGATGTTCTCAAGATCTTCAAATACACATCACAGAACCCTTCCTCAAAATACTATTTACTATCATAGTCTCTTCTAGTAGGAAGATTCTCCTGATTGGTGATTGGTTCCAGCTGCTGCAAGAGATCTGAAATGGTAGTTTCAAACTGTTGTCAAATAGACCTGGACTTTGATTCCAGCTCTACCATTTAGACTCATGGGACTTTGGTCACTGAACCTGTCTGAGTCCCATTTGTCTCCTGTGTCATGGTGGCGAAGGGGGTGCACCAAGGCTCGGCAGAGCAATAACACCAACACAGTTGAACAGTGGGTGTAAGTAGGGTGCAGGTCCGTGGTTCAAGCTTTACACCAGAATCCGTAAGTGCAGGGCTTACCGATGGCCTGGCTGGGAATCACAGTTAAAGATGCACAGATGCAAGTGGAAGAGAAACAGCAAAAGGCCAGAGGCGGTGCTGGCCATGCACAGAGGCTACCAGAGCCTTCTAGAGCTGGGCAGCTGAGGACAACACTTTCTTCTGTGCTGCTCCCGGGCCTTACAGATTGGAAAAAAGTTATCTTCTAATTGAAAAGTCAAGTCTTCAGGATCACGGTTGGTTTGCATCCCCCCCTTAGATGATCTGGAGAAAGAGGAATTTTCAAGGATCAAGCTCCTTGTTCTGTTTTTTTCATCATGCACAGAGCAACTGGAAGGGAGCCTGACCTTTGACCTTATTAGCCAGGCACCAACCCAGTGAGCCACCAGCTGCACTCCAAGAGCCCATGGGCAGTCACGCCAGATATTTGCCTCATCATTATCAACCATCCTGTTCTTTGCCAATCATTTATCAATGTTGTTGCAGTGTTCATTGTTATTTTAGGCTTCAGAACGGTTCACTGAAACAATTAGGAGTCTGAAAATCATGTTTTCAGGATAACTCTTTATGCTGAGTGTCTTTATATTTTATGATGTTTTTGTCAAAATTTCAATTCAACTGATTGTTTCCTAATTTGAGACCTGGATTCTTGAGCTCACATAGACTCACCCAGGGAGACAGTTAAAATGTAGAATCTGATTCAGGAGGCCGAGGATGGGGGCTGAGAGTCTGCGTTTCTTTTTTTTGTGTGTGTGTGTGTTAAAGATTTTATTTATTTATTCGACAGAGATAGAGACAGCCAGAGAGAGAGGGAACACGAGCAGGGGGAGTGGGAGAGGAAGAAGCAGGCTCATAGCAGAAGAGCCTGATGTGGGGCTCGATCCCATAACGCCGGGATCACGCCCTGAGCCGAAGGCAGACGCTTAACCGCTGTGCCACCCAGGCGCCCTGAGAGTCTGCGTTTCTAGCAAGTGCCTGGGTGATGGTGATACTACGGGTCCCCAGGCCAAACTCTGAACAGTAGGAATTTAGATACATTTTCTTAATGTCTGTGAGTTTTATTTACCAAATCCGTAAATGGGTTTAATAACACCCACCTTACAAGGTTTGGAGGAATATTAGTACAAGTGAATATGTGGCCCATTTATAAATGGATATCAAGTGGGTAAAACATAAAACCCAAGAATATAGGACTAAGGAGTACTTTGCTATGATAATCCAAGAAAGTACTCTGCAAAAAATTTGAATAATCAAAGGGACTTTGGAAGAGTAGTACTTACTACCAAAAGACAGAGCTCACTTTATGTCCCTTTAATCTTTCTCTTTACATTAGAATAGCAAGGAGAGAACAAGCCATTCTAAGAAACAAGAGGCTACCACCTCCACAGCCCCCAAACTGAAGGTCTAGGCCTCCTTAGCAGCCAGCATCTCAAAGGTCTACCAACGTGGAAATAACCGCCAGGTCTCTACAAAGATCTGAGAAGTCTGAACTCACAATGATGGAGAGGTTGAAAATCCTAGAAGGGAGTGTCAGCACGGGGCTAAGAAAGTGGTCTGGCTGAGATGGATCACTTGAGAAAAGGCCTGATTCGAAAAGCAGAAAAGCAGATCAAGAAATTGGCAGATCAAATCAAGGACTATAGGAATTTTTGAAAAAAGTCAGTTTTTGGACTTTGGAAAGGTACATTAGCTGATGTTCTCAGTGTGGCCTGGGCAGCCCCCACCTCCCCACCACTATCCACCACAATAGTTCTGGCTGAAATATATGGCTGGTCACACTGAGCGGGAGAAATAGAAGCTGGACCAATAACATCATGGCGGTATGCATCAAGTTCTGTCACCAAAGAAACTATGGAGAAATACAACTTTGGGGAGTTTGGGGTTACAGATGAGGAATTGTAGGTCTTCACTTTTTGAGATGGGCTTGCTAGCAACGACCCAAGCCAAACTGCAATAGGGTCTGTTTGTTACGCAGCACTGCTCTCTCTCCCTGACCCATCCATCCGACTACTTTAACACTTCATTAACCTGTAGGTACATGTCATAGAGGAGTTTAGTTATTTTTTTTTTCACCAAATCTCTTTATTCATGTTTAAGTGCTTATTTCAAAATCCCTGTGCTTGCTGAGACATGTGCCCTGAATATAACTGAGGAGAGATGCCCCAATGGTAAAGAAGTGATTCCCATAGTGAATGGGACACAGGAGCAGCATCCTGAAAGGCACACCCGCCTGTTGCCTCCCTGGGAACCTCGTACATCCTTTGTAAATTATTGCAATGCTCTATGGGTGGGAGACATTTGTTCGAAAACAACCTGTCCTCCCTTCCGCTACCACAGACAGCGTATTTCTCGATCTACCACCAGCATATGGGGAGACTTTCACTTTTCTATACGCACAACTCTACCGAGGCATATTTTACATCTCCTGTGATGGGGGAGGATGTTTTTTAGAAGAGGACTTTCTTCCCTACCACAGGCTCACAACTCGGAAAGACCATTTCAATCCTTAGTGTTTGAATGGGATTTACTAATTTTATGTGAAAATTCCCCAAACGCTTCAGATTAATTTTATATCTTTCTCTGGTTTGTTCATTTAAAATCACATCCTTGTGGAGCGCCTGGGTGGCACAGTGGTTGGGCATCTGCCTTAGGCTCAGGGCGTGATCCTAGCGTTGTGGGTTCGAGCCCCGCATCAGGCTCTTCCGCTGTGAGCCTGCTTCTTCCTCTCCCACTCCCCCTGCTTGTGTTCCCTCTCTCGCTGGCTGTCTCTATCTCTGTCAAATAAATAAATAAAATCTTTAAAAAAAAATAAAATCACATCCTTGTGTTTTATTTATAGTGTAATACACGCTATTTTCTAATTTTGAGAACATTTTACGGCGTATTCCAGTTAAGATTTGGGTGATCTCCTTTTGGTACGTTGCTACGTGTGTGTGTGTGTGTGTGTGTGTGTGTATCTTTTTAAATATTTGTTTTTGAAAGCCAGGGAATGGATTGCAACGAGAATGTGTATAAAAGATCAGAGAGGTGTGAAGAACTAGGATTTTAAACAAACTTCTCTTGGTTCTATGTAAATGAATTCCCTAATGTAAGGTTACAACTTTTATATATATTTTTTTAACAAAAAGAAATCTCCCTGGTGTCAAAGTACTAACTTTATAATTCTCTTTTCACCCTTGCCAACTCCCAGCAACAGTGTCAAACTTAATTAACTTGTGGCTTAACCACATTTACAGTGTTCCCGAGCCAGTTGCTATTAAGCAAGTGACTCAAAGCGAGGGTCAAGGCTATTTTTCCCCCAAGTGAGTCACAAAAAGTACTTTGCTGTGTAGGTGGACATAAAATCAGTGAAAATATGCAAAGTCACTGAGTTCGTAATGGATTCTCTTATTTAAAAAAAAAAGGTTTCAAATGAGTTTTCTGTTTTTAATTTCCCAAATGAATGTAGAAGAAATGGCAATGCAGTCATAGATTGGAAGGAAGTCCAACTTTTGGTGCTCCTTTCTTTTTCTCTGACTGTGCTTGTTACCTACACAGCAGAGATGATTTTGACCTCCAGTTCCTGATTCTAATCCAGTTTTAAGTGGTTACACGAACAGTGCACTTTAATGAAATGTGTGATCATTATTTCATTCGGTATGAAATCACATAAAAACAGTGAACGTTGAATTGTGTAGCATTTGCTTTTGATTAAGAAATTGACATGATGACAGTTAAGGTAAGATTCAAAGCTATTGCCAAAGTGTGTGTGTGGAGAGAGAGGGAGAGACTCAATTTTTACAGAAAAAAAGAAAAAAAAATTCCATTATGGTCGCCCTCACAAAAATCAAACTGCTTACGGCAAAGAAGAGCAAGTCCACCTCTCAAATTCCGCCACTTGATACGGGGTAGTTTTAACATTTTTATTACAGTCCACAAGGCTGTTGGGTTTCCCTTCATATGACCTAAATTATGGCAGAAGTTATACCTGTAAAGACCAGAGCTCAAAGCAGACAACTGCTTTTTAGAAGGAAAATTGTTGTAATTAAAAAAAACAAGCAAACCTTCCTAACTTCATTTTTTCACAATAAACATACGAATGAAATTCACAACTTGAAAAATTCTGTGCTGTTCATGCAGCAGTTTTGCCCAGGAAAGTGCTTAAGTGAAAACCAGAATAATTGCATATCAAAAGGCCACTTATGGAAATGCCTTCTAATTATTTTTCTGACATGGAAACGGCAGGTTGAAGAGAGAGGTTCAGTGGATATGTTCTCGTGACCTGTGCCTGAACAATAGTGCGTGTTCAGGGTGGGTATCCGGAAGCCCACATGCTTACCCCTAGAGTAAGCACACGGCCGAAGAACGAGAGAAATCGCAATACCACGTCCCTCCTTGTGAGGTCACCCACTGCTAATGAGCACTGTAATGAGAACAGAGATTCGCACAGATTAGGAATCAGCCTGTTTTAATACTTACCCGCCAGGGTCCCCTCGAGGGAAGCTACTTAGGCTAGAGCCTAATAAAGACATCTGTGCTTGTCTCCTCTCAGACACAGCTCCTAAAGAAACAACCATTTGTAAGGTTGTTTTTCAGATGCCATCATGTTCTTGCACATTAAAAAAACAAAAACAAAAACAAAAAACACTACAGTCAAAATGTATAGGCTAAAATGTTTGGACATTATATTCTCTGGGATGAGCCATTATTTCTTTGATGATATAATTCTTCATTTAATATCCTCTGGAGTCTCTATAAAATATGAAATGCATGCTTCCTCCCAAGAAATGGTATTGGAGCAGAGAGTAATGTTCACAGTCTCTGATTACATGCACAAATAGAAAACAAGATAGGACTTTGGCACCGGTGAAATATCCAGCCTTTGTAATATTGGCTGCAACATCAAACTCACCTTTGGACACTCGGGAAGCACTATCTTCATTATTTTGTCAAATCGAAGACCAAATTTGTTTGTATTCGGATGTATAGGAAAAGACAAAGAAAGCACATTAGTCTTATTCCATAGAAGGGCAATCTAAGAGTTTCGCCGTAAATCATATAAAATATTGCTATGCGGATATGCAAGGTTATGTGTGAATGCAGTTTGTTCCAACGGCATCACATGCTTATTTCACCGGGGTTAATATATCCCAGATGCTAAGGCCATCGCTGTGTGAGATGGAAAAGTCGGCGCACTTCGGTTTGGATCCAATGGTCAGCCATCAGAAGCAGGGAAGAGGGAGAGCAAGTGGTATAATTCACCAGCTCGGATCCCTGCCCTGTGGGGGAAGTAGGCATGTAAACAAATCGATAAATACGAAACCTGAGCAAAACAGGGTCCCGCTTCCTCTTTAAGGCTCTGCTCAGCAGTGTTATATACAAAATGAACATTATGTCTGACTCCAAAAACCTTGAGGAGGAAGGCAGATTTTTACCAAAGGTTTCTTACAGGCATAATGATGAAAAAGAGCTCATTCAGCTGCACATGAACTGTTGCCAAAATTTCTCAATACTCATCTTCTCCCAAAAGTTACTCTTTGTGACTCTACTTAAGTCTCTTTGTCTCTTCAGAAATCCTGTCATCCTCTGGTGCTTAACCTCACTGAGTCTCATCATTTGTCTTCTTACCTTTTCCTCCCACATCATCCCTCTCCCTCTTTCCACCGGGCCTCTCAGGCTCCATTTGGAGCAATCCTCCTTGGTCTTCTCCCCCAACCCATACCCCAGCCAACAACCATGACAGATTCAGTAAAGACCAATATCAGAGCAACTGAGGAAAGGTTGCAAACTGTGAAAGTCAGGCTTGCTGAGGTGTAATTTACATAGAGTAAGAGTCATCCTCTTAAAATATACAATATTATGAGTTTTGACAGATCTGTACAAATAAACGTTCATTATCCAGGAAAATACCTTCATCCCGCTGTGCCGCGAACCCCTCCTTCCCCTCGTCTCTGGAAACCATTTGTCTGATTTCTGTCCCTGTAGTCTTGCCTTGTCCAGAAGTCATCTGTATTCATTTCCTAGGGCTGCTGGAACACAGTACCACAAACTGGGGGGCTTCACAACAGAAATTTTTTGTCTCGCAGTCCTGGGGGCTACGAGTCTGAGATTAAGGCGTCGGTGGGTGGGTTCCTTCCATGGGCCATGAGGGAACAATCTGGTTGAGGGCTCTCTCCTTCACTTGAACATGGCCATCTTCTCCTTGTGACTTCACATAATCTTTATGCATGAATATCTATGCCCAGATTATCCCTTTTGTAAGGACACTAGTCATACTGGATTAGGACATCTACCCTAATGACCTCCTTTAACTTGTTTACCCATGTAAAGACTCTTACATCCAAATAAGCTTATATGCAGAGATACTAGGGATTTGGACTCCAAAACACAAATTTTGGGGAACACAGTTGAACCCATAGGTCATGTAAATGAAAAAATACAGTAAACATTTACCTTGTATTAACTGTTTACGTTATTGGTAAGGCTTCTAGTCAATGGTAGGCTATTAATGGTTATGCTTTTGGGGAATCAAATGTTATACATGGATTTTTGACTGCAAGGGGCGTTGGTGACCCTAACCTCCAAGTTGCTTGAGGGTCAACTGGATTTTTTTGCCTTTCGTTTTCTCTCATGTGGCAAACAACTTTGTTTCCTTTTTATTGCTAAATAGGGTTCCATTTTATGGACCTACCACCTGTTTTATATTCACTCGCTGATTGGTAGATAGTTCAATTATCTCCAGGTTTGGATTATTCTTAGTAAAGTTGCTATATATATTTGCATATAGATCTTTGTGTATACTTAAGCCTTCACTAATTAATACCTGAGAGTGGAACTTCTGGGTCATATAAATGAGTATTTAATTTTGTAAAACTATCCAAGTATTTTCTAAAGTGTCTGCCCTATTTTGCATTCTTATCAGCACTATAAGGGGTTCCGATGCCTTCTTTCCCAACCCTTTGAATTGTCCATTTTCTTTAATCTCACTATTTAAGTTCATATATTGTGGTATCTCATGGTGGTTTTGATTTTCATGAGCACCTTTGTATATGCTTTTTCTTTTGTCCTATTTTTATTGGATTATTGGGTTGTTGTCCCTTTTCTTGAATTGTAAGATTTCTTTATACAATCTGAATAGGAGACCTTTATAGGGACATACTTTTCAAATACTTCCTCATGGCCCATGGTTTTTCTTTACATTTTCTTAATGATGTCTTTCTAAGAAGACAAACAGTTCTATTTTAATATTTTGTTCTTGTCACAGAAACAACTAGAAAAGGGACTGGAGGTCTGAATGGTTTCACAAATAAATTTACTAACTCCACATATTGAATGGAAATGTAGTAAAAAGATGGGGATTTTGTTGTGACAGCAGCTCCTTCTTCCTTGTGGGGTCTGTTATACAGCCTACTACAAAAGTCCTCATTGCATTCTGGACTTAGGTGACCCATGGAATGTCCAAACTTTACTTGATTAGTTTAATTGCTTTTGCTGCCTGGAAATCATATGAATAATGACGAGGAGATTTGGGAGCCATATTGAAAAGTAGTATTAAATCCAAACGAGTAACTGCTTTTCCCTGGGGAATGAGACAAAATAAAAGAGGCACAAAGCTGAGCCTGGAGCTCTTTTAGTTCATGAGTCAAGGAGATGTGGAGGATTTGGAACAGAGTTTTGAGAAGGTGAAGCCAGTGGACTAGGAAGAAAAGCAGAAAAAAGGAGAAGTAAGTTATGCCAACTCAGCCATCAACTACGTAAATACTGAAATCACCAAGAAATATGGCGTGAGTAGAACTAATGCAATAGACAACAGCCTCGGAGTAAAATCTTCAAGGAATTGTGGGAATCCCCATAAGGAGGAAGGAACTGCTTGGGCGCAGATGTGGACGTCCAGCTGGACTGATTAACAATTCCCTGATTAACAACAACGATACTAATAAAAATTAGAGATGACACTAGAACATCAGGGTGAGGAACTTTCAAACTGTAGGCTGGTATTGATTTCATTGGGGGGCATAATATTGTTCTAGATGTATGTATCTTTCAATAGCACATCTTCAATCTAAAAATAAGATCAATAAATATGATTGCACCCATATGGCAACCATAACGTCACACTTCCTTTTACAACAGCAATATAGTAATTCTCAGTGTTGCTGTCATGTTCTTATTCAAGAGTAAGACAGTACATTTCAGCCTTGTTATCTCTGAGTGTAGGTATGTATGTGAGTATGTAATCCACATCCACCAAAGTAACATAAATTCAACATGACAACCTATGAGCAGAACTTCAAAGTACTGTGAAATTAATAAATGCAATGAATATCTAAATTCTAGCAGAACAAATCCAAAATAATCTACCAAAAGCAAAGTATGAAATGAGGCCATGTGAGTTGAAAACAAGTGATCTAGGGTAGGCTTCCAGAAACCTGAGATTCTCCTTTGAGTTGTAGATTCTTGCTGTATCACTTTCAACTTGTCACTTAACAACTCTGGGACATCTCTCCCTCACCTGGAAAACTCGATCTTAACTCTAGATATTCCCAAATCAAGCAATTTATTCCATCTAAATTCTTTTACAATTTCTTGTGCCTATTGCTTTCAAGACAGATTTTCTTCATAAATGAACTTTATCTCAGCACCACACAGCCAGGGAGGGGTACCTATCACTGCTCTCATTCTGGCTTTTCTACCTTTGGCCAGAGCTGAGCTAGGAAGCCTACCTTGAAGAGGAAGCAAGATCTCATTGGATTCTCTTGTTCCCCAGAGACTGAGTAACACCCCATTTGGTCCTCCTGTTCACATGAATCTCAGAGGAACAAGGATCTTTCCTGGTTTTTAGCTACTGTGGAACTCTCACATTGAATTTCTCCCCCATCCCCTGGTAGAATGTGGGTTGGTTCAGAGACAGAATAATGTCTGAAAGAATTAATTGGGTAGGTTAACTACACTCTATTTCTGTTAAAATCAGCATTGAGATTTAAGCCATCTTAACTCTGATATCAGATACAGTTTTTAAAAAATTCATTTAGTCACATATGTTTACCAATGCACTTCTGTTTAGTTCTAGTATTCATGTTATGTCCATGACCAAATTCACACTTCTGATAGAAGGAAAAAAACACCATCAGCAACAATGATTAACACAATGAAGTTGAATAAAACAGAATAGAACGCACAAAAAGTATTTAAAATTTACCTACATAGAGAAAGACAATGAAGAATGCTTCAAATGGCAAATACAAATGTTTTTACAAACAATTATGGAAAACATCATTTAAAATGTTTGCTAACAATGAGACCCAATTACTAAATGTATTGAAGAATTCTCTAAGATGCATTAACTCTAGATGTATGATCTAGAGTTCATTGTTATGAGTATCTTTATTTCAGACACATATTAATTAGATTTTCCTATACTTCTTAGTTATAAAAGACATTTAATCAATACACTTTTGAGACCAAATTAGCAAAACATTCATTTTTATTATGAAATGTTATATATTTTAAACTTGAATCAGTATATATTTCTTACATTTCTCATTTGTAAATCTTATGATTGCTTTGTTTAATATAGCCGAAGGTCAAAGTGAAAGAACCATGAAATCATTCATGCAGAATATGTGCACCATGGAAGATTTTCATAGAATTAGACTTAAGGCCTGAAGATAATGAGTCGGATTTTATTCCTTACGATGGCACTGATTTTAATAGAGCGAACGAAATATTTTTGGAAAAGTTTGCTCACATTAAGAAATTGTTGGGTGTTTTGTTCTTCTGCACAATGAAGCTATGACAGAGAAGAATGAGAGAGCAGGTTTCTGAAACATGGTGACATGAATAAAGATGGCTTCTTTTCCTTTCACTTCTCCTTTCTTCCTTAAACCAAATGACTGTTGAGGAACATACAAAACTGGGTTTAATTGAAGTATTAGGCTGTGTTAGAGCTTCTGAGGAAAGAATCAGTCTAGGAACATTCTCTCTCCCATAAGATCTCCAAGACAGTTTGGGAGGCCAGTTTTAAAAAGCCCTGATAGAGAAATGTACCCTCAATTCCTACACTCTGAAGGGTTTTAATCAGGAAAGAATGCTGTATTTTGTCAAATGCTTTTTCTGCATCAATTGAGAGGATCATATGGTTCCTGAGTCTTTTCTTGTTGATATGATGTACCACATTGATTGATTTGCGAGCGTTGAACCATGCTTGCATCCCAGGTATGAATCCCACTTGGTCATTATGGATAATCCTTTTAATGTACTGTTGGATTCTATTAGCAAGGATCTTGTTGAGGATTTTGGCATCCATATTCATTAGAGAAATCGGTCTGTAATTCTCCTTTTTGAGGGGGTCTTTGCCTGGTTTGGGGATCAAGGTAATATTAGCCTCATAGAATGAGTTTGGTAGCTTTCCTTCTGTTTCTATTTTTTGAAATAGCTTTAGGAGAATAGGTATTATTTCTTCTTTGAATGTTTGGTAGAATTCCCCAGGAAAACCGTCTGGGCCTGGAGTTTTATTATTTGGAAGGTTGTTTATCACTGACTCAATTTCTTCATAGTTAATTGGCCTATTTAAGAAATCTATTTCTTCCTGTTTCAGTCTTGGTAGTTTATAGGTTTCCAGGAAGGCCTCCATCTCTTCCAGATTGTTTAGTTTTTTGGCATATAGCTGTTGATAAAAGTTTCTAATAATCCTTGCAATTTCAATGGTGCTGGTCGTGACCTCTCCCTTTTCAGTCATAATTTTAATAATCTCAGTCCTTTCTCTTTGTTTTTGGACAAGTTTTGCCAGTGGTCTATCAATTTTATGGATTCTCTCAAAGAACCAGCTTCTAGTCCTGTTGATCTGCTCTACTGTGGTTCTGGTCTCTAATTCATTGATTTCTGCTCTAATCTTGGTCAACTCCTTCCTTGTCAGTGGGTTAGGCCTGTCCCTCTGTTGCTGTTCCAGTTTCTTGAGGTGAGAATATAGAAACTGCATTTTAGATTTTTCTATTCTTTTGAGTGAGGCTTGGATGGCTATGTATTTCCCCCTTAGGACTGCCTTTGCAGTATCCCATAGGTTTTGGACCGTTGTGTATTCATTCTCGTTGGTCTCCATAAATTGTTTAATTTGTTTTTTGATTTCCTGGTTTATCGAGTCATTCTTGAGCAGGATGGTTCTTAGCCTCCAAGTGTTTGAGTTTCTTCCAGGTTTTTCCTTGTGGTTGAGTTCCAATTTCAGAGCGTTGTGGTCTGAGAATATGCAGGGGATAATTTCAATCTTTTGGTATTGGCTGAGACCTGTTTTGTGTCCCAGAGCATGATCTATTCTTGAGAATGTTCCATGGGCATTTGAATAGAATGAGTATTCTTTGGTTCTGGGGTGTAGTGTTCTATATATATCTATGAGGTCCAACTCGTCGAGTATGGCATTCAAAGCCTTTGATTCTTTGCTTAGTTTTTGCCAGGGTGTTCTGTCTATTTCTGATAGTGGGGTGTTGAGGTCCCCTACTATTACTGTGTTCTTATCTATATGTCTCTTTATTTTGGTTAAGAGTTGGCTTGTGTATCTTGCTGCTCCCCTGTTGGGGGCATATATATTAATAATTGTCATATCCACTTGTTGAATACTTCCTTTAAGAATAATATAGTGCCCTTCTGTATCTCTCTCTATGGCCTCTAGTTTAAAATCCAGTCTATCTGATATGAGAATTGCTACTCCAGCTTTCTTTTGAGGTCCATTTGCGTGGAAGATGGTACTCCATCCCCTTACTCTAAGTCTGAATGCATCTTTGGGTTCAAAATGAGTCTCTTGTAGACAGCAAATGGATGGGTCATGTCTTTTTATCCAATCTGCAACCCTGTGGCGTTTTATGGGAGAGTTTAAGCCATTTAGATTGATAGAGATTATTGACAGATATGATTTTAATGATGCCATTTCTCTTTAAAGTCTTTGTATCGGTTGTGACTTGCTGCTCTGTATCACTCTTGGGGCCTTTTTACCTTTATAGAGCCCCCCTTAATATCTCCTGTAGGGCTGGTTTCGTGGTTACGAAATTGGTTAATGATTGGCGATTTTGGAACGTCTTTATTTCTCCATCAATTCTGAATGACAGCTTTGCTGGATAAAGGATCCTTGGCTGCATGTTTTTCTCTGAAAGAGCTTTAAAAATGCCCCCCCAAGCCTTTCTCTCATTCCAGGTCTCTGTAGACAGGTCTGACGTAATCCTGATACCTTTGCCTTGGTACGTGAGAAATTTCTTTGCCCTGGCCGCTTTCAATACTGTATCCTTGGATCTAATATTTGCGAATTGCACTATGACATGCCGTGGCGTAGGTTTGTCCTGGTTGAGCTTGGATGGGGTCCTCTCTGCCTCTTGGACACGAATGCTTGTTTCCCTTGCTAGATTAGGGAAGTTTTCAGCTACAATTTGTTCAAATATCTCTTCTAGACCTCTGTTTTTCTCCACCCCTTCAGGGATGCCGATGATTCTGACATTGGATCGTTTCATAGAGTCAGTAATCTCCCGTAATCTACATTCGTGGGCGTGGATTTTTTTAAGACCAGCTTCTATTTTCGTTTTTTCTTCTACTAACCCATCCTCCAATTCGCTAACGCGTTCCTCTGCCTCGGTGACCCTGGCCGTCAGAGCCTCTAGTTTTGACTG
>NC_048226.1:15266624-15285749 GCF_002007445.2 Ailuropoda melanoleuca | reverse complement strand
GAATCCAGGGATGTACTGTATGGTGACTAACATAATATAATAATAAAATAAAAATTAAATAAATAAATAAATAAATAAATAAATAAAATTCAGGTAATTTTCCTAAAAAAAAAGGAGAAATTTACAGGTCCAAAGAGTGCACCCTGTCAAAGTAAAAATAAACAAACAAGCGAATAAATAAATAATGTAGAATTAAAAAAAAAAAAAAAGCCCAGATAAATGGACTTCTGGTATGACAGCCCGAGGAGTAATGCAGACCAACTTCCAAATGAAGCTGGTGAAAATTATTTTTAAAATGACAATTTAAAGTCCCCATGCAACAAATGAAGAAATATTTAATTGGGAAAACCTATGAAAACTTTGTGAGAGCACAGTGAGTAGTTTGTTTGTGGTGTTTGAACCATGGCCCACTCCCTTCATCCTACATCCCAGCTGAGAGTGATGAGAACTCCACAGTCAAGAACACAGGGCTCCCTCTCCAACAGCTCCTAGTTGAACGGCTATGGTATCTTTCCAGGAAAGGCAGGACATCAACAATTTTCATCATGCTCCAGTTACTTGTTGCAGAGACTATATTCTAAGCAAGTATAGTCAAAAGTCGAGGTTTCAGTTTTTCTGCCTGTTCCCACTTATGGAATGGAGGGTCTATCTTGGGTGAAGCACATGGAGAATTTTGGGTCCTAGACCACCTTAACCCCTGTTTGTACCACTTTGGGAGAAGCAATGGGAGAAGATCAAAGGCTACAGCCCAGTCTATAACTCTCCACTCCACATTGAATGCCTATTTTAGTAGGGGTATCAAACAGAGAAAAGTACTCCATTGTCCCCACCCCTAGCTCCTTGACTCATATATTTTACCCCACGGTAGAGGCAGGCCATGAAACAAAGAGCTCTGAATCTCTCCTCAAGGAACTGGTTTCATTGCAACAGAATGTGGGGTATTAAACTCAGAAGAATTTTCAAAACAATGGGAGGTGTGGAGAAAAGTAATTAAAAGGAAAATGAATACTTATTTAGAAATATATACTAAACCATTATCTGACTAATTTTCTAGAAAAACAAACAAATGAACAAACAAAAAAAACAAAAAAACAGGAAACAGACAGGTAAGGAGAACCTTTCTGTGGTCAAAACAATCTCAAACACAGACCTCAAAGACTGTCCCTGTAAAGGAGCTAGAATTTCATTTGATAAATCTGTGGAGAAATTTACGACCCAGGTCATTGTTGAAAATGACAGAGAAGTCAGAAATGAGTGGAACTTAACAGCATGATGCTATGAAGAAAAAAAGAGAGAGAGAGGGGAAAAAATAAGAAAAAAGAGCGAAAGAGGAAAAAAAAAATGCCAGAACCATTATCATCCAGGATGACAGTGCTCATGCTCAAGGCTTCACCTTTAGGGGGCAACACCAGAGGCTCGCACTGAAAGGGTGACTTTGCTAAAATAATCCAGCTAGTCATTAAGAACATTGATGAACACATAATAATAACAAGTCCCAGGGGGTTGGTACTGGGGGCAATATCCAAACTTGCTACAAGGTATTGTTTAAATGTTTCATCCCCTTTCTACATAGATGGTTATATATTGAATTGGGAGGGGGGCTGGATATATTTAAAATATTTTATAATAAATATATTGATACGGTATTGCCCCAATTGTATCAATATGATATATATTAATTTCATGCAAAGAAATAGGAAGTTTTGACACATCCACAGAAAAAGTAACTAGGCAACAGAAAAACAGAAATGCCTGTGAGAGGGACCAGATGTCAGGTTTAACAGACAGAGACATCAAAGTAACCATTATAAATATGTTCAAAAACTAAAGGAAAACATGCTAAAAGAAGTGAAAAAGATATGATGATAATGTTGCAACAGATAAGAAATATCAAAAAAGAGATAGAAATATTTTAAAAAAAGAACTCTTAAAGCTGAAAAGTATAATAATTGAAAGAAAAATCTGCTGGAAGAATTCAACAGTAGATTTGAACTGGCAGAAGAAAGAATTAATGAGCTTGAAGAGAAATCAATAGAGATCATGCTACCTAAGTAATAAAGAGAAAAAAAATGAAAACAAATAGAGAGGCTCACAGAAATGTGGGGCACCATTAAGCTCACCAATATATGCATAATGATAATTCCAGAAAGACAAGAGGAAGAAATGAAGGAGAAAAATATCTGAAGAAGCAATAGATGAGAACTTCCCAGATTTGATGAAAAATTTTCATCCATACATCCAAGAAGTTAAAAAAAATTCCAAGTAGAATAAATACAAAGAAATCCACAAATAGACACATCAGAATAAGAAAATCAACAGGAAAATAGAAAAATTGAACAACACTATAAACCAAGTAGGCCTCCCACATCTCAATAGAACATTCCATCCAGAACAGAGCAATGTTACTTTCACAAATGCACAAAAAACATTATCCTGAGTAGACACCAAGTCATACAACGAAATTCAATATAATTAAAAGGATTAAAATAATAGAAATGTTTATGTGCTCCAACCACAGGAGAATGAAATTAGAAGTCAAAAATAGAAAAAAAAAAAACGGGGAAACTCAAAATACGTGAATATTAAAATAGCACATTCTTAAAAACCTAATGGACCAAAAAAGAAAAAAAAAAAGAGTAAGAGAAAATTAAATTACTTTTAATGGAGTTATATGAAGACAGAACATACTAAAAATTAAGGAATTCAGTGAAAGCAGTCCTTAAAAGAACATTTGCAGCTATAAATGCCTATATTTAAAAAAGATATAATTGACATACAACATTATATTAGTTTACAGTGTACAAAATAATGATTATATATAC
Organism: Ailuropoda melanoleuca; assembly: GCF_002007445.2. Taxonomy (NCBI): domain Eukaryota; kingdom Metazoa; phylum Chordata; class Mammalia; order Carnivora; family Ursidae; genus Ailuropoda; species Ailuropoda melanoleuca. Next base: position 15,282,927 of record NC_048226.1, on the reverse strand, counting down.
ATATAAATAATTTGTATATATAAATGATTACCATAATAAATTTAGTTAGTATCCATCACCTCACACGGTTACAATTTTTTCTTGGGGTAAGAACATTTAAGATCTATACTCTTCACAACTGACAAAGATATAATACAGTATTATTAACTATAGTTACCTTGCTGTACATTACATCCCCAGAACTTATTTATCCTAAAAGTGTAAGTTTGCACTGTTAGACTACCTTCACCCATTTCCCCCATCTCCCACCTCCCACTCCTGGCAACCACCAATCTGTTCTAAGAGTTGAGTTGTTGCTGTTGTTTTATTTCGCATATAAGTAATATCATATGGTATTTGTCTTTGTCTGATTTATTTCATTTAGCATACTGACCTCAAGTCCATCCATGTCACAAATGGCAGAATTTCCTTCTTCTTCTTTATGGCTGAGTAATATTTCATGGTATATATTATCACATATTCTTTATCCATTCTTCTGTCAGTGGGCACCTCAGTTGTTTCTATGTCTTGGCTATTGTAATTAATGCTGCAATGAACAAATGGGTGCAGATTTCTTTGAGATAGTGATTTCGTTCCCAGAAGTAGAATTGTTGAATCATATGGTAGTTCTAATTTTACTTTTGTGAGGGACCTCCATACTATTTTCCATATCGGTTGTTCCAATTCACAATCTCACCAACAGTCGCAAGGGTTTCTTTTCTCCACATCCTCACCAACACTTGTTATCTCTTGTCTTTTTGATGATAGCCGATTTATCATTCTCTGTTGAAGAGACTATCTTCTCTCCCTTGTACATTCTGGCTTTTTTGTCATAAATTAATAGACCATTTATGTGTAGGTTTACTTCTGGGCTCTGTGTTCTGTTCCATTGATCTATATGTCTGTTTTTATGCCAACACCATTCTGTTTTGATTGCTACAGTTTTGTGATATAATTTTAAATCAGGAAGTGTAATGCCTCTAGCTTTGTTCTTTCTCAAGACTGCTTTGGCTAATTCAGGTCTTCTGTGGTTTCATACAATTTTTAAGATTATTTTTTCTATTTCTGTGCGAAAAAATCCATTGGAATTCTGATAAGGATTGCATTGAATCTGTAGATTGCTTAATCAGTATGGACATTTCATAACATTAATTCTTCTAATCCTTGAGCATGGAACACCTTTCCATTTATTTGTGGCCTTTTCAATTTCTTTCAACAGTATCTTATAATTTTTAGGGAATAGATCTTTCCTCCCTTGGTTAAATTTGTTTTCAGGTATTTTATTCTTTTTGATGCAACTATAAGTGAGATTTTTTCTTAATTTCTCTTTCTGGTAGTTTGTTGTTAGTGTATAGAAACACAACAGATTCTTGTACATTGATTTTACGTACGGCAACTTTACTGTTTTTTGTAACAATGAAGTCCTTAGGCTTTTCTACATATAATATCATGTCATATAAAAATAGTGACAGGTTTACTTTGGCCTTTTTGATTTAGATGCCTCTTATTTCTTTTTCTTACCTAATTGCTCTGCCTAGGACTTCCAGTGCTATGTTGAATAAAGGTGGTGAGAGTGGGCATCCTTGTCTTGTTTCTGATTTTAGAGAAAAAAAAATTAGCTTTTCACCATTGTGTATGATAGGTTAACCGTGGGCTTATTATATATGATTTTTATTTTGTTGAGTGCATTTCCTCTATACCCAGGTTACTGAACGTTTTTATCATGAATGGATGTTGAATTTTGTCAAATTCTTTTTTCTGAATCTATTGAGTTGATCAGAAGATTTATATCCTTCATTTTGTTAATGTATTGTATCACACTGATTGATTTGTAGATGTTGAACCATCCTTCCATCCCAGTGATAAATCCCACTTGATCATAGTATATGCTCCTTTCAATGTATCATTGAATTCTGTTTGCTAATAATTTGTTGAGGACTTTTGCATCTATGTTCACCAGGGATATTGGCTTGTAATTTTCTTTTCTTGTAGTGGCCTTGTCTGGTTTTAGTATCAGAGAAGTTTTCCAATTTTAATGAAGTTCGACTTAACCATTTTTTCTTTCATGGATTAAATTGTTTCCCAGCTAAAAACTTAACACCAATCAAAAGTCACTGTTCTTCTCCTGTATTTTCTTCTAGAAATTCTATGACTTTAGCCCTTACATTTGTCTTTGATCCATTTTGACCTCTCTTTTGTGACACTAGGTAAGGACCTAAATTCATCTTCTTACATATGAATGTCCAATTATCTCAAAATTATTTGTTAAAAAGACTATGCTTCCCCATTGAACTGTCTCGACAGGGTAAATGTTCAGATTTGCAATTCTGTTGTGCTGATCTATATTTATACACTTATTTTAGAACCACATCATGTTTTCTTTTTTTTTATTGTAATGTTTTTTTATTATATTATGTTAGTCACCATACAGTACATCCCTGGTTTCTGATGTGAAGTTTGATGATTCATTAGTTGCGTATAACACCCAGTGCATCATGTTTTCTAATACATTTTGAAATCAGAAAATATAAATCTTCTAATTTTTTTTCCCAAAACTTATCTTTGTCTATTTTGGATCCTTCATATTTTTATATAAAATTATAGAAAAGGCTTTTCTATTTCTTCAAGGTAAATGCTGGAATTTTGATAGAAAATGTGTTGAGTCTGTAGATTAATTTGGAGAAAATTGGCATTTTCAAACTCCAAAATCTTAATACCTTAACACAAGAAATGTTTCTTTCTCTCTTACCTTACATTTTATCTGGGGAAAACCACGGAGTGGTGACATTGTTTCTCCTCCAGAGAACTCATAGCCTATTGAGAAACATCAGGAATGTAAGGTAGGGGTAACTGCCTGGCTCAGTATAGCATGCGACACTTGATCTCAGGGTTGCGAGTTCAAGTCTCACATTGGTTGTGAAGCCTACTTAAAAAAAAAAAGAAATAAGGTACTCTGAGTGCCCTGTCTACAGATTTAAAGAAATATAAAGTTTAAGTTAAACCTCAATACTTTTTTTTTTTACTATATTGATTTAATAAAAGCATGTACACACTCTATTTTGGCACAAGAGGTGGGAATTTCCAACCCCACCTTATATTAGAGAAAGGGGAGAAGACAGTCAGAGGAAGTTTGCAGGAGTGATGATCAAGCTATATTGAAGGATCTCTGGGAATTTAAGAATAAGGGATGCATGGCAGAGATGGTTGTTGGGGTTGGGAACTATATGAATTTTGGTAAAATGGCCAAATTAAGGTAGAATTTGTAGTCTATACAAAGAAGTTCTAGCACTTATTCATAAAACACAAGGAGCGATTGAAACATGTCAAGGCAGGTGATCTAATTTGGAAGAGGTGCTAGATGACAAATTCAATGTGGAGAATGAGGAATGGACCAGATACAAATAAAGGAGAGTAAAAAGGGGAGGACTCGATAAGAAGGTATCAAAAGAATATCTTATCAAGTAAATGAAATCTACCCAGTATGGCTTATTTCTTTAACAATTATAATAATTGCTTCCAGAATTTTCCTGAGCAGTAACCCCAACCGAATCTTTTAGACTTTGCAGATCCTCCCTCTTCCTATTTTTATTTTTTTACATTGGGATGTTTGCTCCTATCGAGTCTTTTATCTTGTTTCTCCTGAAGGCAAGTTTTCTCAAATCGGATCAATCAGTTCTCTTAGCAGTCTTTATTGTTATGTATCCGGACCAGAGGAAAATTTCTGAAAATGTTTTGTTTGAAATGGTGTTTTTCAATGAAGATTTTCTTAAAATTATCTTACAAGAATGAGACTTTAATTTTCTTTACCCATGTTTTTGTCTACTGCTGTGATCAAATGCTTTGTCTCTCTTCTTACAAAAATAAATATAAAGTAAAAAAACAATAAGACCACAAGCAGCTTATTAAGGTTTGCCTTAATTCAAGTAACGTTAAAATATCTCAACCCTGACCCTAATTAAGTTTGAATAATTGTGCAAATTATTTCAGAGGAAAGAAATCTATTGGAAAAAAAAAAACCTGGTGACAACTTCTTTGTAATTATTGACCTATTTGTTCTTGGTATTTTTTCATGGAGAGTTCAAATGACATTTCCTAAATTGTCATCCATTAGACACAGTAGATATTTGAGCAAGTTCGCGTAAGAACAATTGTCAAAATAGATTTACCTAAATTGAAATGATTCCAATGTCTTAATATTCTCAAATTATCCTTTTGACTCAGTTTTGGGTGTCAGAGAGGATTTCATGGTATGTTTAGAGAATTCAGGTGGAAAACTGCCTCGTGTATTAGAAGGAAACAAAGGTCCTACTCCTACTCTATCAAAAAAAGTCTAAATATAACCTTCTCCAATACTCTGATATGTCTGTCTTTACTCTCCTTAGTTGGGGAGTTCAAGTAGCTTTCACAGTAGAGCCTAGAGATAACTCCTGTTGGATTATCTTCAGAGGGGGGTTAACATATTGATAAATACATGGGCACAGTTGAAGGAATTTGTGATTGATGTAGTCCCAGAAGAAAATAAGGGACCTGGAGACAGGTTCAAGCATACCAATATGCCAATCACAGCAAATGGATATAAAGGGTGGTAAATGTGGGTTACTCACACAGCAGTGGGCGTCTCAAGTTACCCAAGTGCCACAACTGGATATAATAATCACACACTTGTCTTAATGTGTCACAATCTTCACAGGAGAAACCACTGTCCACCTCAAATGGAGACAGTCTGGCAAACCTGATCAGATTATTGCTGTCATTATTTCAAGCAAATTAACAGGTTACAAGAGTGTTCACCTTGCCTGACACCATTGCAGAGTATGACAGCCCAGGCTTCAAATAAGAAAATACATCAGGCTGATTTGCAAAAAGCTCACCTGAGATGACTCATGCATTCCAAAGGGTGTCTACTTAGATGAACTGTTAGCAAGGAGACACTTTCCTGGGTGCAGGTGAGCAGGTCAGCACAACACATAGTTACCGCTTCTTCCAGAGGTCCCTGGAGGAGTTGGGTTCTGGGAAGGCTTTGGAAGGTGTAACGTGCCCAATTCAAACCCAGTACAGTTCACTCCTTGTACAAGGGTTTTTTCTCTGGAAGCCATGGCTTCCCCAATATCACCAGGGAATCATACACGCATCTACAGGGAAAAAAAAAAAGTTTTGAGTGTCACCTATTAATATTGTCACAGCTTAAAGGGGAAGGCTCAGTGAGAGCTGGGAAAGCAAGAACCCTCTTCAGTACACCATTATTTCTTTCATGTCAGGACACAATTATTGTAGCTCTGCCATGTTCTGGTTTTCTCATTGCCTTTGAGCTGTCCCTCAGTTCTGTATTTCCAAGGTCTTTGGGGTGTGTGTGTGTGTGTGTGTCCACGTGTGTCCACGTGAGTGTCTCAGGAGCGTTGGGACCATGCTTTCTGTAGCTTTCAGTTACTCCTAACAGCTGTTTCCTGTCCATCCCAACCCCTAACCCTGTATGTCTCGGCCTCTCTCATGTCACTCAGGAATCACAAAGGAGGAGCGGATGGCTCTAACCCCCGCCCCTTTGCTAAAGCTGGGGTAATTGATTTCTCACTCACAATGTCTATAAGTGCTAAGGGAGTTCTGCTTTCTCTGTCATTTTGTGTCTCTCAAAACTCCCAAATTCCATTAAAAAAAAATCCCCAACATGAACAAACTTTCTTCACTATGCGGTCAAACTGCTGAGTATGACATGTCTCTAATTCTGAAGGAAAGGTATATATATATGTGTGTGTGTGTGTGTGTATATATATATATGTGTGTAATTATATGTATAATTATATATATATAATAATTATATATATATATGTAATTACGCATACATATGCAGAAGTTCTAAGGAATCTACTCAAAATCCTCATCACCTGAGCCTGGGAAAACATTAATGAAAGACTTTATTATTAAACTATTTTGGACTCTCTCCAGGACCTGTATGTTTGTCTGGCTGCCCACCAGATGCAGTCTCATTTGTTGGACGTTTAGAATCAGGACAATGTGTGTAAAAGATCACAGGTTTTGAAAGCATATCCTCGTGTGTTTGGACACTGCCTTAGCTATTTAATAGCTTTGTGACATGATGTCATCTCATCGGCTGAGCTGACACCTGCAGTGGTACCTGTATCACTCAGGCTTCCAGGGGAAACATATAGTAAATTCAGACTGGGTCATTTGAAGACATTTAATGAAACGACTATTTAAAAAGATTTTTTTGAGTGATTGTTTTATCATTTGCTACTTTATTAAATTCTGAACTACATATGGGGTAAGTCCTGCTTTAATTCTTTTTAAATAAGAAAATCTAGTGATAAGCTAGTTTTAAGAGCACAGCTAAAACACAATGTATTAACCAAAAGAAAGGTGGCATCTCAATATCAAACAGACTTCAAGCAAAAGTCTTAACTCTGTATACTTAGCATTTATTAAATAGTGATAAAAGAGCCCATCTTCTGAAATGATAGCTGTAACTTAAGCCTGTGTGCATCTATCAAAATAGACTTAAAGCTCATCACAAAACATTGACAGAATGTCAAGGAGAAATGGACAAATAAACCATGTTATACGATTTTTTAATATCTCCCTTTCACAACTGAAAATCAAGTGGACAAAAATTATTAAAAACATAGAAGAGTTGAGAAATAAAATGAACACAAGTGGATTCAGAGCATGCCTCAATAGATATTTTAAAATTCTATATCAGACCATATCTGCTGACTACAATTAATTGGTCAATCAAGAAATAATGATTAACATTTAAAACAATATAGAACTAGGGGTGCCTGGGTGGCAGAGCTGGTTAAGCATCCAGCTCTTGGTTTTCGGCTCAGGTCACGATCTCATGGTCATCAGATCGAGCTCTGCGTTGGGCTCCGCACTCAGCTCAGAGTCTGCTTGAGATTCTGTCTCCCTCTGCCTCTACCCTGCTGCTCACGCTCTCTCTCTCTCTCTAAAATAAGTAAATGAATCTTTTGGAAAAAAAAAAAAACTATGTAGAACTAAACACATAATGAAAATCCCACTTATTAGAGTGTGTATCATGGGGCTGAAACTAGTATCTAAAGAATTTGCAGTCTGAAAAGGATATATTAGGAAACAAGAAAGAATAAGAATGTGAATGAAAGTGTATGATCAACTCACAAAGACAGGAACACCATAAAAAACTAGCAGAGTAAATATACAAACACTAAAAAGAAGGAAATAAAAAGATAAGAGCACAAAACCAAATTTTAACAATACTTTGCCTTTAAATTTGTGTGTATTAATTATCATTACTGAAACAGCTGATTATTTTATTCCATCAGATACTTTCCCTATATGTTTATGTACTCTGTTTTTTTTTTTAACTTTCTCTTTTCTTCTTTCCTTCTGTCCATCATATTTGTCATGTATTCCTAATCCCTTTGTCCTCTATTGTTTTGGAAATTTTTCTCCACTTTTGCGTGGAAACACAGCATTTGATTCCATGAAGAGAATAAACATATAATAAATTCATGCTAGATTTATCAATCAATAAGATACAATGGAAAAAGAAAGAATATGAAAAGTGAGAAAGGGAAAAAAACTGCAAAGAAAGCTACACTAGAATATGACTTCGTCCTTCAGAATGATTCTGCAATTTTTAAAATTTCAGTTAGCTCTGCAGCTTGAAATACCAACATTGGAAGGGTTTTGTAAACAAAAAAGATCTTGTTTTTTTCCTGTTGTTGCTTACCAATGCTACTCCTGGTAATACTACACTTCTGCGGCTGTCCTATCTGTGTGAAGAAGGTAAAGGGTCTGAGGTGTTTCTGCCATTTGCATGCTAACAAGTTAACATGCCTCAAGCTGTATAAAGGCTGGCAGAAGACACGAGACTCCTGGGTCATAGAATAAAGACTTTATTACTCACAGCCCAGCAGGCAGCCTAAGCTTCATGTTCATGTCAGTTACACTTGTCCCCCAAATCCTGAGGGGGCAAAGGGAACACAGAGACAGGAGGATTCTGTATATGCAGTGTGAAGTATCATAGCAAAGAATTCAGACCTTAGGAAACCCTATTAATTTATAAGAGGATGCTAGAAAACCTTTCCGAATCTTGACCCAGAAGACATTATCTTTCTTATACAAACGCAAAAAAAATCTTCCCTCTGCCCTCTGGAGGGAGAAACTATTTCCATCTTCTATATATAAACATCTTTGAAAAGATAGCTTGGAACAAAAACCAGTGACTCTGTTCACAAGATATGCAGAAATATGAGACCCAACAGAGAGCTGTCTCTCAACATTCATGTCTGTTACTGTTGCTATTACCTTTGCCACTGTATTGGAAATAAAATATAAATACATAATTTATATATAATTATAATTTAGAATTTTTCCCTGGGCCTTTTCTACATCCCCTGTGGTGTCCTGAATATAGGAACAGTACTTAGAAGACTTGCCATTTCTCTTCAAGCAATAGCCTTTACTGGGTGGGGGAGGGAGGAGCAAAAAACAAAACAATTAAAAATACAAAAACAAGCTTATATTCCACAGAGTTGATCACGACATGTAATTATTTACTATTTTTTTTTACCTGAAATGTTTATTATTTTTTACCTGAAATGCCCAAAATGGTTTCACTCTATATCTTTACATAATAGAATGTTCTTGGCTAACATTTCTGCAGTAAGAAAATAGTAGAGTACATCCCCATTTCCATCGGAGATCTACCTTTGCAAATCATCATGCAGCTGATGAGATGTGGAGTAAGAAACATTGTTCATATATACAATGGAATATTACTCAGCTATCAGAAAGAACGAGTTCTCAACATTTGCTGCAACATAGCACTGGAGGAGATATGCTAAGTGAAATAAGTCAAGCAGAGAAAGACAATTGTCATATGATTTCTCTCATCTATGGAACATAAGAACTAGGAAGATCGGTAGGGGAAGAAAGGGATAAAGAAAGGGNTGAGATGTGGAGTAAGAAACATTGTTCATATATACAATGGAATATTACTCAGCTATCAGAAAGAACGAGTTCTCAACATTTGCTGCAACATAGCACTGGAGGAGATATGCTAAGTGAAATAAGTCAAGCAGAGAAAGACAATTGTCATATGATTTCTCTCATCTATGGAACATAAGAACTAGGATGATCGGTAGGGGAAGAAAGGGATAAAGAAAGGGGGGTAATCAGAAGGGTGAATGAAGCATGAGAGACTATGGACTATGGAAACAAACTGAGGGCTTCAGAGGGGAGGGGGTGGGGGAATGGGATAGACTGGTGATGGGTAGTAAGGAGGGCACGTATTGCATGGTGCACTGGGTGTTATACGCAACTAATGAATCATTGAACTTTACATCAGAAACCAGGAATGTACTGTATGGTGAATAACATAATATAATAAAAAACATTAAAATAAAAAAAATTTAAAAAGAAAAAAGAAACATTGTTACAAGTGTATAAAGAAGAAAATATAAGTCCATTACTGATCTAATGTGCTGATACATTCTTGCAATGTTCCATATCGTCTATAAATGCTAATGCTGAACTTATTTCTTACTAGCTTCAACACCTATCTTCTTGAACATTTTTGGCTACAAACTATCCATTTCTTAACTCTGTATTCCCAAGTATTTCCTGACATATAAAAGTCAAAGTTAGAAATGAAGGTCATGAAAGGTCATAATTGCTGTGACTTTTGCTTCAAAAGAGTACTAGATTCACCTGTGTTTCTAAAAGTATGACACAGAAGAAAAAATTTGAGAAGTTAATAATTTCTTGTCTATGAACTCACTAACCTGATAACATTATGCCCTTGAATGGCCTCATGCTCTTAATTCTCTTTTTACTAAAATTAGCAGCAATTTCCTATATTTTGGACATATTGTTTGTAGAAATTTTGCTGATGTACCCCACAGTCTCCTGAAATGTTATCCAAATGTGCTGATCCCTTTTGAAATATCTGTTGCAACTATTCAGATCTCTCATCTTTAAATTGAAATTGGATGAACTGAGATCTGATAATCTGCAACTTTAATTCAAGGTCTATTTTATGCTAAAAGTAGTAAAAATAGTGACTATGTTTGATATGGCTGATTATGTTACCACGATAACTGACATTTGAGCTAGTTAATTTCATTTTTTAGGCAATATGTAGCAACTGTTTTATTCATTGCGTAGATTACCTCTTTCACTGACCAGTGATATATTTTCCTCAATACCTGCTACGGAGTATGTCATTTCTGGGGAGCCTGCTAAAAAACCTGCCCATACTCTGTCCCAGAAAGAGACATTTTCTTTATTATCATCGATAACTTAACTGACAAAATTTAATCAAGTAAATGAACAATATTTTTAAAAAACAAAGTTATGAGTGATTCTATCCATACATATATATGAATCATAAGTGTGTGTGGTTTCATTTAACATTAATTGCCTCCTTAAAAGCCCTATTTTCAAATAGAGTCACATCGTGAGTAGGGCTTCAACCTATGAACTTCAGGGGACACAATTCAGTCCATAACACAGAGGTGAGTTTGGAATTCCAGGAAGACTTTCCACTAAGGATACACAGTCTAAGGCAAAGGATCACCCATCTATCTACCCTCAATGCACACCCCCCACGTGGAGTTTACAGCCCTTCACATGTGTAATGAAGGACCCACACTCCCATTATCTGAAAGGAAGGACACTGACCCAAATATTTCACATCATTTTCTCTGTAGGTGGCTTCCAGTCTTTTATTTTGAAGAATGTTTTTGGAAATCAGAATTTGTGTGACTCCCTTTGAAGAATTGTGAGTACTCAAAATGACTCCCTTGTTCACCCATAGTTGCAAAGCCCTCCTTAGGACTGTGACAGGTGCCTCAGAGGGTCTATAAACGGGTCCCCAGTTAGTGTGTTCTTCACTTACCAGGCGTCACCTCCGTGCTCTGTTGATGCTTGAATAGAAATATTTATTTCCCAGAACATTACATTTTATATCATCAAAAAACAAAGTGTTTTTTTTCCTTGTCCACTATACACACAATGTTTCTGAGGCAACATTTCAAGTTCTCAGTAGCCATAAGTTCTCTTCACAGAACTGTAAAACCCATGACCCCCTTCAGCTAAATGTTGGGAAAGCCTCGCCAGGGCATGAAGTGTCTTCAGACCCGGCTCTCCTGTGTGAGCCCCAGCCCACAGAACTCCCTCAGTCATCTACGCTACATACCACTTCTGGAAGGGCAACATGGCCATGGGCAGAAATCTGTATTTTAAAAGACATTTTTCTGAGGTAAGTAATAGGATAATGGAGTCTGGACAGCCCCTGGCTTGAACAGTAATCTCCGAAGCCTGCAGTTGTGCATTCGTTGTTTCTGGCAAAGGAAGAACTGTGGGTTGCTTTAGCCTTTCAAGAAATAAATCTCAACTTTCAGAGCTGGAAAACCAGGCAGCTTCCTCCACTGGGCAATATATTCCCATGAATACACGGCCGCTGAGCAACAAATCGTGGGCCAGGGGATTCGCACAGTGGTCAAGTTGAAACTTTGGACCGAAGAAGATTTCACAAGGGCCCGTGTGGGAAATAAGGGACTAAGAAGGCAATTCACATACTCTGTTAAGAGGCAAACTCCACGTCTGGGTCAGCCTCCACTTACTCAACAGAACAAACGTGCCTAGGAGTCTACAAGCATTTGACAGCAATAACCACCATCAAGGGAAGAATGTAGTACTCCGTATACAGAGAGCGAGCTTCACGTGGGGGAAAATGAGCTAGATTACCTACATATGTACATTTGTATACATACATATTATGTGTGTGTGTGAGTGTGTGCATTCAGTCTATGTCTACAATAAATACAAGGACGATGGAATGACAAACTCTCTATTAGAGGTAATAATATAAAAATTATCTAACAAAATAAAAGAGCTGATGGAAGAAAGATGGGTAAGAAAGATGATTTACAAAGAGAAATAATGAAAAGCAGAATCAACATGACAGAAAACAGTGATGTAGTTGAAAACCTTAAAGACTTTCACAGAAAAAGAACAAAAAACTTTATCCAATAGGACCCTTTCTAGCAAGTAATAGTAGAATGTCCTTGACTGGTTTAACAATAAGAAAGATCAGAAGTGGGGCACCTGGGTGGCACAGCGGTTAAGCGTCTGCCTTCGGCTCAGGGCATGATCCCAGCGTTCTGGGATCGAGCCCCACATCAGGCTCCTCCGCTATGAGCCTGCTTCTTCCTCTCCCACTCCCCCTGCTTGTGTTCCCTCTCTCGATGGCTGTCTCTCTCTCTGTTGAATAAATAAATAAAATCTTAAAAAAAAAAAAAGAAAGATCAGAAGTGGGGCAGTTCCAAGACTGTTAAATCCAAGTGGCACAACAATATCCTCAATGACTCAGATTCTTTCCACATTGTTGCTTGGTCATCATCAGAGTATTTTATTGCAGTACACGGGATTTAAAGTATTTACGCAGTTCATTACAAAACTTGAAGCTTCAGGGTCAGTTGAAAAGCGAGAACAATTTAACCCATTAACCACAAAATGCAACTTTGAAGATCTCTTCTGGGAATTTTATGAAAAAAATAAAAAATAATAAAACCATATTGCAAAATGTACTCTTTATAGAATACTAATGACATGGTATTAGACACAGATATAAGAAATCCATTAGAGCAAATGAACAGTTATTTGGCTTATGCTTTTAAATTAGTTCTGTTAATAATTACATGCATATGAATTTATGTTATTTTCATTTTTTGAGAAATAATTTTATTTCTGAAAATAGTTTTTGTATATGTCTATTTATACAATAGAACATTTCTACATATGGATAAAGAATAAATTAAGAGATTTCAAAATTGTATAGTTTTTATTACATTTCGGGTCTCCTTTTACACTCAAAACTGTTTCCATCTCGGAGCACCTGGCCGGCTCAGTCGGCTATGCGTCTGCCTTTTGCTCAGGTCATAATCCCAGGGTCCTGGGATCCAGCCCCTCATCAGGCTCTCTGCTCCATGGGGAGCCTGCTTCTCTCTGTCTTCCTGCCACTCTGACTACTGTGCGCTCTCTCTCTCTCTCTCTCTCTCTCTCTCTGTCAAATAAATAAATAAAATCTTTAAAAAAGTCTCCACCTAAACTATAAATTGTATATTAATTCTATAACTAAAATGTTTAAGTTAAAAACAACAGAGTCTACAGCCTGTAGTCTAAGGAGACGGAGTATAGACGGAAACGGGTGGAGGTGCAAGCAATTAACCTGCAAAGAATTTCAATCTTAAGAAGTCAGGGAGATGAGAAAGAACCAACAAAAGGAGCCCGAGATGATTGAGGATAAAAAGAAGAAGAAAGCAAACAAGTAGGAGAGTGTGATGATTGGGAAGACAAGTGAAGATACTCTTTTTAGAAAATGGAGTGACAAGCTGTGTAGAATGTCGTTCTTAGGTCAAGAAGGGTAAGAGCTGAAGATTTAACATTGGATTAGCAACAGAGAGATCAGCAGGGACCTGAAAGGGAGCAGTTTCGGTGGGTGCAGGCTGAGGGAAGAGGGAAGCCAGATTGGGGTGAATCCAGGAAAGAATGGGATCAAATGAATTGGAGAGAGTGACTACAGAGAAGTCTTCCAAAGTGTCCTGCTAGAGAGAGGAGCAGAACTGTGGTCATTGCTGGAGGGGAAAGCTGGTGACAGAGAGGGTTTAGACTTCATTACCGTTATAATAATTGCTATTTTTTTTTTTGCAAAAACGAGAGAAGTAACAGCATGTTTGGATGTTAATGGAAATGAACCAGTAGAGATGAAAAAAGTTGAGGATGAAAGGGAAAGAGGAGAAACCTGGAGCGATGGGCTTAGTTGGTGGCAGAGAATGGAATTCCGTGCTCGGGAACAGGTGCGGTGATATAGCACAGCCAGGCCATCCCTGATACCGAGGAAGAAACCAGAGTATGAGGGCCCACATGCCATAGAGCAAACAGGTACATTATTTGAAAGCTCTGGTTGCTTCTAATTTTTCCGCAGGAGAAGTAAGCCATCAGCTAGATGGGAGTGGAGGAGGTGATGAGGCTCCAGGAAGCAGGTATGACAGAGAACGTCGGATCTTGGTATTTGTCATGTGGTCCATGGATCAGCAACAGCAGCAGGACCCGGGAGCCTCTTCTGAACACAGAATTTCAGTCCCCTCCCCCAGACATACTAAACCAGAACCTGTAGTTTAGCAAAATGCCCAGGTAATCCATATGTGATCTAAATGTTGAGAAGCACGGTAAATGGACTGGAGAAATAGAGAACAGTGGCCCTAAAGTTATATCACAGCCAGCTAGCTCGGTAGACTATTTCTCTAGCTAATGAAGATATGCAGGTGTGCTTACGAAAGTCAGAGAAGAATGGACCTAACTTATGTGGGGCTTTTTGCCAGTTAGCCAGCTGAAGCAGGAGAGCGGCAGAGGAAGTGAGTAGCAGAAGGGAGTCACGACCATGACACACCATGGAATTGAAGGTGTATGGTCTGGAAAGTGTAGGCAGGAGAGAGAGAATTGAAAAGGAAGTGGGTCAAAGGACTGTAGTTTCCAGCCGGGAATAGCTAGCTGGCATTGGGCAACTGGGAGTAAGCTGCAAGACAAGAATTGCTTGAAAAGGGTGGCTCAAAATTGAGGTAATAGGTATGTTAGAGATATTAATAATGGCGAGACCCAAGTGTGGGTCATGGGAAAGAGTGGTTGCCGCAGGGTGGAGAGCAAGATTTACTGAAAAAGAGAAGGTCAAGTGCATGAGAGGTCGGGCCAGTAGGAAGGTCATCAAGGTGGGTAATGAAATCATCAAGAACTATGACAATGGTGTTGGAGAGAAAGACAGCTAGCCAGAGGCTACAAATCTCAAAGGGACAAATGGGGGGACCCAGGAGTCTATGGATGGTTGCAAACAGGCAATGAGTAATGGTTTGTATACATTTGATGACAAAGAGATTCGCCCATGGTGTGTTTAGGGTGGTGGGAGGGACGTGCAGAGCAAGAAAGATACCCGCACCACCCCCAGATCACATGATAAACGGTGTGTGGGAAAGGAAATATTTACCCCTTAAGACAGTGGATATGGATAGAAAGGGAAACCACACTAAGCCAAGAGAATGGAAATAGATAAATAGCCCTGCGTCAGTCAGGGAAGGTACTGGTGTGAATCTATACATACAGATGCTTGGAGAAAGGAGCAGAAGATTTGGGTCTTTTCTGGAGACACATTTGTGGGGCCTCTTTTCACTCCAGCCGATGACACTGTAAGAACTGAGGAAGGGAGTCTCGTTCAGACACACAAGGCTCTAGGCATCCTTTATTTTCCCCCTTTTAACTGAGCCATAATAAAGCAAGAGAACCTGGCATAAATGTATGACTGTTCATACACACCGGAAGTGAAGAATCTTCATAAGCTGGTAACACCCACGTCACCAATACCCAAATCAAAGATCAGAGCCTCACCAGCCTCCTTGGCGCTCCCTTTCAGTCACTATCAGCCTCCAAAGGGAACCACTACCCTGCTTCCCACATCACAAATGAATATTCTGGGTTCCCTTTGGACATCTGTTGATAGAGGCAAGAGCTGAAGGAAAGGGTGGTCTCACCATGAGGAGACAGTGCTCTGTGGCTCCCTTTTGACACATTGATTGTTAGCATAAGGATCATGGAAGGGGCAGAGTGAGCCATAGAACATAGATGCATTTGGAAAATTGATTGCTTCTTTCCTGCACTGTTATAGTATTTTGTGCCCTCCTCAATAATGGCGTGCTTAGTACAATCCTGTAATTATGTCTTGATCTCCTTGCTGCCTACACACACACACACACACACACCTGAATTCTTTGAGCAGGTCTTACTACTATTTTCTTTCATTCAAATGGCTTTGTATCCTGCCTCTTAGATGGTAGATTTAAAAAAAAATGTGTATAGGTGTAAGTATATATATCTGGCATTACTCCTAAAAAAAGAAAAAGAATTTCCCCACAAAATATTGTGATTATATTGATCCTTGCTTATGGTTTCATATGACACACTTTACAGTAGTGTAGCTCAATCATCTTGGAGAAGTCTTAAAAGTAAGCTGATTCGAAATATGTCTCATCACTAGCGAAATTCTACGAACTGATTTTGCAAAGGATGTAATTGTAGGAATAACATTCTACAATGCATTAGGACCATTTTTATCTGATCCCTCACCTGAAGTACTTCAATGGGTGTCACAAAAGTACTAATTAAGGGCCTGCCATGCACAGGCAGCTACTTGAGAATGTTCTAGGGATAAAATGAGCGCTGGAGGGGCGCCTGGGTGGCACAGCTGTTAAGCGTCTGCCTTCGGCTCAGGGCGTGATCC
>NC_048226.1:15266014-15266576 GCF_002007445.2 Ailuropoda melanoleuca | reverse complement strand
CTGCTTCTTCCTCTCCCACTCCCCCTGCTTGCGTTCCCTCTCTCGCTGGCTGTCTCTATCTCTGTCAAATAAATAAATAAAATCTTTAAAAAAAAAATGAGCGCTGGAAGACGTGACTGCTACATCAGCATTTTATCTTGGCAGCATCCCACTGAAAGGAGAAGCAAGGCTGCCCCAATTCATAATATTTGCAGATGAAGGAACAAAGTCATGACAAGGCTCAATGGCCTTCCCATGACAATGTGAATTAAATCCAAAAGCCTTTGATTCTAGTCTACATGTTACCCTGTTTACAGCTAACATGCTTGAAATTTCACTATTAGCCATTCATCCTTTCGAATAAGTTCCTGTCCTCTGTGAAAACGAAACCATCCAGCTCTCACGATTAGCAAATTCCTCCTAGTTTGAATGAGATGGTTTTAGTAGAGCTGTATGGGAGAACTCGGGCTGCGAGCACCAAGGGAGACCCTAAGGGACTGGAAGAAAAATGTGAAGAGTCTAATGTCTTAAAGAAAAAAACCTCAGCCTTCACATACCTCAAGGAAAGTTGCTTCTTCAGTCC
>NC_048226.1:15242348-15265914 GCF_002007445.2 Ailuropoda melanoleuca | reverse complement strand
GCTTGTGTTCCCCTCTCTCACTGGCTGTCTCTATCTCTGTCGAATAAATAAATAACATCTTAAAAAAAAAAAAAAAGAAGTGTATGATTCTTATATAACTTAGGAAGCGGAAAAAATAGTCTAAAGATAATGTTCAGTAGAACTGCCTGCGTGTGTCTATTGTCTGGTTAGGTGAATACTTAGAATGTTAGATTAAGTTTTCTTCAGACGTTAGGTTGTTTGCACTGAAAAAGACTGTATTATGCCAGCTTGATTTTATGGGCCTAAAAATGCCAAACACAACTACATCGGAATTAAAATTACAAATAAACGAACAGACAAATAAATAACAATAACAATAAAAATTAAAATGCCAGGGAGCCTGGGTGGCTCAGTTGGTTAGGGGCCTGACTGTTGGTTTTGGCTCAGGTCGTGATCTCATGGTCAGGGGATCAAGCCCACGTCTGGCCGCGTGCTTGGTGAGGAGTCTGCTTCAGATTCTTCTCCCTTCCCTGTCTGCCCCTTCCCGCTCATGCTCTCTCTCTCTAAAATAAATAAATAAATTAATTAAATTAATTAATTTCAAAAATAAACATAAAAATGCCAAACACTAAATATGAAGTGTTAAACCCATGTTGCTCCTAGCATGAAAATATGTAAACTTTCCCCAGTAGACCTGGGAAAAAATTAAAATGACGATATTAAGATGGTGCTGAAAACAGGACTCTTAAACAATGTAGTACAGTCAATCAAGAGAGGGATTTCACCATCCAAAAGTGTTTTTAAAAACCTGCACCTGGCACATAGTGAATGTTCAGTGAATATAAAAAACAGCAGCCAGGAAATATGAGAGACTTGAGAGAATGATACTATCAATCATTTCTCTCCTTTAGTGTATAGTACATTTCATCCTTAAAGTTGAAAGGAGTTTGCACAGCACATTCTCACCAGGCTGGAATAGGCTATGGGTAGACAGTTCCAATTATCACTGTGATACTGAAGAGAAAATTATCGTAAAACTGAATAGATGCCCAAGGTCAAGTACTAGCCAGTTCAGTGCCTTTTCACATCGTATCATGTGGGTCCCTGTATTGAGGAGTTTGATAACTCTTCTCAATAGAATTCAAGAGAGGAACAGAGAGAGGGAGAGGAGGGTCAGTGATGGAGGGAGGAAAGAAGCTAGGAAGTTAGGAAGTTAGAAAGGAGGGAAGGAAGGAAGGAAGAAGGAAGAAAGGGAGAGAGGAAAGAAATATATTTTCTTCCAAATATATTTTCCTTTCCCTTGTTCAAAATTTATTACATTTTCAATTAAAAAACGTCAATTTTCTTTCAACTTCTGACGCTGCTGCAGTTCCACTGTTCATCCATGACCTTTTTTCTCCGTATAATGAGTTTTGTCCTGTATGCTTTCATTGTTTACAACCACATCTCAGACAAATGCTTTTAAAATAAATTTCATAAAATCGTGTACGTGTTGCTTGTAACTTCTATGGTTATAAGGCAATGTACTGGAGAACGCATTTTAATTCACCTGCAATCAACTTACATGAATGTAGGGGAAATAATTTACTCTGATGCATTCTCTCTCCCTCTCTCTCACTCATCTCTGCACATTATATGTTGCATGTTGTATTTTGAGGCATTACCCTGTCACGTGGCTGTCATTCTGAGTTTTAGCGAGTAAAACCAATTCTTTTTTTTCCCCCTGAAGACAGTCAAGTGTCTGACAAGTTGATTTCTTTTCTCAGCTATATGGAACAGCTTAAAACATCAGAATATTTCAGTTGGACTTTTTAATTATATATCTTTGCAGTCCAACGTATTCAGGAGTTGTACTTGAATATTCAAGTTGAAATGGACTGAGCGTTAAATTAAAGCAAACCACTAACTAAAGCAACTTTGCCTGGTGTATCTGCCATCAGAAGTGACAATTCATCTAATTAGTTTGCAATACTAGAGGCGTTCTGAATTATTTCCTTCTGGTACGGTTTTTTTCATAGTCACGGTGCATGTACGGTCCACAGGACATACTCGATTTCTATTAAAGGGTGACTTCTACCAGCCAGCACATTAATATGTATTTGTCCTGTACCTAATTATATGGATAAGGTATAGAAGTGCTCCTGTGGATGACCGAGCAAATAAAATGACCCATTTGGGAATGCAATACCTCATGTCTTAGATACCTAATACCATGCAGCGGTTGGCATAAGTAACCTACGAACCCTCTAAGACAAGTTTGAAGAAAAGAGCAGTTAAGGGTCTGTGGGCTGACTCTTTCCTATCATTTTTCTTTTTTTTTTTAAAGATTTTTTATTTATTTATTAGACAGAGATAGAGACAGCCAGCAAGAGAGGGAACACAAGCAGGGGGAGTGGGAGAGAGAAGCAGGCTCATAGCTGAGGAGCCTGACGTGGGGCTTGATCCCATAACGCCGGGATCACGCCCTGAGCTGAAGGCAGATGCTTAACCGCTGTGCCACCCAGGCGCCCCTCTTTCCTATCATTCTTTAAACAGATACCAGTGTGCCATGAGAAAATAAGATTATTAAGGATAACCTTGAACTCTCATGTATCAATATCTATATTTATCACTCGGATTATCATTTTAGAAAAACAAATCCTTGGCCAGTGTTGGACATTCAACTGTTGGGGATTGCAAACGTGCTATAACCCAACTCATCACCGATGTATTGAAGGTACCATTGTGACCCATTGGGTTGGACCATCTCCCAAGGTTCCAGAAGGGCTAAGATTGGCACGGGACCTTGAGGAGCTGGGGGGATTTAGGAAGAATAAAAGGCTGAGAGATACGTGTCTGAGGGGACAGGCAAGGGGGACAGTATGGAGAGGACTCGAAACAACCAAAGGTCCTATGGAGGTCAGGACCCTGGGCAGGGGCATATCTGGGAGGAGAGGCCAAACAGATGGGCTTGAAGCCAGTTGAATGAAACTGAACCACTCAGCTTTATAAGCCAAGTAGTGGGTTTTCATTTAAACTTTCCTATTTTTAATGCTGTCATGTTATACATATTTTAAGATATATTTTACTTGTTTGGGGGTTTCGTGTTTTTTGTTTTTTGTGGGGTTTATTTGGTGCAAGATGAGAATTATAAGAAGAAATGTGTATGACAGAGATTCAGACCATATCAGTAACTTTGCTTGGCAGGCAACAACAACAAGAAGCACGAATTGGAAAAATGAGATGTGCTGAGCCTTTGGGTTATTTACCACTTACTGGAACGCTGGCTGCAAACAGTCAAATAAATATTTCATTTTACGCAGCATCCCTTAAAAAGTAAATAAGACACAGAGCCCTTCTAAGACAATTGCTGTGGCAGTATGGGGTAGATATAATGGGCTTCAAGCCACATAAAGTTTAAGCTAATATTCTTGGGCTTAGGAGTTTATGTCTCCCTCTCTCCTGAAACAGGCCCCTATATGATTCCCATAGGTAAAATCATCTCAGTGGGTTTCACAAAGCAGCGTAAATAAGCCGGAGGTTTGCACTCAAGCTCCGACTACATATGAAAGCCAAATCAACCCCCTTTACTAATAGAGATGTTCAAAAAAGATAAAACACCTCAAAGGCCAGGCGCTGGGTTTGTGCTGCTATTTCATGTCCGGGCAATTACAGTGATGGCATTAAGGGAAGATGAGGGCGGGAGCAGTGTTGTCATCGGGGGAAGGGGACGCAGGCCTTTACGCAATCATGTAGAGCATGCAGGACATCGCAGAGCTGTGGAGGGAACAAAGCTCTGCGCTGTCAAGAGTATTGATCCGCTCTAGAAGGTGCAGGGAGGGCCACTATGGTGATTTCCTTCCCCGCTGGGTTTAGAGAGGTCTGAAAGAATACAGTATTGATCTGGCCCCGTTCCTGAGAAGTAACTTACAGATAAACCCTGACTGGAGGCCACCAACCTTGAGAACAAACTGTTGCAAAGACGCCCCCTTTGCCAGGCGTCCAACATCAGAGCTAATGTGGTGGGGGTGATGATTAGGACACACTTAAGCCCAGGCCCGGGGAAGAGCTGAGGACGTGTTTTCTCCCCTCTTCAAATAACTGCATCTCCCAGATCTGAAACCATTAAAGCCATGTCCTGATTGGAGAGAGGGGGAGGGAGCACCTCAAGTCCCATGTGTTGTAAGCTGTATTCTTATCAAGGAAGAAAATTGTGAGTTTTTGAAGTTGTGTGTGTGTGTGTTTGTATCCACTCAGAGCCTCGTTTACCTTTTAAATGGGAATAATAATTCCAATTTCACAGACTAGTCTGGATTCAGTCTGATAAAGGAACCTACTAGGAAAAGGGTAGCTTTTAATAGGTTAATGTTTGGAAGGAACACCATCTCTCTGCTTCCTCTTAGAAAGAAAGACTCTCTCCCAGTCACTAAATTCCATGAATAAAGTAAAAATAAATAAATAAATAAATAAATAAATAAATAAATAAATAAGAAGAACAGTTTGCAGAGAAAGAGATACTTTCAAAATTTCCACTTCCAGAATTATGCATAGAATTGGTTTGCAACTTTCATCCTTGTATATTACCAAACCTCAAATTCCAACATGGAAATAGAAATAATCCCGACAGAAAATTACTCATTTGTATACACTCAATGTCTCATGGTTTCCTGGTGGAAATTACTGTAACCACAGGATTTCTCATGGTTTCAACCTCCAGCCACAAGTTAAAATTGGCCAGATGCTACTGGGAAGTTGGGGAACCAGACTGTTAGCTGGGAATTGATCCTGGTATGTTACCAGATCCAAATACAAATTGACTTGGACTGGGATTTTAGGGTACAATGGCATTCTTGCCACCCACATTAAGGATACTCCATTTGCTGAGGAAGATGGCACCCTGTTTATTAAAGCTAGTCCAACGATTCTGTAGCAGTCCTGTAAATCGGGGATCGCCTCTTCAGCCCATGAGGGACAACATCATCTCCCTGGATTATGTGGTGTATAAAATGGGGTACATGCAACATCCCAGGAGCCAAGGATTTTACGATCATGGATAAAAGAGACTCCGAGTGTTTTTTTCTTTCAAAATCAGTATGAGTTCATCACAGCCATCATATCACAGTTTTGTCAATTTCCGAATCGCGTGCGTTGTATCAACAGCAACTTCTCTCCAGACCATTTAAACAAAAACAGGTTTGGTAATTTTGTCATATTTGAGCTCAGTTCAAAAGATACGGGTGGAGGAGAGACACGTCACGTCCCACCTCTGATTACTTTCTCCAGCAGCGAGGGGAACCAAAGCAAACTCACCACGAAGGCGTTTTCCGTGCTTAAAGATCATAATTGCAAGCAGCAATAACATCTCCCTGTTTTCAAAGTGCTTGCCGCTCATTGTCTTTTTTTTTTTTTTTTTATCATCCTTGAGGCCCCTGTAGGTCAGCATGCACATTCAAGCCTGCTTCATTTGATCCACTCCTGCTTGACCACTGCCAGACTTTTTCCCAGGCAAAAGGAGAACACCCGGGAGAGAGCACAAACTGGACAAAGGGGGCTGGAGAGGTGGTTTGATTTCAGTACAATCATTTCATCTCGCTTAGCAGAAATCCCCTGGGCCCGCCCTCCGGGACACAAACTTGCCTTTGTTCACGCAGCTCAAATAGAAAGCTTCCCCTTCAAAATTTAACTCGTCTCTCTGAAACATTTAAAGGAAATGTGGCCTGTAATTGTCCAATGTGAAATGCGAGATATTCGCTCCTTTGTCCAAAGGCTAATATTTAATCCTTCTAAGCCCCGAGGAGCGGTCTTTGAAGCTCTGATAGAATTTGTAAAGCCAAATAAAAATGGCACTAAATATGTATTTGCTTTATTAAAAACTTCACGGATTCGTCTCCATTTTAAGCACGCTCGCAGCCAGCCCCACGTCCTTACCTATCGCCACACAAAGGGCATTGAGATCATTGATTTTCTGAGACATATCCATAATTGAAAAGTCATTTTAGTCGTTCCTCCTCTCGAGAGGACCCAGCTTTCAAGAATAACACGTGGACCAAGATTCCTGACCTGCAAAGGTAGAAATGTCTACCGCGACTGAAAATGTTCCTGCACGGAGCAAAGTAGAGATGCAGTGTAAACAGCCCCCCCTCCCGCGGCAAGCTGCTACCTCCCAGACACGTCCATGTATGTGAGCACAGTAATTACCCATGTGATCGGAGCACCGAGGGCCTTTGTTGTCTCTCTCGGCTCTTCTTTTTTCTTCCCTCCCTACTTTTGCCGTTCTAAGAGAAGTCAAGGTAAAGGGTTTAATGCTTCTGAGGCTGGGGCAAGAAAACAATTGCCTCTTCCAGTGCTTAGTAAAGAAGACGAGGGAACAGTTAAAACAGAGCCACTGAAGTGAACAACCTTGATGTGACCAATGGGAGAAACACCCCCTTCAGGTACTCCCCACAGGGTTCCCTTTTGGTTGCTGGGCCAGGAAGGTCAGCGCATCTCTATGGCACTGCCTTTCAAGTGCAGCGCTGAATTTCCACAAACAGGTCCTGCCTGACTGCTGGTGTGCGGGGAAGCTCCTCAGAGACAGACCCCTGACCCACCAGAGGGGCAAGAACCAAAGCAGGGATCAGGCACTTTATTTCAAGGGTGTGTGTGTGTGTGTAGGAAGCCTTTCAAATCCGGAAACACTACACATGTACTCAGGTGCGGCAGAAGAAAAATAGGAAATCGAAATAAGAGAGCCCATCTTTTCAGAAGTAAACAACTTATGAGACACTGAGGATACGAGGGACTGAGCAGTTCAAAATGTCTATTTTAACTGAATGCCATGGCTTTGAAGGAACAGAGTGACTATGGTGAATAGCCTTTTGCATATCGGAGAAATTCTGTCGCTGAGGTTGTCGGCCTAGGCAGGTTTCTTGCCATCATTGCTCGGTACACTGGAAAGCAGAACATAAATGCTGCTAGAAAATCTCCTTGTTAGCCTCGAGGGTTCTCTCTGCCACGGATGCCCAGGGCTGCGGTCTTTTGGAACATGGTGCATCCTTGGATGCTTACCTATGAATGAAGGAGCAGAGTTAGCAAAATAAACACACTACCTGGGGGTCACTGGCGAATTCTGGAAGAAGCCAGAGACTCCTTGGCCTAAACGTTTTGCATTTGCAAATGGGATGCAGTTGTGTTTCCTCACAAGCAATCTTGCTCATAAGCTAATGATCCATGAGCATCCTTACACTAGCAAGCAGCTCTTGGAAGTTCTTGTAAGATACCATGGCTGCTAAGTACAGTACTCGGCGCTTTTGTTATATTTCATATCTGTGTCCCTGAAATACTCTGGGCTAGAGGAAACTAGTCTTGTATGTTCCAGCAAGTCATGGGCTAGAACAAGAGTTCCTACAGTTGAGGTGATTGAACTCAGGCTGGAGATCCGTTGGCATGGGAATACTGAGAAGGGAGCTCAAGCATAATTCCCACATTCGGCAACTTGTATTGAGTTTTTACATTATTTCGGGCCCTAGAGACACTTGAATCCAATGGACACAGCTCAGCCGTCATGGAGCCCAGCCCCTTAAAACGATGGTGACATGGAACAGGTGAGTCTATTTGTGTTGAGCCACATGAAGAAGGAGTGACAGATACTCATGGAACATATAAGACAAGCAAATAGGCTGAGGAATAAGGAAAGCTTTATGGAGAACAGAATGTTTACATGAACAGGGAAAAAAATTAATGTATCGGTGACTTATAGACCTGAATTTACTGATTTTCTCTTATGATTAACACATGTATCTACAGAAATCTTCAGCCTCATCCTCTCTTTTCCCACCCCACTCTGACTTATCTCCCTTTAGCTATCACAACACCCTAGTTGGATTTGAAAACTCTCTTTCAATTAAATTTGGAAATCCCAGCAGGGAAACATTCTCAGTAGCCTGCCTGATTAAGAATAGAAAAATAATTATATTTTGACATCTATAATCGAACCACATAAAATAGCCCAAACTGATTTTAAAACTCATATCTCATCTATTAAATTTTTATTTTCAAAAGTGCTAACGTAAGATGGAGCATCTTACGTCTTGCTATCATTTCATAATTTGTTGTCGTTACAGAATTCTGTGGCTCCTAGGAAATCCAGGCTCAGGTTTTAAGCAGAAATGCAGCCCCTTTCTCCACAAAATTTGGGATATTCAATTCTCCCTTTATCAAACCAACAAAAAAATATATCCGGTTTTGCGTAGGTAGGGCTTAAGGTGTTTGCAGGTAGAGCCTTTTTTGGAAGAGGGAAATAAGACTTTTAAAATGTGGAATTTGAAGATAAACTATCAAGCGTTGACTTGCCAACTTGCAGCATATCAAAATGTCAGCTCAGCACCTTAAGGAATCTGAAGGGATTATTCAGCCCAATTTTCTCTGTGCTTAATGCCATATCCTGGCTTAGAGTCAGGCTCTTCTGGAAGAACATTTAACTCTTACTGCACATCCTGGCCCCATTTCATGCAATAAAGTTTCCATTTCCAAAATAAGATTCTAATAGTCTGAAATATTTCCCTCAGCTTTGAAAGGATCCTTGCTTTGGGGATATAGCTTACATACTGTGATAACCTCAATCATCCCTGGCAAGAATATACCAAAAATCACACTTACGCTTCCATTAGTAGGGCCTAACAAGAATATTCTTAGCACGATCCCAAGAAGGGACAATGGCGTGAATCTTAGGACAGCTCTCTGTAAGCCCGTAGGCAATGCATAATGGCTTTCATATAAATCTTCAACCAGGACTTTCAACCTCTGAGGGAATAGGTGTGTTACATAACATTCAGAAGGAACCTCAGAGGTGGTCAAGTCTATTTTCTGTATCATTCGCAAATCCCCTCTATTGTTTTTCTGAGACATGGATGCAAGGACTGAGTCCGCTGCTCTCAAAGGACTCCCACCTCAGGAAGCAGCCTGGTATTGAATTCGATGCATCTCATACGCCTTTCTTTCTTATACTTTGCCATAATCAACCCTCAAAAACTTTAACCACTCGAGCTGTGTCTGTACTAGCAGGCTTCAGAGAGTAGAAAGGATTATTTTCCCAAAGGACATCCCTACTAAAATTGTAATCAAAGCGTCCTTTTACTCAACCACTTACCCAGCACCCACTCTGAGTCAAGCACCTATTTCGTTGCTGGGGATACATCAGTAAACAAAACTAACAAAGTCATCCCCCTCATGACACTCCCTGAGTGGACGGAGTGGAGAGGGAGAAGATATGCAAACAGACAAGTGAAAATGGGAAGAGTTAGGAGGCGCAGCGTTAGGAAGAGGAGAAGGCTGCAGACCGCAGGGTAAACCGAGGAGCTGGGGATTTGTATGGGGGGGGGGGGTCAGGGAAGGCTTCCCATACAAGGTTCTATGTGAGCAGGGACCTGAAGGAGGGAGCCAGGAGGGGACATAGCAAGGATCCTCATTCCTCCCACTCTGGGCTGGCAAAGAGACTTCACCTCTCTTATTGATTCTGACCATTTGGTAATGCTGTCTAGATCTCCATGGGGAAGGCTGGGACATCATTCTCGCCCCGGCTCGTGTCAAAGGGGGTTTCATTTGATTCACAGCCTCTGCCTTTGCCAGACAGAGAAGGGCGGTAAATATTTAACAGATGCATATTGTCGGCCTGCAACATACTTGCTGTGATTTATTCATCGTCTACTCTTCTCTACCTTGTAGGTAACAGTCCCCCCTCATCTGCTTCCAGATTGCAGTTGAAAATGGGTAATTAAAACCATGGAGGGGGTACTTAACAGATCAGTTAAGTATCCGACCCTTGGTTTTGGCTCAGGTCATGATTTGAGGGTTGTGAGATTGAGCCCTGCATCAGACTGGCCCCGTGCTCAGCGTGGAATCAGCTTGAGATTCTCTCTCCCTCTCCCTCTGCCCCTCCCTGCCTCTCCTGCTCACTCTCTCTCCCTAAAATAAATTAATAAAAAAAAAAAAAAGGAGGGGGAAAGCGGGAAAGAGGGGAGGGGGGGGGGGGGGGGGTGACCCCTGTGTCTTCATTTTTCTAAATGAATCTCTTTTCTTTTTTTTTTTTTTAGTCTTTGCCCTGCTTTCCCTTGCTCCAGAGTAAAGGTTAATACCTCTCATAAAGGGTGAAAGTCAGGGTGTGACATAGTAATTGCAGTGTGGTCTGGTGAGCCCTGAGAAGCCCTAGTCTCCTAATACCCTTGTTCTGGTCTCCACACTGAGACATACTCAGGATAGGGCCATATTCATTTGGTTTGGGAGGGACTTTTCATCTCACCCTTGCGTTGAGCGCTAAGTGGCTGCCAGTGCGCCAGGCACAAGGCAGGTACTTGCTTCTTTCCTTCCTTCCTTGGCTACAAACTTAACATGATATTTAAAGAAAGCTGTGCGCCTGGGAGGAGCATCATTTGTCAAAGTTTTGCAAGTTCTAGCCCACAGTGTCAAACCGCGGTTTGACGGAGCCCATTCCTAACAAAAGGTTAATGCTTTAAGCTTAAAAAAAAAATTTGGATCTGTTGGTTGGTAATTGGAATAAACATTCAAATTTGAGCATCAAATTTCTCATTAGTTTCACATCAATACCTGTNGCGGAGCCCATTCCTAACAAAAGGTTAATGCTTTAAGCTTAAAAAAAAAAATGTGGATCTGTTGGTTGGTAATTGGAATAAACATTCAAATTTGAGCATCAAATTTCTCATTAGTTTCACATCAATACCTGTGCTGCAACTATGGATCAGTGAACTGGACTCCTCACTGCCCAAGTGAGTTCATTAATCACTCTCCCCGAAGATGGCTGTGTAAGTAGACAGCTGTTCTAAGCAGCTGTCTTCCGGTACAGCTCCTCTCATGCAGACGGTGGGAAACTTTTTGCCTGAGTTGGCTGTTGTTTTAGCTGGAAGTCCCACTTGTAGTGACAGGTCCAGAAGCAAGTGGCTCTGAGGTCAGTAAAGCATTCCAATTTGTAAATGGTCACTTTATGGTCACAGATAGAAAGGTTTAAAACCATTAAGGCTAAGTTTCCATATCTTATCTGACGAATCACCAGGAAGAAGAAATCCGAAGCTATGCATTTCAGGTTTACACTGACTGTGTTTGGTGAAAAGCCACAAACCTAAATTGAACTCTTAAAAACCCCTTTTTTTTTCCTTGCACAAAATGATATGGCCTGGCTCCTCTGCTCTCCTGATCTTCCAACTATAGATAGTTAACTTTATTTTCATATTTTCAGATACACTCGGCTGCTTAGAGAGATCAGAATCCACACACAGCTCCAATTCTCCATTATATTGAAGCGAGCACTCCTGTAATTGGAGCTTATCCTGTTTTAATATATGCAATCAGGAAATTTGAAGCGGCCTTGATGGCCCCTATAATATTTCCCTTAGATGCTCTCTGATATGTCAGTGTCTACAAGTTCATCCACACAGCGATGACCTCATGTGGCAACCTTTTTCCATCCGCTAGAACACTTAGTAGTAACATGAGAACCTGATTATCTTCTCTTAGGGAAAAAAAAAAAAGGGAGGAGGAGGAAAGACTAAGAAAACACACATAAACACGAACTAAAGAGGTATCTCTCCTATAAACAGAACCAACAAGAGAAAATAAAAATCACAGAATCCAAACAATTGCTTTGTGGAAAGGAGGTGGGTGGGAGTTTGCTGGAAATCGAGGAGTTCCAGGCATATCTATTTCCTGGAGGTGTAGTTAGTGTTTTCATAATAAAGAAAAGAGAAGAGGATGTCAAAAGTTCAACTCATGAAAACTTTGGTTTCTCTCATTAATTGCAATCAGGAAATAGACTAAGGAATGGGGAAGGGTAAAGAATGTATATTTCCTGGGTATTTCTTAGGCAAACCATTTAAAATTGGACTCCCCTAGTGTGTAATCAGGACAGCTTTGAGGTAGGCATTGCCACCCCCAAGTGAGATGAGGCAACTAAAGATCATTCATTCATTCATTCATTCATTCATTCCATATACCTGTATCAGATTTGTTCTGAGAAAGCACCACGTGCCAGATACTGTTCTAGGTCTTGGAAATAGAGGTAAACAAGGCAGAAAAGAGCCTTCCTTTCACAAAATTTACATTTCAGTGGCAAGGACAGGAAATAAACAAATAAAATACCAACTAGTAATAACGTCAGGGATAAAAATAAATAGAATATCATACAGAGAGATTGGAAGTTCTTGAAGGTTAAGTGGTGTTAGAAGGTCTCCCTGGGGTGGGATGGGGGCTATTCAACTTGAGCTCTGTAGTGCTAAAGAGGCTGGCAGAAGTGCTCCCCCAAAAACAACACAGCTGGTGCAAGATGTGGGGGTGAATTTGGACCAGATCCGTATAAGGGCAAAGCCCTGATCTTTTTCTCCCAATCTCCACTTTATAGGATCCACATGAAATACATGACTAGTTTTGTAAACTATAACATCAAAAAGATAGTTGGAAATTACAGGAAAAATGGAAACTGTGTGACAGCATAATCAATAATTAAATTACAAGTTTTCTGTTTCTGCTTGGGTCTCTCCAAATCCGTTATCTTATCCAGCCTCATTTCTCTGGGTAATTGTCCACATTAAACTTCTTTTGGAAATAGCTTTACCTTGAGACCGCTGTTTGTAAATGTTATGTCCATCACCTTTAAAATTAACATACTTTCCCATTTAAGGAAGTGCTTGCTGTGTTTTTGTACTCACTGATTCTGCCTCTTATCCTCTTAAAATCCAGTGTTGTCCTGTGCATCTTAAAGCTACACTGGCTCCAGCATGGAGTATGGTGGGACTAGATCTTTGAGTGGGGAGGCAGTGAAAAATGGGATGTAAAAAAAAGTTACAAAACTTTGAAGAATAGGAGCACCTGGCTGGCTCAGGGGTTAAGCATTTGCTTCGGTCCAGGTCATGATCCTAACATCCTGGGATCAAGCCCCACGTCAGGGTCCCTGCTCAATGCGGAGTCTGCTTTCCCCTCTGCCCCTGGCCCTGCTCATGTCCCCTCTCTCTGTCTCTCTCTCTCTCTCAAATAAATAAATAAAATCTTTTAAAAAATTCAAAAATATTATATGGAGAGACACACCCAGAAAGCCTTGGAGAGTTGAACCATCTATACCCAGTGGGGTCTATTAATGGAAATTGTTTAATGAGTGTCTTTTAAAGTAATTACCTATAAAAATAGTAAACACTTGAATGGAAACTTTGTTCTCTAAGAATCTTGGAACATTTTCTATACTCGACTCCAGAGATGATTTCCTTCACTACCAAACTGCAACTCCTTCTGGGGTTGATTGTTTCAGTCCAACATACCCATCAGTGGTTTGTTCTTTATAAATCTAGCTGACTGAGGAATAACCCAAGAGTCAAACTAGAGTTGATAACCTCTAACCTTGGTGATTTTTACAGGCCTGTTGACGTAAAATCCAATATTTATACTTTTCCCTTTTTTCTTTTTATGTCCTTACCAACTTGTTTATATAATTGGTACGAGGAGCTCATCAAACAAAACTGTCTTTGTTTTATGGCATATATAGAGGAAATTGCGAGGCAATAAATATTAATATAAAAATTATTAATAAGGCTCAGATTTTGAAATATGTTTGCTAATACTCTACTCATAAAAATGAATTATATTATTTTACTGGAATGCTCCTCCTTGTTCCTGTTTTTGCTGAAATTCCAAATATGGATCCAATTTCTCCTTTAAATTTGAGTTGTATTTCATTCCATTTGCTTCCAACTTCCAGGGTTGAATTAAAGAGAATTTGATGTAGTTTATTCTTTGAATATAACAATAATCCACAGTGATTTGTATAAAAGGAACTGATGGGAAAATAAGTACACATGTGCAAATTATCTGTACATGCAGTTTTTATAACTATGAATTCTCTAAAATATGTTATCTACCAAGTTATAATTTCTGACAGTGGTATCACAGGTGTGAGAGCATTGAGCTACAAGAAACAGTCACAGATGCATGAAATTTAGAGCTAAAAGAAGCTTGAGAAGACATCTGGTTTAAACCTCTCTTTAAAAATGTAGAAATCGAGAGCCACAAAGGTTATGGGCCTTGTTTCCGGTCGCATAGCTAGTTAAGGGGAGAGTCCAGACCCCGGATCCGACTGCCTGTGTGAAAGGCAACAAGGAGAACTTTCTTCAAGCTATTGGTGTGAAGTTTCTTTGGCCTAATTATACAGTCTTACTTGAGACTCAGTGAAATATTTATCTAAAGAATGTCTTATTAAGAAAAACTTTCACTAACTTGGAAACTGTATATTATAAACCGAATGCTTGTGTGCCCTCCAAATCATATACTGAAGCCTTAACCCCCAGTGTGATTGCATTTGGAGAAGGGGGCTCTAAGGAAATAGTTAAGATTAATGAGGTCAAAAGGGTGGGGGCCCTGATCTGATAGGATTAGTGTCCTTAAAAGACAAGACACCAAAGAAATCTCTCGCTCCCTGCCTCTCTGCTTCAGGTTTTCTTTCCCTGTCCCTCTCTCTCTCCCATCTTTCCCCTCTTCCCCTCTCCCTACGTGCGCACAAAGAAGAGGTGATATCAGTACACAGCAAGATGGCGGCCACCTACCAGGCAAGTCAAGAGGCCTCAGAATAGAAACTATGTTGCCAGCACATTGATCTGCCAGCGCCTTGATCTGGGGCCAGCACCTTGATCTCCAGACCTGTGAGAAAAGATTTTGTTGAAAATATCCATCTGTGGTATTTTGTTACAGGCAGTCCAAGCAGACTAATACACTGCAATAATTAAAGTGAGATTTACCTACGTTTCCCATTTTTACTTAATAAGAACTGACTTGCTTCGCAAGTACATAGAATTAAGTAAAAGAAAAAAAAAAAGAAACTTTGCAAGACTGTGATTGTCTAACATGGGTAGAGAGATAATTAGTTGGGGAAAGCATATTCTCACTATTGCTGCTGCATTAAGCCTTCACGTAGGTAAAGTTGTACATAAATCCCCAACTAGTCTATTAGAAAAAAAAAACCATTGTAATTGAAATTGCTGGATCAAAGTATGCGTGTCTTAAGGCTTTGAAGGAGGAAATTTTCATAGAAATATTAACTACATATTATATCCCTCTCCATAATTAGCTTTACACAACGGGCTGACACGTTGATGGAAAAGAGTCAGTGAAGACAGCTGCCCTATGTAAATCCTTATAGATAAGCTGCCTTCCACATCCAAGGATCCCTGCTTGGATTGAGGGGCCCAAGGAACACTTGGAAATCTAGGAGATCCTGAGATACCAGGAGAGATGGCTTGCTTTCACTTTTGTTTATCAAAGCCAAATCACCGAGATTAGAGGATACACTGCTGGCTGAAAATTAGCACCAAAAAAAAAAAAAGAAAGAAAAGAAAAGAAAACAACGAAATAGTGAGCCAACTCAAATAGAAGTCTTCTGGAAGAATACGGTGAATCTACCTAAACAACAGTTTCCCAAGCTGAGGCATTGATTAGAACCATTTTTTCCCCCTTTACCCATCCTCCCTCCTTTCTTCCGCTTTTCTTTCCTTCCTTCCTTCCTTCCTTCCTTCCTTCCTTCCTTCCTTCCTCTCTCTCTTTCTTTATCCCAAGAAACTGAGACCAGTTTTCTACAAAGGGACATTGGCATTCCCCTTAGTGACCCTCAAGGGTCACCCTTACAGCGCACACTCCAATCCCGGTTATTCCTGACTCACAAGAATTTTATATTTTACATCCCTTCATATTAAGAAATTCCTCAAAACAATAACGGATAAAGTTAAGCTTCCTAGAAAAACGAGCAGTTTGGAGGATTTGGCTAAGAAACCTCGTCGCCTTTTGAAAATCTCTGGCTAGTAGCCACATGGGGATTTTCAAACTAAAAAGGCGAGTGTCGCCTGCTTGCCCCTTGACCCCACCTCCGTAGGGGAAACCGAAATGATATTTTGTGATTGCATTTGAAAATCTACTGGCACAGGGCAGCCACAACAGAAAATTTGAGTTGGGATCTAGAAAGTGTAAAAGAAATGCTCTTCCATCTTACGGGAGTATCTCCTGTATTAATGAACTTTAAAACCACTATGTGGAACTGTGCTTGCCCTCCCCGTCCACTTTCCACTCCTTATACCTGAGCATTCTCAGAAAAGTTAAAATTTTAAAAGGAGAGAAAATATATCATAGAGATATACTAATCCTCTAATTCCTTAGAGGAGAGAATAACCTTTTCTCTTGATACAGGAACCAAGCATTGATCTGTCACACTGTTTGTTCTAGCAGAGATCCCAGAGGCACATTCAGTTTGAAACGTTAAGGCTAGTTCATTAGGCGTCCCTAGCTCGTTTCTCCGAGAGAATCAAGATAACACTGTGGTTAGTTAATGGCTTTCTCTTGTTTCCCCCAGAGCCTGCCTGTCTGAAGCCTGCAGGCTCGAGAAGCTTCTTCCCCCCTTCTCTTTGCTATTAGTCACAGCTGGTAAGGCTCACAGGAGCCCAGCCTGTTTGAAAACAGTCGGATCACGAAAGCGTTTGAGTCTTTTCTGCTGCAAGCAACAAACTTGGCCTGGCTGCCACCAGGAGATGGGGTGGGAGTGGGGGTGGGGAAGGGATGCGCGGGGAAGGGAGGAAGAAAGGGAAATCGCTACCCACCTCACTTCAAAATCCTCTCCGAGGGAGCCCTCGATGGGCTGCCTTGGTGGGAAGGGGGGCGGACTAACTTTTAAAACGCAGTGAAGCCTCTCGGGGCTCCTGCCTCCTGTCTGCGGCCCACTGTGCTCCCCTGTAGTCTGGTAATGGGGTGGGGGCGGGGGCTAATGATGAGACACTCTTCCTCCCTCCGCCTCCCCATGCAGAGAGCTGACCTCCAGGCTGTTGCTGTTCTCAGAGCCCCACTCACCTCCCCCGCCCTCCGCTTCTCTTCCTACCTTTTATAGAACCAGAAGTGGAGGAAAGAAAGGACTCCCATATTATAGATAAATTCCCAAACCAGCCCCGTAGGCCTCTCTCACATTTTAGCGCAGGACTGCTGGAAGGAAAACATGATGCCCCGCAAAGCATGGCCTGATTTCTAACACCCCTGCTATTGGGTTGTTCAGTGCATTGCTCCTCACAAAACTGGCCCTCGGATTGCTGAAAACATTTCTTTTGCCTCCGATAGGGCCTCTGTGAACTGCTAACAGGGGCCATGTGTCTGCCGTTCCCTGGAGTGGCTGGTGTGTTGCTGTTACAAAGAGATGCTCAGACAGAGTCCCAGGATGAGGTAGGTGATAACAATGATGTCATCGCCAGTGACAAATTACCCTTTGTCCCAGCCCCTCATCCTGAGTCAGGAACACTACGGTGGCATTGGCTTTATGAGGCCCATAAACATACAGGCTTTGGGGTCAAGTTTAAATACAAGCCGGAAGAGCTTCATTTCCCTTTCTGGAGGTCTCCAGGATTCATATTGTCCTGAGAAAACACACAGGAAAGTTTTATGAGGGTCCAGGTCAAGCCCATAAAAGTAATGGGGTTCTTCACGTCACCTCTTTTAATGCAGTCTGAAGGCACCTGCTTATCTAGTTTGGGTTTGGCAGACCATGTCCCTGCCTCTTAAATCGTTTGACGAGTTGAGCTTCTTCCTCTGACTTTGGAACATCCTCACAACCTTGGAGAGACAATGAGCACAGGAGGGTTTGTTGACTTCCAAATTCAAGGTTGATAAAAAGGTGAACAACAACAAAACACATGCAAACATACTTTTATTCTCCCCCCCCCCAAAAGGCAATATGGGTGTAATAATTCTAATTCACAAAGTTTATCAAAATTATGTTTCAGGGGGCACCTGGGTGGCTCAGTCGTTAAGCGTCTGCCTTCGGCTCAGGGCGTGATCCTGGCGTTCTGGGATCGAGCCCCACATCAGGCTCCTCCGCTGGGAGCCTGCTTCTTCCTCTCCCACTCCCCCTGCTTGTGTTCCCTCTCTCGCTGGCTGTCTCTCTCTCTGTCAACTAAATAAATAAAATCTTTAAAAAAAAAATTATGTTTCAGGTTTTTATCTCTGTTCAGAGGTCACAGATTGAAGCTAAGAAGACCAAGTGGGAAGCCAGAAAATTCGAGATCTACCAGAATGTGTCTAGATTGTCCACTACAGCTCTTGTTACACGATGGGAAGATGATCCCCGGTAGGAGTGTATCTACCTTATGTTTGCTATTGGAAGGTCGTGGATCCTAAAACATGCCGTATCCCCACAGCAAGCTTTCAAATATGAGTTTTTTGAATCACCCAAGTTAATCTACCATTAAATAAAATCAAGTCATACCTGATATAAAGATTCTACTCAGACTTACCATTTTAGGGGATTTTTTTTTCCTCATTTCTAGTATTGGACATTAGCCGATGGCATCCTATTAACTAGCAACTTACCCTGGAGGTGAAGTATCTCTGGGTACAAATGAAGTAACATTAGTGTTGTTCATTTATTCATCAGGCACCAATAACAGCTGCATTATTTAAGACAACTCATTTTCAGCACTTGTGCTCCTGGCAATTTTATCCTCCTCGTTCTCTTCTTTCTGCCTAATCCTTCCAGAGTGTGTCTTCTTCCTCGCGTAACCAGCACATTGATTGTGAATCACCTTGGTCCTTGGTTCTGATTGATCCATCAGAGAAAGGAAGACTGTGTCCATTCACCAACATAGCATTGGATCACAATCTGACTGGCTTTTATTGAACACCTACTATAATCAGGGCCTTTTTTTTTTTTTCCTGGTCACAGTACGGAATATAAAGATAAATAAATCTTATTCTTGGAAGATAAGATAATAAGAGTCATAATAACTAAAATCACTTACTAGCACTTACTGAATGTCAGGCACTGTTCTAAGTGTTGTATACACATAAACTCATTTAATCTTCAAAGAATCCCTGAGGGAGACCTCATCATTATCCTCAATGTACAGAGAAGAAAATGAAGACATAGATGGGTTGAGTTGTTGCTCAGTGTTGGAAACAAGAATACGGATCATCATGGGGCAAATGGGGAGCTTAAAAAGTAGCATTCAGGACACACAAATGAAAAACCCCGTGGCGTCTCAACCATTGGGGAAGAAAGCACTCAGCACGACAGCACCACCATCAGCTACATGGGCCAGATTTCCTGCAAAGCTGGTCTTCGAAAGAATTTAAAGTAAACTTTAAAGAGTCGGTGTGTTCCAGGAGTATATGCCAAGTGCCTTGCTTCATAGAATTCCCAGTTTCACCAAATCTCCATTTTTCAGGTGGGCAATTATATACTTAGAGAGGAAATCGGTTGTCTAATTGTGCAAAATTGTAAAATGCAAACCCAGGTCTGCCTTAATCCAGGACTTGTGATTTTAGCCTGCATCTCTGAGGGACACACCTGGTATGATTTGAAAGAGCAAGGCTGAGATGCCTCCAATAGAGGAACGTGGAACAGAGATGGGGAGGTAAGGTTGAGGGGTAGCACAGAGGGCCACGACAAGAAGCTTTAACTGTAGATGTCACACGATGGGTAACTACTTCCAATTTTTAGAAGAATCCATAGTAGGAATTATGCTTTGGTAACATGACTTAGACAATGAGATATTTTTGGAGAAGTAACAGAAGGAGCATTTTGGAGGCCCTTGGAAATGACTTTAAAAACCCTATAAGTGTCTAAATAACAATGTGACACTAATAATCAAAAGGAGGGGATAAATCCAAAAGTCAGTGTGGACCTAGAATATACATNGTAGAATATACATTTGGTGACTGATGTCCATGGATTAAAGAAAGGAAAGAATGAATGACGACTGTCAAGTTTCCAGACTGGCAGACCTGTAAGATAATGGTGTGGGACGTAGGCCATGGATAAACACATTAGAAAGTCTAGCTGAGGGGAGCCTAAGTGGTTCAGTTGGTTAAGTGTCTGCCTTCGGCTCAGGTCGTGATCCCAGGACCCTGGGATCAAGGCCCACAACAGGCTCCCTGCCTGCTTCTCCCTCTCCTCAGCTTGTGTTCCCTCTCTCAAATAAATAAATAAATAAAAATCTTGAAAGAAGAAAGAAAGAAAGAAAGAAAGAAAGAGAAAGAAAGAAAGAAAGAAAGAAAGAAAGAAAGAAAGAAAGAAAGAAAAAGAAAGAAAAATT
Organism: Ailuropoda melanoleuca; assembly: GCF_002007445.2. NCBI lineage: Eukaryota > Metazoa > Chordata > Mammalia > Carnivora > Ursidae > Ailuropoda > Ailuropoda melanoleuca. The sequence goes on along the minus strand of NC_048226.1, from coordinate 15,245,887 downwards.
CTAGCTTATTAGGTGCTCACAATGATAAGTTTAGGTTTGGACAATGTGATCTGAGGTTCCCACAGAACATTGTAGGTACTTAGAAACATGGGTCTGTGGTCAGGATAGAAACTGAGATCAAAAATATCATTTTTAAATAAAATTCAATTTTTTAGAATGCTTTTAGGTTTGGGGCACTGCAGTGGCTTAGTCATCTGACTCTTGGTTTAGGTTCAGGTCGTGAACTCAGGGTTGTGAGATTGAGCCCCGCATTGGGCTCCATGCTCAGAGTGGAGTCTGCTTAAGATTCTCTCTCCCTCTCCCTGTTTTAGCCATAGAATTTTAGGCTTCCGCTGCAGATGATTCTCAGAAATCAAGTAAAAACCTTTAGGAGTCTTAGTGTCCATAGATAGTTGTCAGTCCACACTTGAACATAAAACGTCCTGTTCCCCAAAGCTTGGTGACCAAGAACATCTAATATCCTGTCCTGATAGTTTTTCTACTTAAAGGATACCCTAGCATTGGGATGGCTGGGTGGCTCAGTCAGTTAAACTTCTGCCTTTGGCTCAGGTCATGATCACAGGATCCTGGGATCAGTCCCCCCCACGGGGTTCTTTGCTCAGCAGGTAGTCTGCTTCTCCTTCTGCCTGCCACTCCCCTTGCTTATATTCTCCCTCTCTCTGTCTGACAAATAAATAAATAAAATCTTAAAAAAAAAAAAAAGAAAAAAGAATATCCTAGCATCTTTCTACAAGCACAGTGATCATTCACACTCTCCAAATAAGGCAAAATGGCACCTTTTGATATGGCTTTTGCTACTGGGCTAAACAAAGACAGAGAGAGAAATGGGCTCCATGTTCCCCACCAAGTACTAAAGTGGAAAGCTATGTGCATTTCAGTGTTAAGTGCAGAGTCCCTGGTTAAGATCTTGCGGCCACTACTCTTGAAAGTCACAGCAATTCACAAAAAAACAGATTGATATTGGCTCTGCAGGCTACAGGGTGTTCGTTCTTAAGTTTGCAATGCCTGCAAGTAAGAAACACACGTGCTGTTAGGAAATCAGGACTCCTTTAAGGGTGAAAAAATATATAACATCTATTTAATTTGCTTCAGGGGACAAGCAACATAACGTGGCATTTTCCCTGCAGAGTCTGTGATCAAGAATTTTAGGAGCTCAGAATTCATAACCAAATTAAGAAAACAGAAAGTTCAGAACAACTCAATCTGCTCAGCAATTCATCCTCTGATGTTCTGCTGTGGTTTAATCAACGCCGAAACCTGACTCAGAATCCGAGGAAGGGCTTGGTGCTTGTCCTCATTAGAGGGAGGAGGCCCTCTAGTTGAATATGCATTTATAACTGGTTCTCCTAAAATAGCATTCTTCTGAGCAAACTTGTTTATTACATAAATTGCATTGAAGGAAATACCATTTTCCATAAGATATTTAAAATAAGAATAATAATACCACCAGGATGCCTGGGTGGCTCAGTCGGTTAAGCATCTGACTTCAGTTCAGGTCATGATCTCAGGGTCCTGGGATCGAGCCCCACATGGGGCTTCATGCTCAGCACAGAGTCTGTTTCTCCTCTCCCTCTCCCTTTTCCCCCCAAGTTTGCACTCTCTCTCAAATAAATAAATAAAATCTTTAAATAGTAATAATAATACCACCAAAGGAACAGCTTTGCAAACCCAAACCTGAGTGTTCCTACTTTTTGGAGAGACAATTTTTGATCGCAGAGTTTAGGTGTGTTATTTAACCCATCTTCCCATCAACGTTGGTATGGCAAAAGCTATGGTTAGATTTCATCAGTAAGTGCTGTAACTTAGTAGTGAAAAGGAATTTTTTTTTTTTTAAGTATGATCAAATATAGTGGAACAAGGGCTGAGTCACACGCAGAGGAATTTCGGCAGCGTGGTTCTATCAGAGCCAACTGAGGAGGGTTACACTTGAGGAATCCTTTCATTTGAATTCCTGATACCAACTCTTCTCCAACATCCGCAAAGCAAGATGGCCACAGCCAGTTTGAAGCAACAATGAAAAATGCTCACCTTAGACATCCATGAAGACTTAATTTTGCTCTCAGCAGAATCTCCCACAAAGCGCCCAAATCCATCTTTATTCTTTTTGGTCAATGCAAGTCGTCTCTTAAAAACACTGTTTAGCGCCACAGTTACTCAAAGATGCCATTAAAGTTGGTCTTGAATAATGTATTTATATTTGCTTTTGGGGATGGGGATGGGGATGGTGCTGTGTTGTATGCAAACTTGTAAATAAAACTTAAAGAGTGCCTGAAAGAACTTCATTTCACATATGACCTTTTACAGTAATTGGATGTGAATTACAATCAGTCACCTGAATCCTGAAATAGATAAAATAGTTTTTTAATGTTAAAAAGTTTTAGCCCTTCGTTGATTATCTATCAGTGCTTACAGTCCTGTGAAAATAAGATAAATGAGAAATTTGGTCTCTAATTAGACTTCACTAGATTTACAGCTTTTAATTTATACGCCAATGCAGCTCAGGCCGGCACTAACGCAGATCGAGATGGAGCCACAGTTTTCAATTGATTTAACAATTTAATTGCAGCATTAACATCCATTAACATTTAACTAACCTTTTAAACTAACCTCAGGCACAACCTTAAAGACTAAATGAAGTAAAATTGCATATAAAAAGGTACTAACACAGAGCTGTAAGAAGCCCAAGTGAATCTTGAGGAAGATTTAGCATTACTTCCTCACATCAGCAGGAGGGAGTCTGTTTTCCTTCTTGCAAAATTCAGAAGGAAAGCGGGCTCTAATTTATAGGAAAAGGAAATAGGCACATTTGATGGTTATTAACTCTCATTTATGTCTTCTTGTCTATAGCCATGTCTAAAAGATGTAATACCTCTCACAACAGTGAAGCACTTAATGCTATGGAAGGTACAGGAGGGGCTCCGGGAAAGAGGACCGCACCGGTTCTGAATGCAAAGTTGGTAGGAAGCCCAACTCTAATACATTTCAAACTCTGTTATACTCATGAGATACGGAGAATGCATGCAGAACCAACCCCCCTACATTTGTCTGTTTGTTGGAATTTGAGGTTGGGTTGCTTGGTCAATGTTTCTCTTTAAAAATTTTCAGCCTTTTACTTTCTCTCTCTCTCTCTTTTATTTTAATTGAATGGGCAAATTCCAAGGGGAACTGCAGATTGTATTTTAAATTAGCAGGAAAATTCAGGGTTGCAGTTGTCCCGTCAATTTTAAGAAACGAAAGGTGGAGGGAGAAACTTTAAGATAGCATCCTCTGACTTCAAAAATAAATATTAAATTGTGAAACATCTAGTTGGAGGCATGTGGACTCCTCTCTACAGAAGAAGGGTCACGATTGTTCTGTTAAAGTTAACTAGAGAGTTTCCTTGCGTGTTGACTTCAGAACATTCTACAAGGCAGCCCAGGAGGACTCCACAAAGCCATGCCAACATCTGTGTGATTTTCAGGAAGCTGTCCTGTAGCATCAGTTTGGGCATTGGTCCCATTCTCGGCGCCAAGGCACGGGAGCAACTTGGGATTGTCCCC
>NC_048226.1:15153874-15240536 GCF_002007445.2 Ailuropoda melanoleuca | reverse complement strand
TCTTTGCTCAGCAGGTAGTCTGCTTCTCCTTCTGCCTGCCACTCCCCTTGCTTATATTCTCCCTCTCTCTGTCTGACAAATAAATAAATAAAATCTTAAAAAAAAAAAAAAGAAAAAAGAATATCCTAGCATCTTTCTACAAGCACAGTGATCATTCACACTCTCCAAATAAGGCAAAATGGCACCTTTTGATATGGCTTTTGCTGCTGGGCTAAACAAAGACAGAGAGAGAAATGGGCTCCATGTTCCCCACCAAGTACTAAAGTGGAAAGCTATGTGCATTTCAGTGTTAAGTGCAGAGTCCCTGGTTAAGATCTTGCGGCCACTACTCTTGAAAGTCACAGCAATTCACAAAAAAACAGATTGATATTGGCTCTGCAGGCTACAGGGTGTTCGTTCTTAAGTTTGCAATGCCTGCAAGTAAGAAACACACGTGCTGTTAGGAAATCAGGACTCCTTTAAGGGTGAAAAAATATATAACATCTATTTAATTTGCTTCAGGGGACAAGCAACATAACGTGGCATTTTCCCTGCAGAGTCTGTGATCAAGAATTTTAGGAGCTCAGAATTCATAACCAAATTAAGAAAACAGAAAGTTCAGAACAACTCAATCTGCTCAGCAATTCATCCTCTGATGTTCTGCTGTGGTTTAATCAACGCCGAAACCTGACTCAGAATCCGAGGAAGGGCTTGGTGCTTGTCCTCATTAGAGGGAGGAGGCCCTCTAGTTGAATACGCATTTATAACTGGTTCTCCTAAAATAGCATTCTTCTGAGCAAACTTGTTTATTACATAAATTGCATTGAAGGAAATACCATTTTCCATAAGATATTTAAAATAAGAATAATAATACCACCAGGATGCCTGGGTGGCTCAGTCGGTTAAGCATCTGACTTCAGTTCAGGTCATGATCTCAGGGTCCTGGGATCGAGCCCCACATGGGGCTTCATGCTCAGCACAGAGTCTGTTTCTCCTCTCCCTCTCCCTTTTCCCCCCAAGTTTGCACTCTCTCTCAAATAAATAAATAAAATCTTTAAATAGTAATAATAATACCACCAAAGGAACAGCTTTGCAAACCCAAACCTGAGTGTTCCTACTTTTTGGAGAGACAATTTTTGATCGCAGAGTTTAGGTGTGTTATTTAACCCATCTTCCCATCAACGTTGGTATGGCAAAAGCTATGGTTAGATTTCATCAGTAAGTGCTGTAACTTAGTAGTGAAAAGGAATTTTTTTTTTTTTTAGTATGATCAAATATAGTGGAACAAGGGCTGAGTCACACGCAGAGGAATTTCGGCAGCGTGGTTCTATCAGAGCCAACTGAGGAGGGTTACACTTGAGGAATCCTTTCATTTGAATTCCTGATACCAACTCTTCTCCAACATCCGCAAAGCAAGATGGCCACAGCCAGTTTGAAGCAACAATGAAAAATGCTCACCTTAGACATCCATGAAGACTTAATTTTGCTCTCAGCAGAATCTCCCACAAAGCGCCCAAATCCATCTTTATTCTTTTTGGTCAATGCAAGTCGTCTCTTAAAAACACTGTTTAGCGCCACAGTTACTCAAAGATGCCATTAAAGTTGGTCTTGAATAATGTATTTATATTTGCTTTTGGGGATGGGGATGGGGATGGTGCTGTGTTGTATGCAAACTTGTAAATAAAACTTAAAGAGTGCCTGAAAGAACTTCATTTCACATATGACCTTTTACAGTAATTGGATGTGAATTACAATCAGTCACCTGAATCCTGAAATAGATAAAATAGTTTTTTAATGTTAAAAAGTTTTAGCCCTTCGTTGATTATCTATCAGTGCTTACAGTCCTGTGAAAATAAGATAAATGAGAAATTTGGTCTCTAATTAGACTTCACTAGATTTACAGCTTTTAATTTATACGCCAATGCAGCTCAGGCCGGCACTAACGCAGATCGAGATGGAGCCACAGTTTTCAATTGATTTAACAATTTAATTGCAGCATTAACATCCATTAACATTTAACTAACCTTTTAAACTAACCTCAGGCACAACCTTAAAGACTAAATGAAGTAAAATTGCATATAAAAAGGTACTAACACAGAGCTGTAAGAAGCCCAAGTGAATCTTGAGGAAGATTTAGCATTACTTCCTCACATCAGCAGGAGGGAGTCTGTTTTCCTTCTTGCAAAATTCAGAAGGAAAGCGGGCTCTAATTTATAGGAAAAGGAAATAGGCACATTTGATGGTTATTAACTCTCATTTATGTCTTCTTGTCTATAGCCATGTCTAAAAGATGTAATACCTCTCACAACAGTGAAGCACTTAATGCTATGGAAGGTACAGGAGGGGCTCCGGGAAAGAGGACCGCACCGGTTCTGAATGCAAAGTTGGTAGGAAGCCCAACTCTAATACATTTCAAACTCTGTTATACTCATGAGATACGGAGAATGCATGCAGAACCAACCCCCCTACATTTGTCTGTTTGTTGGAATTTGAGGTTGGGTTGCTTGGTCAATGTTTCTCTTTAAAAATTTTCAGCCTTTTACTTTCTCTCTCTCTCTCTTTTATTTTAATTGAATGGGCAAATTCCAAGGGGAACTGCAGATTGTATTTTAAATTAGCAGGAAAATTCAGGGTTGCAGTTGTCCCGTCAATTTTAAGAAACGAAAGGTGGAGGGAGAAACTTTAAGATAGCATCCTCTGACTTCAAAAATAAATATTAAATTGTGAAACATCTAGTTGGAGGCATGTGGACTCCTCTCTACAGAAGAAGGGTCACGATTGTTCTGTTAAAGTTAACTAGAGAGTTTCCTTGCGTGTTGACTTCAGAACATTCTACAAGGCAGCCCAGGAGGACTCCACAAAGCCATGCCAACATCTGTGTGATTTTCAGGAAGCTGTCCTGTAGCATCAGTTTGGGCATTGGTCCCATTCTCGGCGCCAAGGCACGGGAGCAACTTGGGATTGTCCCCCCCGTCGGTGCCGCGGACTGAGCTGTCTGGGGAAGCAGGAAGGCCTTCCAGCCAGCAGAGCCGCAGGGCTCCCGGGCTGATACTCTACGTCATTTGTACAGTAGTAGTTCAATGACCCGGATATGAAAAGCCCATCACTGCAAGCATTGACACAGTATCTTGTCACTCTGCTATTTTTCATGCTTCCTGGCACTTCAGTTTTAATCTGTGTTGCCAGGCTCTGAGGATATATTACATTAACACCGTCCTCATCCAGGAAATGTGGGAGTAGCGTAGACACACTTGCCTTAGAAAGTCTAGTGCGGCACCTCTCAAGAAAGGACTGTAATTAACCTTAGTAAACAGGAAGAAAAAGTGATGGGAGAAACCACTAGGGTGATAATATGTTATAATCAGCCTTTTCTGTTCACATTTGTATTAGTAATGCTTTATATACAAATACCACTGATGTGTATAATTTATCTTATTATAGAGAGTTATGCATCCCAATTCAGCACCAGGTAGGGGGGCTCTGAAGTCAGACTGTATGAATTTATACCGTGCCTTCGCTACTTGCTACTTTTATGTCCAAAGCAAGTTCTTTAAACTCTCTAGGTCTCCAATTCTTTTTCTTTAAAAAAAAAAAAAAATTGAAATAATTAAAATAGTTCCTTCTCCATAGGATGGTTGTGAATATTAAATCAGTATTCAACACAACATGCGTTCAGTACAGTGGCCAGAGAGGATTTTAGCTCACTAAGTGCTGAAGACGGAAAGGGGGGGGGGAGGGAGAAGCATGGAAGTGAGATTCTAAGAAATCTCCAAGGATGAGAATTATGTCTCAAAAATACTATTAATATAGCTCTCCATATATGGTGCTAAAGGGAATCAAATAGATTAGAAAAATGCTGAAGTTTTGAGGAAGTTACAATGAAAAACAACTGAATACCCCACCATACTATTAAAGGCCAGTGTAATAAAATGTGAAATGATGAAGTTTTTAGAAAAAACATAGAAAATCTTCATGATGAGTTGTTTAGACTTGATACTAAAAAAACAAAACAAAACAAAACAACAAAACAAAACAAACAAAAAAAACCCATGAGCAATGACAGGAAAAATAGATAATTTGAACCTCAACAAAATTAAATTAAAAAAAAGAAAGAAAGAAAACTGGGGTGCCTGAATGGTTCAGTAGTTTAAGCATCTGCCTTTGGCTCAGGTCATGATCCTGGGTTCCTGGGATGGAGCCCCCATGAGGCTCCCTGCTCAGCAGGGAGTCTGCTTCTCCCTCTCTCTCTGCCCCTCCCCCTGGTCATGTTCTCTCTCTCTCTGGCTCTTCGTTTTGCTAAAAAACAAAGAGATAAATAAATAAATAAATAAATAAATAAATAAATAACCTGTAAAAGATTCAGTTAAAAGGATAAAAAGACAAACTACAGACTGAGAGAATATATTTTCAAACCATATAGTCAACAAAACATTAGAATTTAGAATATATAAAGAAATCTCAGACCTGAAAAATAGAAAGCAAAAGGATTAAAGTAGGCAAACAAAAAAAATCAGAGACACTTCATTGAAGAGGATATGCAGATAGCAAATAAGCACATGAAAAAAGCATGTAATACCTTGACTTATTAGAGAAATAAAAATTAAAACTATGAAATATCACTACATACCCAACAGAATGGCTTAAAATAAAAAATAGCAAAATACCAAATGCTGGCAGGGATGCAGAGAAACTGGATCGTACATTGCCGGTAAGACTGTAAAATGGCACAACCACTCTGAAAAACTGGTTAGCAATTTCTTGCCAACTAAACATGTGATTGTCATACAACTTGGCAATTATACCCTTTGACTTTGACCCTAAAAAAACAAAAAGTTGAGGGGGTGCCTGTGTGGCACAGCGGTTAAGCGTCTGCCTTCGACTCAGGGCGTGATCCCGGCGTTCTGGGATCAAGCCCCACATCAGGCTCCTCCGCTATTAGCCTGCTTCTTCCTCTCCCACTCCCCCTGCTTGTGTTCCCTCTCTCGCTGGCTGTCTCTATCTCTGTCGAATAAATACTTAAAATCTTCAAAAGAAAAAAAAGTTGTGTTTGTACAAAAAAAATAACATGAATGTTCACAACTGCTTTATTCACAATAGCCCAAATACTGTTCAAGAGGCAAATGTTTAAAAAACTGTAGTTGACTCATGTTATTACTTAGCAATAAAAAGTACAAGCCATTGATATATGGCACAATTTGGACGGACCCTAAGGAAATGATGTAGAGGGGAGAAGCCGATCCTAAAAGGTTGCACACTGTAAAATTTAATTTGCATAATATTCTGGAAATGACAATATTATAGAAATGAATAGATTAATGGTTCTCAGAGGTTAGGGACAGAGGCCTGAGTGGTTTACAAAAGGGCAGCAAAAGAGATCCCAGTAATGATGAACTGATCTAATCTTGACTATAGTGGTGATCTATGAAAATATGTGATAAAATTACATAGAACAAAATACATACGCACACACACTCACTCACACTCACATAAACCAATGAGTACCTGTAAAATTGTGAAATCTGAATCAGATCAGTAGATTACATCGAAGTCAGTTTCCTGGTTATGATCTTGTGTGTCCTACAATCATGCTGATATTCCTATCAGGGAAAACTGGGTGGAGAGTACATAGGATCTCTCTGTGCTGTTCCTAACAACTCCCTGTGAGTCTAGGATTATCTCAAAATGAACTGTTTAGTAGAAAAAAGGGGAAAAATCATAATATCTGAAAGAGCAGCATCCATTTATCTGGGACCAACTCACATAACAAGGCAAGTGCTAGACTCCCAGGCCCCATGGCAGGGACATCCACTGGTCAGCAGAGATGACATTGGTGCCATCACTGCCCTGGCTCTGTGGTGTGGTATCAACTATGAGCCTCACTGTCTCCCAGCCCCTTTTGTCATAAGCCTGATTCTAGAGCCTTCCCAGAAATTCTCTGAATTACTCAATATTCAGAAGTCCTTTGATGCTTAAAATGGACCGTGTTGGGAATCCATTGCTGGCAGTTGAGACCTCTGAGTGATACAGACGGATACAGGCCTCATTTCCTGACATTAATAACACTGAAACAGTTTGAATGATGCAAAACCCTCTTTAAATTCTGCATACTTCATTCCAAGCTGAACTACTTGAATGTAATTGTTTGACAAGAGCAAATTAAAAAGCATCCTAAGAGAGCAGTGATTGGCCATATATCACAAGTGCTCAAAACTGTATTTAAAAAAAAAAACCAAAAAACTGGAGAAATCTCTTAGGGATAACTTTTCACATGGCCTCAGGCTTGCCTTGCGTTGGACACATTGTATAGGGCCAAACTGAAAGGTAGAGTCTAGGTTAAACCTGGGAAGCAAAATTCCTGTGATTTCTCTATCATGTCCTCTTCTCACGAAATAACAGCATCAGGAAGAAGGTGCTTGCCTGATAATAAGAAAGGAAGTAAAAATCAACATATTCCACTCCTGAGTCAGACTCAGAATGTAGGTCATGCCCAAGCTGCAGAAGGCAACGTCGGCCAGGCAGCATCCAGGAGTAGGACATGGTTGCTGGGATAGGGCTTCAGTGGGCTTGAGGTCAGAAGTCAAAGTTTGGAATCTGGGAAGTTAGCAAGATGAGAGCACAGAAAAGAAACCTAAGGGAACTCAAGCCAGAGAGGAGACCAACATTCACCTAGGAGTTTGAGGTTCCCTAGTTCCCTAGTTCACATCTTCTCAGGGCTAGAACATGTGTTCTCTGGCTTCTTTTACACTTCCTGCTGGCGGTGGAAGACCTTGGATTTTCCAAATTGGTAGCATTTGTTGTAGGCTCACGGACAACCAGAAATCTACAAGTGCCCCAGTCCCATTTAAAGCTCAGGCCACCACTACTCAATATACTTAAAAATCATTACAAAAAAACAAACAACTGATTGTTGAATCAGGCATTTTTATTAAGTACTTAAAAGAAAAAAAGTCTTGCTTAATCTTCATAATAGCTCTATAAAGTAAGCTTTATCATTTCTACTTTATATAGGACAAATTGAGATTGGGAGAGACCAAGCAGTTTCTCGAAGGTTACAAAACTAGTCCCCAGTAGATGTCAAAAGTTGAACCAATATCTGCCATATTTCCAAGCCCTTGCTCTTGAGTATTGAGCTAAATTATACTGGTGCCTAGGAGTTAATATAGATTGGTAATAAAATCACCAACTCACCATTGTGCTGAGCAAGGCATCTAAATTATCAAGTCATTTTTTTTCTGTGAATAATATGGAATTTTCTAGACTTCTCCAACCTCTCAACCAAGAGTTTAATGTATTTAGTATACTGTTGTAGAATAGAGAATAAATATGGCCTGTCAGAAACCCTATCAACAAAATCCTGCCATCATGAAACACTCTGAAAGCCAACTGTCAATCAAGCTGGACAGACCAGAATACACTGAATGTGTCCGGGGTCCTTCCTCCCTCAGACTAAGTCAGACTATCTTTGTCATAGATGTGCCCTTCAGTGGTTTGAGCCTAGAGATACAGACACCAGGAGTGGAAGGTGATTTACTGAGAAGGTTAAGTGGGCACTTTGATGGGCACTGATGAAATGAACGCAAATTTGGTATAACAGCAGATATTTTTTTCCAGGTATATATACTGCAAATTCAATTTTGTAAGATGCTCCCAAAGGGTTTTCATGAATTTCTGATTATTTTTCTACTAAATAATTGCCCCTAATTAATTCTTCCTAAAGAGAAGAATCTTGGGCAGTCAGGAAAAAGAACATTAAAAAATATATATATGTGATTATCCCTGTATCTGTCATTAGCACTACTGAGCAAAGAGAGGTCAAGACCAGAGGTTTCTTCATTCTTATAATGGTGAGAGCCAAGTACGTTGCATGGCCCACCATAGGCATTTGACCGATATTTGTTAAAGGAGTGAATGATTTCACAAGGCCCACATGGTTAGACTTCTTCCCCTCAAGTCGGGACACCTTTATGTGAATGTAGCCCATCTAAGAAACTATTTATCTGTTTACTATTAAATGGTAGATACACTTTCATAGAGATGAATTAAGAGACAGTTCATTCAGACACATCTCCCTGATGTTTGCGGGAGATTGCTCTTGTGAACTCCGGGCATTGTTTCTGCTACAATCGGGTTCCTAGACAAGATAAATACGCCAGCATCTGAGTGAGCACAGGATGGAAATGTGTTCCCACTTAAACGGTTCACCACCTACTTGCCTTTCCCTGGCCGGCTGTGCTGGGTATCTGCTGGTGATGTGATGTCTCGTGACAAGCTCAGGTAAAGGGAAGAAATAATGCTTTTGGAGGCAGCAAAGTGGCTCTTTTGCCCAGGAGATTCTTGCTTCCTTTTTTCTCTCACTCCCAGTCAGTGCCACGTGGGCCAAACGCAACTTTTGTTTCCATTTCCCACCAGAGACCAAGGTAAAATAATATAATTCTTTAGCACCATAGAAACTTGAGTCATTATTCGCTCCCCACCCGTTGATAAATTTAATCCATGGAGCCCAAAGGCATATTGCAGGATTTGAAGATTTTAGTTGGGGTTTGAAGGTACTGTTTTGCTGAGTTTCATTTCTTTATCCAAATAGAGAGGCCTTTCATTTTTCTTTCTCTATCACTTTATTCAGGCCATGGTTTAACTCTTTTTACCTCCCTTTGATTGAAGGCGAGAACTTCTAATACATTTTTAAAATATGCTCCCAAATCTTACCCTTCTATTTAATTCTAAAACAGCTGCAAATGCAGAAAGCCTTTAAAATAATCAAAACTTGAAGGCAAAGGGGATCTGGGAAATATTTGAATGTACTGTGACAGAATCTCTAATACATGAAATGTAGAATTGAACAGAAATACTAAGATTTCACTAAGACACAGAAGGCGAACTGTTTGGAATATATTAATAATCGTGGGTTTGTCCAGCCTTACTAGTAGATTTTAGGCATTAAAAAATAACTAGCAAAATATTTTGAAAATCTGAAAATATCCCCTGTTGCTGAGGGTATGACAAAGGGGCTGTTACAGTAATGTAAGTTGATCCCATCTTTTTGAAAAGCCATTTGCCAATATGTACCAAATGTCCCTAAAATGTTTACTACCAAGTCAGCTCACTTACTGGAATCTCAACTAAGGGAATAGTACTAATTTCAGAAAAAAGTGTTGTGCGCAAAACACTTATTTCTGTGCTATCCGAAATTGCAAAAAAATTGAAAACAGGCAATCTGAAATCCAAGGGTTAAGTAAATTATGGTACAGTCATTAAATGAAGATTTATAATAACAAGATAAAAGCTTTCAATGGATTTTGACTTTAAAGAAAAAACCCTGTAACTGATCAAACCATCCATGAGAGAGTGAGTGAAGGAGAGCAAGAGAGAGAAGAAACCATCCAGTGATATGTTTCTGTTCATAGTGGGGAGTCTGTGTCTAATGCCTTCCCTTCACTTTTTGGCTTCCACCAAGGAACATTCATTTACAATATATATATATTAGCACACCCTGGGAGAATCAGACCTAGCAGAGTATAAGGAGAAACAGAATGGTATTTAGAATGCAATTCATTGTCCAGAATATCGCCTTTCTTGTGTAATAAAAAAAAACACAAGACAGGATGAATACCTCAGTTCTTTCTGAGAATGCCTAAGTTGAAATAACAAGACAAAACCAACCCACCTCCTCCCCTCTTTCCTGCCTTTGCTTTGCGTTTCATGGAGTATACTTCATTTTTCATGGGCGGTGCTCTAATCAGGGCGAAGGGGTGGCGTGTACGAAATTGTTGGTTATTTACCAGAAGTGAGTGCTGGAAACACATCTGTGCCTTAAGGCATCACGGAGCCTTTCAAACATCCTCTGAGGCGACTGCCTATAAATCTCGGCTCCTGTCATGTTTAACTAAAACCCAATACCCACTCAACAAGAAATTCATCAATGTTATAAAGCAAACAATGACAAAGCACTCTCCTTTGTGTCAGGAAAAACCGATACTTCCACCAGAAAAGAAGAAATCATTCTCTAATCCTTTCTACGTCTCTGCTCCTTCTCTCTTCTCCCTTTGCTCTCTCTCTTGCTCTCATTCTCTCTCTCGGTCTCTGTCTCTCTCTGTCCTTCTCTCTTTCTCTCTCTCTCTCTCCTCATCTCTGGCAAGCTTCCTTTCTAGCAGAACCAAAAGAAGCAGTTCTCAGTGAGAAGGAAGAATTTTAGGTTATCAAAATATGAGAGCACAGATTATCTTCCCAAACTTACAACTGCAGCCCATGATAATATATGAGGCTCCCCAAGCATCTCTTCCTTCTAGAATCTGATGTGGAGACAGGCGTCACGTGGCCCAAGTTCTTTGCGTTCCAGCTGCACATTGCTATTCTCTCACGAGTGGCATTTTACTCTGATACTCACAGCCATCTGTTACTCCCCTATGATCCCGCTCAGTCTTCATTTGAATTCCCTTGCTTATGTCTTTGGAGAAAATGGCTGGAGATGACAGTGAGTCCAAGGGAGGCCTTAGATTTCATTTGGTGATACAGGTTTGTGTTACTCCGCCCTCTTTTGTACCTGACGGCCATGGTAGGGGGTGCATTAGAAGGCTCTATAAAATTTGGAAAAATCATGTTAGCCTGCTGATAAGGTTCAAACTGGGCTTTGAACTTGCACTTTGGCATGTAGGTTGATCGTTTCAGACTCCCCTCTTCCCGGGGGGATTCTAGAATGTAGTGTAAAGACCTATCCTGTCTCAACTGACAGACTCAATCCATTGGCTCTGAAGCTATGCCATGTCCTGGTAGAAGGAACCTCTACTGGACCCCACCGCAAGCATAACCTCATCACATGCCTCTTCTGCCCCAAGAAGACCCTGCCCAATGAGGGAAGAAGGTCCCCACTACATCCTAACCTCTGTCTCAGGGCTGCTCATTAAGGGGGCAGCACCTTCAACTCTTAACCAACTATAATACCAAATCTTATCAATGTATAATCTGAAATCTATTCCTATCAGGTGCCTATTTAGATATGCATTATAAATTATTTTTGTGAATAGTTTTTTCAGCTTTTTATCTAAGTACCTTGGGTTCATCTCCTTATCTGTTATTGATATTATCTTCAAGTCTACTTAAGATCAAGAACTAAATTACATGATATTAACAAGCCTAACTTATAGAATGTATTAATACATTTAATTTTATCTCCTCCTAATTATTGTTATTTTTGCTACTTTTAGTATTTCATGACTACTTCAGAAGACTTAGAGATTATAAGTTATTTCGATAGAAATATTTCCATGATAGCTTTAAAATAATTTTATAAGGAAGCCAAAGATTAAGTTAGTCTCGTGATATTGTTGAGGACCCCTTTACCATAGAGCATTTTCCAAGGTCTCACAACTAATAAGCAACTATTTGGATTTCCTACAAAATGTTTTTCCTTCTTGTACCTAGAAATCAAGCCAATTTGTAACCTCAAGGTGTCTTAGTCTTACGATATTCCTACTTGGGGCTCAGTGGCTATGTTATTTTTCTCACTGCATTTACTTGATTGATTGAGAGATCAGCTAGGTTCCCTGTTCCACTTGATCAGCAGAGTCTCAAATGAATAAATATTTGCAAATCTGTAAGTTGTGGGAAATCACATGTCCGTGAAGATCTTAACCATGGGTAAATATAATCCAAACTCATTTTTAATGATAAAAGATACGATTAGGAATTTCCCTTGCATCGAAGTGGTAATCTGAACTAAAACCTTTAATGAGTCCTTATGATGATAAGATTGTCACCGTGGGCATGACTCCCAGTTACGTTCATCCCTCATTGGCAGTTTCCCTCCTTTCCTCAGCCTGGATATCCATGCCGACATACGTTGGGTCCACAGACAGACACCTTTTAAGCAACATCTACCGTATGTCAGTATCCCCTTTTTCTCTAAAACATCAATACTAACGTGCCTAATACCAACAACTATCACTTCTTGTTATAATCACATATTGCAGCATATTTTTTCTCGCATCAAGTTCCTGTCACTTTTTGGGACATCTGGATCTTAGGGTCTCTCAACAGAAAAGAAACATTCTGCCATCCTTTCTTTCTCTAGGCAAGAGGAGAGCCCTAGATCACATGGGAAGGCCTTAAACCTTATCCAATGCTGCCAAGGACAGAGAAACATCTGACCTTACAACAAGGAGTAAATTCCAGGTCAGCGAGCAGGTGGAGGAGGCCCCATCTGAGGAGGTGGCCCCATTTTCAGAAAAATAGCGTGATACTCCATGGGTGAAAGGAGACCTGAGATCCTGGGTTGGGTTTTCCTGTGGACATCTAAAGGCTGACTCAAGGACAGGCTTTGAGGCTGGAGGGGCAGGCATGTAATATATACCTTGTTTTCATATTTTTGCAATGTCTGGTTTGAACTCATTAAAATGTGTCTTTTATCCAATCACCTAGAAAAAAATGTTAAGGCAACAGTAAAAAAGTGGCTCTGGTTATCTCAAGGAGTATTAAATATCTCAAGTCAGTGTAGACATTTTTCATTGGTATAGGTCCAATACGTAAATTTGACAAAGTTCTTTTTATACAACGAGTGCCTGAAAAGCAAGGATAAGTTTGCCTCCCCACCATCACCACAACGATTACAAACTGGACATCCATGATTTAAGAATTTATATAGATTTAAGAATTAGTAGATTTAAGGATTAATCCATACTTCTTATTTCTCAGTTGAATAAGTAGATGTTCCCTTAAGGGGCACCTGGGTAGCTCAGTTGGTTAACCGTCTGCCTTCAGCTCAGGTCATGATCCCAGGATCCTGGGTTAGAGCCCTCATCAGGCTCCCTGCTCAACAGGGAGTCTGCTTCTCCCTCTCCCTCTGCTGCCATTCCCCAGCTTGTACTCTTTCTCTCTGTGTCAAATAAATAATAAATAAAATCTTTAAAAAATTTTTTAAAAAGTGTCCGCATAAATTGTGTATGTGAGGAATAGGAAAGTTCTTTTTTACCCTTTATCTTAAGAAATACCAAAAGAAAAAGAAAAAAGTATCAAAAGAGATTATCAAACAATTTCTTTACATATGCAAAAGAAAGGGAAGGAAGGAAAGAATGGAGGAAGAGAACAAGAGAGAGGGGAAGGATGGAAGAAAGGGGAGGGGTTGGGAAGGATAGAGGAGGGCCTGGGATGGAGGGAGAAGTCCCATAATATTCAGAGGTAGCATTAAAACAAAGCCAATTATTCTGCACTGAGCAAGCCTTGTTCTAGAAAATGTTTTGTTAGCTGCCTATGAATATTGTGGGTCTCTAGATATGCTCAAAATTCTTACTACTACAAATGAATACCTTCCAGATTTATTTAATTTATTTTAATCTGTAAAATTATGCTTAGCTGAGCAGTAATATGGGATTGATTAATAAATTACTGTCAGTATTCTAAAATTCCCTACTAGTAATATTTGAAGCAGAATTGACAGTAATTAAATAATAATTTCAAACACCAATAACAATTGAATATATCCAACTGAGTAGATCGCTTATGTAACACCGAAAATCCAATTCTTAACAGTACTATGTTGATGGATGGATGGATGAAGAGGACAGATAGAAGATTTTCTTTTAAAGAAACTGTAGATGAAGATGATTCTTTTTATTATAAAACTATTAAAAGATACCTTTTTTTTTTTTTTACAAATGGAAAACTCTGCCATCAATTTGAATCTCTGAAGCCAATAGCAACCGTCACCTCCAAACCCAAATGGCTTGCATTCAGAAAATTGGCAATAAAATATATTTGGGGGCATGCAAATAAATGAAAGTCTCATACATAAGAAGACTTACATTTGTTCACATTGTAATGCATCTGACAACTGAGGGTGTGTCATAGCCTAACTTTTCTTTCTTAGGTGTGTGTAAAATACCTGTGCGTGTTAAAACACATGACTCCAGATTTCATGAAATACGGTATGTTTGACATCATTTCTAATTTCAAAAAGACACACTTTAGATATTTGCCCAGGACTGGCCATCTTAATATTTAGATAAATTCTAACAACATTGATAATTTATAAGGATAAAAAAAGATATGTAGTCCCTTAACATATTCTCCGAATTTGAGTATTGGTAAGGCAGAAGAGTCCTTTCTCAGCGTCAGGACAAGTAGCTGTGTTCTTCGGATGCATTTGGCTGATAATGTTACGTGGCAGGTGTTAGGACGCCGTTGCACCTTATTCCTGGATTCATGTACAACATTTTGTTTACCCATTCACGAGATGATGGACATGTGAATTATTTCTAGTTTGAGCTATTGTTTAATAATGTAATGCTGCTATGACCATTCATCTATCTTTGGGTGGCTTATAAGTTTTCTTTAATTTTTTCCTAAAAAGAAATCTATGAGTGGACTTGCTGGTATGTTGTCTATATTTAATTTTAGAGCTTTAAATTTTAAAATTATTAGACTATTTTTCAATGTGTCTGTACCATTTTACATTCTCAGCAACAATATGTGAGGGTTCCAGTTTCTCCTTGGCCTCCTCCAATTTCTCCATATTCTTCTCAACACCTACAGGAAATCTGATGGTAGCCATTGTACCAGAGGTGTGCTAGTATTGAATTGTATCCTTAACTTTCATTTCTCTAAGGAGTTATGGCATTGGGCATGTTTTCATATATTAACAAGCCATTTATGTGTCTCCATTGGTGAAATACTTTCTCACTGAAATACTTTGCCCATTTCTATTAGGTTTAGTTTCCTTATTATTGAGTTGTAAAAGTATTTTATATGCTATTGACAAAAGTCTTTATCAAATACATGATTTGCAAATACTTTCTCTCGCTCTGTGGCTTTCTTTTTTCATTTTTTTAAATTATATTTTTGAAGAGCAGCGATTTTTTTATTCACTGATGTTCAATTCATTAATTTTTTTTCTTTTCAAGATTGTGCTCTGTTTATCACCGTTAAGAAATTTTTGCCTAATAAAAGGACAAGATCCTCTTCTCCTTTGTTTTAAAAAATGATTTATGAGGTTTTGCATTTGGGTCTATGGTCTGTTTTGAGTTAAATTTGTATGTTATATGAGATATGAACCCAAGCTTTGTGTTATGTTATTTGGGATTTTGGGGTCAATTTTCCCAGAATCATTAGTAAAAAAGGCTGTATCCTTTTCCCCAAGGAATCATCTTAGCAACGTTGACAAAAATCAATTGACTATCCAGGATTTATGTCTGTAATCTCAACTTTGTTCCATTGACATACATGTTTCCTGGTTTATCCATTGCACACCATCTTAAATATTGTAGCTTAAGGTTGAAATCAGTGAGTGTGAGATCAGTTAGTGTAAGATTCTTCTTTCGCATAATTACTTTGGTTATTTTGAGTCCTTTGAATTTTTACAAAATTTTTGGTTCAGGTTGTTAATTTCTACAAAAAAAACCCTGTGTGCTTTGACAGGGACAGCCATGGTATCTATAGAGTATGTCAGGAAGAATCACCGTATTAAAAACAAAAAAAAATATTTTTAAAAACAGCTTTTTTGAGATCTGAGCAATATACCATAGAGCTCACTGATTTAGAGTGTACACTGAAATTATTTTTAGTATATAAACAGACTGGTGCTACCATCACGACAACCTAACAACAGAACAATTTCATAACCCGAAAGGAAACTCTTTGACCAATAGCAGTCACTCCCCATTTCTCCCACTTCCCTCCACCCACTTCTAGACAATCATTAATGTCTGGATTAATGTACAGATTTGCCTATGTAAGTGACATCCAACAATATATGGTCTTTGGTGACTGACTTCTCTAACATAATGTTTTCAAAGCTCATTTATGTTATAGCCTATGTTAGTTCTTCCTTCATTTTATTGCCTACTAATATTCCGTGGTATAAATACACAATTGTTCATCCTTTCAGTTGATAGATATTTAGTTGTTTTTTTTTTAATTTGGGGCTATTATGAATAATAGTGGTATAAATATTCAGGTACAATTTTCTTGTGTGTGCAGACCTATGTGTCCATTTTGCTTGGGTATATAACTGGAAGTGGAATTGCTGAGTCATAAAGTAACCTTCTGTGTAATGCTTTGAGGAACTGAGGAACTGCTGAATGATTTCCAGAAGGGACTGTATCATTTTATGTTCCTGCCAACAATGTATGAAGTACCCAATATATGCAGACCTTGAGCAAATTTTTAATAGAAATACAGTATTGGGGCTCCTGGGGGGCTCAGTTGGTTAAGTGTCTGCCTTCGGTTCAGGTCATAATCCCAGGGTCCTGGGCTCCCTGCTCAGCGAGGAGTCTGCTTCTCCCTCTCAGTCTGCCCCTCCCTTCCCATGCTCTCCCCACCCCCTGCTTGTGCACGCTCTGTCTCTCAAATAAATAAATAAAATCTTAAAAAAAAAAAAAGAAAGAAATACAGTATTAATGAGTCTGCCAGTGAGGACCAACAGGAAATAAGGATGTGGGAGGGAAAGCCTAGATCATCTTGAAAATGCCTAAATTGTCATAAAAAGGCTGCTGGTAGAAATACCAACGTTAAAGGTGCTGCTGGTGGGGAAACGGAAGGGCAGGGGGAACATATTGTTTGCAACTAGAGGGAAAGGACTGTCAGAAAGCTTAGCTAAGCTGTGTTCTACAGTTATGTGGGAGGCAGAACATGCATATGATGAAGTTGGATATTTAACTGAGGAAGTTCCCCAACAAAGTGTCAAAGGAAACTGATGTAGTCCAATTTCATTTCTTTTCTTTTTATCCTGGTACTTTGGGTGTTGAAGCTAAGAAACCATTGCTAAAACCACAGAGATTTACTTTCGTTTTTTTTTTTTTTTCTAGAGTTGTATAGTTTTAGCTCTTTACATTGATGTCTATGATCAATTTCATGTTAGTTTTTGTGCATGGTGAGAGCAAGGTGTCCATTTGTATTCTTTCACATGTGAATATCCAGTAGTCTCACCACCACTTTTTGAAAACAAAAACAAAACAGAACAAAAAACCAAAATCTGTTCTTTCTTCATTTCATTGTCTCAACGCCTTTGTCAAAAAGCAGTTAGTTGACTTCAAGAGTAAGAGTTTATTTTTGCACCCTTAACTTCAGTTGTTTTTTGTTTGTTTGTTTTTGTCAGGAAGACTCCACTTTTTAAGAGAAGTTTTAGCTTCACAGTAAAATTGAGGGGAAGGTACAGAGGCTTCCCATATACCCCCTGCCCCCACCCATATATAATCTCCCCCATTGGCAACATTGCTTACCAGAATGCTATATTTTTTTATATACCATTAGGATTTTTTAAAATATATTTTTATATTTTAGTGTCATTAGAATGACATTACCTAGACACATTATAATCACTCATAATCTATAGTTTCCATTCGAGTTCATTCTTGGTGTTTACATGTTGTGGGTTTGGACAAATGTATAATGACAGGTACCTATCATCATGGTATCAGGCAGAGTATTCTCACTGCCCTAAAATTCCTCTGTCTTCCATCTCTTCATCTTTTTGTCCCCTTCCCACCCACCTCCTAACTCCTGGAAGCCACTGATCTTTTTACTGTCTCCATAGTTTGTCTTTTCCAGAACGTCATTTGATTGGAATCCTGCAACATGTAGCTTTTCAGATTAACTTCTGCCATTGAGTAATATACATTTAAACGTTCTCTATGTGTGTTTTCATTGCTTGATATGTTTTTTTTTTTTTCGTGTGGAATAATATTCCATTTTCTGGATGAACCAAAGTTTGCTTATCTATTCACCTACTGAAGGACATCGTATTTCTTCCAGGTTTGGGCAATTAGCCTGGTATAAACATGAATGTGCAGGTTTTGTGTGAACAGAAGTTTTCAGCTCCTTTGGGCAAATACCAAGGAGTCTGATTGTCACGTTGTATAGGGAGAGCATGTTTAGTTTTGTAAGAAACCCTCAAACTGTCTTCCCGAGCGGCTGTACTGTTTTACATTTCTAGCAGCAATGAATGAGAATTGATGTAGTTTTACATCCTCAGCGGGATTTGGTGCTATCCGTGTTCTGGATGTTGGTCATTCTAATAGGTGTATAGTAGTATCTCATTTAAAAAATGTTTGTTTGTTTATTTGTCAGAGAAAGAGAACACAAACAAGGGGAGCAGCAGGCAGAGGGAGAAGCAGGCTCCCTGCTGAGCAAAGAGCCCAATACAGGACTCGATCCTGGGACGTTGGGATCAGGACCTGAGTGGAAGGCTGATGCTTAACTGACAGTCATCCAGGTGTCCCAGTAGTATCTCATTGCTTTGATTTATATTTTCCTAATGACATCCGATGTGGAACATCTTTTTCATTTGCTAATTTGCTCTCTGTTCATCTTGGTAAGGTATCTGTTAAGGTCCTTGGCAAATATTTTTAAGTAAATTTTTTTCTTTTATTGTAGAGTATTAAGAATTCTTTATGTATTTGGGGAAACCATCCTTTGTCAGATGTGTCTGTTGTGAATATTTTCTCCTAACTTATGGCTTATCTTCTCATTCTCTTGACATGATCTTTCCCAGAGCAGAAGTTTTTAATTTTAATGAATTCTGGCTTATCAATTATTTCTTTCATAGATCACATCTTTGTTGTATCTAAAAAGTCATTGCTATACCCAAGGTCATTTAGGTTTTCTCCTGTGTGATCCATAAGGAGTTTTAGAGATTTGCTTTTTACAGTTAGGCCCATGATGTATTTTAAGTTAATATTTGTGAAGAGATTAAGGTCTGTGTCTAGATTCTTTTTTTATAAAAATGTGGATGTCTAGTTGTATCAGTACCATTTGTTGAAAAGACTATTTTTACTCCATTGTATTGCCTTTGCTTCTTTATTAAAGATCAGCTGGCATAAATTGGGTGTCTATTTCTGGGCTATTTTGTTCCATTGTTGTATTTTTTCATTTTTTTCACCAGTACCGCACTGCCTTGATGAACATAGCATTACGTTATGTCTTAAATTCTGGTAGTATCATCCTCCAACTTTGTTCTCTAATATCATGTTGGCTTATATGGCCCATATAAACTCTCCATACAAACTTTAGAATCAATTTTTCAAGCTGTTCACAAAATAACTTGCTGGGGTTTTGAATGAAATTGCATTGAATCTACATATCAAGTTAGGAAGAACTAATTTCTTGACAATATTGACTCTTCCTATCCATAAACATGGAATATCTCTTTATTTAGTTTTCTTTGAATTCCTTTGTCTGATTTTGTCATTTTCCTCATATAGATCTTGTACCTATTTTATTAGATTTATGCCTGAGTATATCATTTGGGAAGGGGGATGCTAATATAAATGTTATTGTGTTTTTAGTTTCAAATTCCATTTGTTGTTTTCTGATATATAGGAAAGCAACTGACTTTTGTATATTAACTTGCATTCTGCAGACTTGTCATAATCACTTAGTAGTTCTGGGATTTTTTTGTCAATTCTTTTGTATTTCTACATACACAATTATATCATCTGTGAACAAAGACAGTTTTAGTTTTTCCTTCCCAATTTGTATAACTTCTATTTCCTTTTCTTATCTTACAGAATTACCTAGAACTTCTAATATGATGTTGAAAAGGAGTGATGAGAGAGGAATTCCTTGCCTACTACTTGATCTTACTAGGAAAGCTTGAATTCTCGCCATTAAATATGATGTTACCTCTAGTATCTTGTTTTATTTTTTGTAGATATTCTTCATCAAGTAGAGGAAATTTTCCTCTATCTCTAGTTTGCTAAAATTTTTTTTAAAAGATTTTATTTATTTATTTGAGAGAGAGAGTGAGAGAGAGAATGAGCAAGGACAGCAGCAGAGGGAGAGGGAGAAGCAGACTCCTCACTGAGCAAGGAGCCTGAATAGGGGCTTGATCCCAGGATGCTGGGATCATGACCTGAGCTGAAGGCAGACGCTTCACGTACTGAGTCACCCAGGAGCCCTTGAAAATTTTCATCATGAATGAATGCTGGATTTTGTCAAATGCTTTTTCTGCATCTATTGATATGTTCATGTGATTTTTCTTTTTTATTCTGGTGATGTGATGGATTACATTAATTGATTTTCAAATGTTGAATCAGCTTTGCATACCTGGAATAAATCCCACTTAGTCATGGTGTCTAATTCTTTTTATAACATTGTTGGAATCAATTTTGCTAATAATAGGTTGAAGATTGTTGCATCTATCTTCATGAGAGATATTGCTTTGTAGTTTTCTTTTCTTGTAATATCTTTGTCTGGTTTTGGCATTAGAGTTATGCTGGACTCTTAACTCTGCTATATTTATCAATATGTTTATCCCTGTGTCAGAACCACCCTGTGTTGATTAATCTACCTTTGCAGTAAGTTTTAAAATCTAAGTGTCAGCCCCCAACTTTATCTTCTTTTTCAAAAAAAAAAATTTTTTTTTTACTCTATTAGGATTTCCATTGAATTTTAATATCAGCTTGTCAATTTCTGGGGGGGGGGAAGTAGCTGGGATTTTAAAAGAGGTTCCTTTGAATTTATAAGTTAATTTGAAGAGTATTAGCATCTTAACAGCATTAGAATTTCTGATCCATGAACATCTGATGTCTGCCATTTATTTAGGTATTCTTTCATTTCTTTGACCAGCGTTTTGTGGTTAAAATTACACACATGTATTGCTTGTCTTCTGCTAAATTTATTCTTAACTATTTTATTCCTTTTGATGCCATTTGAAGTGAAATTGGTTCATTCAAATTTTGGATTGTTCATTGCAAGTATATAGAAATAAAATTGAATTTTATATATTGATCTTGCACCCCACAACCTTGTTTTTGTCAATTTCTTGATATTTTCTACATACATGATCATGTCATCTGCAGATGGAGATAATGTACTTCTTCCTTTCATATTTGAATACCTTTTATTTTCCTTGCCCCATTGCCTGAACTAGGACCTCCTCAATAATGTTGAATAAAAGTGGCCAGAATGGGCATCTTCATCTTTATGATCTTAGGGAAGAAACTCTCAGTTTGTCATTATTAAGTATGATTTTGACTGTGCATTTTTCACAGATGACTTTTTAGATTTTGGAAGTTTCCTTCAATTCCCAGTTTGTTGAGTGTTTTCATCTTGTAAGAATTTCAGGTTTTGAGGTGACTCAGTGGCTCAGTCAGTTAAGCCTCTGACTCTTGATTTCGGCTCAGGTCATGATGTCAGGGTGGTGAGATGGAGCCCTGCGTCATGCTCAGTGCTGACATGGAGCCTGCTTATGATTCTCTCTCTCCTGCTCCCTCTGTCCCTCCCTGTACCACTTGTGCTCTCTCTCTAAAAAAAGAAAAAAAAATAAGAATACTAAGTTTTGTCAAATGCTTTTCCTGCAACCATTGAAATGAACATGTGGTTTTGGGCCTTTATTGATATGATGCGTTACATGGAGGTGCCTGGGTGGCTCAGGTCATGATCTCAGGGTTCTGGGATCAAGCCTGCCTCTGGCTCCCTGCTCAGTGGGGTGTCTGCTTCTCCCTCTCCCTCTGCCCCACCCCCTCCTCATGTGCACTCTTTCTCTCTCTCAAATAAATAAATACAATCTTTTTAAAAAATATGATGCATTACATGGATTAATTTTTGATAGTAAACTGGTCATGCATTCCTGGGATAAATTCTACTTGCTCTTGGTTATAATTTTTTTTTTTTTTTAGATGTTGCTACTTTTTTTTTTCCCACTAGCATTTTGTTGACAATTTTTGTATCATTATTCATAAAGGATATTGGTATGTAATTTTCTTTTCCTGTAATAACTTCACCTGGTTTGGTACCAGGGTAAAACTGTTCTCACAGAGTGAATTAGGAAATAATCCCTCCTCTTCTATTTTTTGGAAGAGTTTATGAAGCATTGGTATTAATTCTTAAATGTTTGATAGAATTTACTGGTGAATCCATCTGTTCCTGGGCTTTTATTTATGGGAAATTCTCTATTCTGTCCCTTTTCTTGTTATAGGTCTATTCATGTTATGTATTTCCTGTTGCATAATTTTAGGTGGTTTGTGTCTTTATAGGAATTTGTCCACTTAATCTAATTCATTTAGCTTGTTGACTCATAGTTTTCATAGTATTCCTTTATAATTCTTTTTATTTCTGTAAGGTCATTAGGGATGACCCCTCCTTAATTACTGATTTTGGTACTTTGAATCTCCTCTCCTTCATTTCTTGGTTAGTCAGCTAAAGGTTAGTCAGTTTTCTTAATCTTTAAAAAATGTTTGATTTAATTGATTTTTGGTTTTATTGATTTTTCTCTATTGTTTTTCCCCATTTTATTAATTTGATTTTCATTCTAATTTGTATTATTTCCTTCCTTTTGCTTGTTTTGCATAGAATTTACTATGCTTTAGATGCAAGGTTATTGATATGTGTGTTCATTCCCTATTGCAGCCATAACAAATTATAGCAACATGGATAATACAAATTTATTATCTTACAGTTCTGTAGTTTTAAGTCAAGCATATGTCTAACTGAACTCAAATCAAGATCTTAGCAGGGCTTAGTTTCTGGATGTTCTATGGGAGAATCCATTTCCTTGCCATGTCCAGCTTTTAGAGGCTTCTTCTATCCCCTGGCTCATGGTCCCTTCCTCCATCTTCAAAACCAGTAGCAAAGCATCTTTCAATCTTTCTCTCACCCTCTAGTTCCCTCTTCGGATGATCTCTTCCACTTTTAAAGATCTGTGTGTTTACATTGGGTCTACCAGGATAATCTAGGATAATCTCCCTACTTTAAGGTCAGCTACTTAGTAAACCATTTAATTCCCCTTTGCTGTGTAAGAGGTGATATACTGACAGGTTCCAGGGATTAGAACGTGGACATCTTTGGAGAGGGTCATTATTTTGCCTACCACATTTTGACATCTTTTCTTTCTAATTAAAGGTATTTATAGTTTCATATTTTCCTATAAGCCCTGGTTTGGTACATCCCATAAATTTTGGTATGTTGTGTTTTTCTTTCCCGTCTTTAAATATTTTGGAATTTCTCTTCTTTGACCTCTTGGTATGTTTAGGACTGTAATTTAATTTCCACATATTTGCAATATTTTATCTCTCAAAATTGTTTCTTATTGATTAGTAATAATCTACTTTTGTTGAAGAACATACCTGGTATGATTTTCATCCTTTCATATTTTTGGATGTTCATTTTATTGTAGAGGTTGTGACCTATCCTAGTGAATGTTCCAAGTGTCCTATATGTATGTTCTGCAATTGTAGAATGCAATGCTTTAAAGGTGTACATTATGTCTAGGTCGCTTACTATACCCATATGAACGTTTTTTTCCTTGTTACTCCTTTTATTGAAAAGGTTTATTTATCTTGGAGAGGGGGAGGGGCAGAGGGAGAGAGAATCTTGAAGCAGACTCTCTGCTTAGAGGGGAGCCCACCTGGGGGCTCCCACCTGGGACCCTGAGATCATGACCTGGTCTGAAATCAAGAGTTGACCACTTAACTGACTCTGCCACCTAGGCGCCCCTCTTGTTATCCCTTAAACTATTAAAAGTAAAGTATTGAAGTCTCCAGCTATTGTTACTGTTGATTTTTCTATTTTCCCTTCAATTTTTAGATTTTTTTCTTCATCTGTTTTGGATCTCTGCTGTTAGGTGAACATATGTTTATTTTTCGTATATCTTTCTGACCCTAAAAATGTTCCCACTTTTTCTCTAGTCGAGCTTTATGTTCTCTTTATTTCGAGTTCATTTCTTTGTCCGATATTGGTATACTTCTTCCAGTTCTTATGATTACTATTTTCATGCTTTATCTTTCTGTATCCTTTGGTTTTAATCTATTTGTATCTGGAATAGTGTGACTTCTTCTTCTTTTCTTTTTTTTTTTTAATCTTATTTATTTATTTACTTATTTAGAGATGGAGTGGGAGTGAGGAGGGGGAGCGGGAGGGGGCAGAGGGAGGAAATAATCTCAAGCAGACTCCACTCTGAGGGAGGAGCTAGACACAGGGCTCGATCCCACGACCCTGAGATCATGACCTGATCAAGAACCAAGACTCAAAACCAAAAGTCAGATGCTTAACCAGCTGAGCCACCTAGGCACCCTGAATGTGTGACTTCTGTACATAACACATATTTGGGTCTTTATTTTTATCCTATCTGACAATTTCTACCTTTTGATTGGATTCTTTAAATTATTCACATTTAATGGTATTGCTAGTATGGTTTCACTTACCTGCAGTACCTATCACCTCCTTTTTGTTGTTGTTTTCCCTCTTTTTTGCCTCTTTTTATATTAAATAGATATTTTCTAATGTATTTTAATTCACATAATTTTTTTTCAAGTTTCAAGTTATTTTATTAGTGGTTGTTATACTGCTTACCATATACATCTTAACATAGAATATAATTCAGATTTGTACTAATTTCCAGTGAGATAGAAATTTTATCCCTGGATAGCTGTAGTCTTGCCTTCCTCTTTTATTTTGCTATTATTTTTATATATTTTACTTCTATATGTTTAACTAACCCAATAATATATTGTCATAATCATTACTTTTTATAATTTTGGGCATCTTACTGCCTTCTGACTTTATTTCAGATGATGAAGAACTTGTTAAATTTATTGGGGGCCCTTTGTGTGTTAGGAATCATTTTTCCCTTGTTGCTTTAAAATTTTTCCCCTTTTTTTTTTTTTTTTTTTTGATATTTTGACTATGATGTCTTGGGATTCTGGATCCCTTTGCATTTCCCCACCAAGGGTTTTTTAAGCTTCTTGGATGAATAAATTAATACTTTTCATCAGATTTGAACAATTTTTAGATGTTATTTCTTTGAAAAATTTTCTGCTCCTTTTTCTTTTCTTCTCTTTCTGGTACTCCCATTTTGTGCATATTAGTGCTTTTAATAGTGTCTTAGAATTTTTTTATGAGTTTCTGCTTATTTTTCACTTCTTTTTCTCTTTTTTTTAGATTGAACAATCTCTATCAATTTATTATTAAGTTTGCTGATTTTTTCTGTAGTGCTAGTATAAAATATAGAAGCATTGACTTTGACTAGGAAAAATGTACTTCCAGAAAAGGTGAAGAGGCAGGTAACAAAGTTGTCCTCTTTTTGAAACAAACAAATATCTAACTTTGTAAAGTTTGATATTCCTTAAAAAGATAAGCATACACCTTCCGTATGATCTAGCTACTCCATTTCTAGATGTTTACTATAGACAAATGAAAGCATAAATCCATGAAAAGACTTGTATACCAAAATTCATAGCAGCTCAATATATAAAAGTCAAAACTGGAAGCAACCTGTATGTCCTTCAACATTTGACTGAGCAAACACACTATGTTATATCTAAACAATAGTGTATTACTGAGTAATGAAAATTAATTAATTACTGACATATGATATACTATATAGTAATATCAAGATAATTATGCTGAGCAAAACAGTCAGATAAAAAGTAATATATTCTGTATTATTATGTTTATAGAAAATTCTAGAAAATATAAACTAACTTTTAGTGAAAGAAAGCCAATCAGTAATTGTTAGGGCATGGGGTGGGGGGTACATGGGAGAAGATGGAGGGATTTTTGCATTGCAAAAGCAACTTATTGGTATAATGGATATGCTCAATATCTTGATGGTGATGATGGTTTCCTAAGTATAAACATACGTCAAGCTTATCAAATTGTACAACTTAAATATGCATGTTTTACTGTACAAGAATTACACTCAATAAAACTGTTAAAAAAATGAAATAGAACACAGTCCAAAAATAGAGTCATAGTTACATGGGCAATTGAATTTGCACGAGGGAGCCAAATCAATACACTTACTACAGAAAATTGTTTCCAAAAAGATATCCTGAAACAACATACCTCCTATTAAGGGAGGAAACACAACTCAACCTTTTCTCACACTGTACCAAACTATTAACCTGTGATGGGCCATAGACTTAAACGTAAAAGTTAATAAAGCAACGAGGTTTCTAGAAAAAAACATGGGAGAACATTTTACAACTTTGGGATAATCAAAGATTTTCTGGAAATCTTTGGAAAATCTGAAAGGAGTTGGTAATCCTTAACCACGGATTATTAGTAATCAGTAAAAAAGTGGTAAGAAGAATTTCATCCAAATTAAAAAAAATGACATTGAAAACTACTTAATTTCATAAATTTGTATCCATAAAGTACATAGAACTTCTAGAACTCAGTAATTAAAACTCAACCAACCCAATTAAGAAAATAACACTTAGAAACTTGGATGGACACTACATAGAGGAAATAATGACATAGGAAAAGAGATAGGAGAGAAAAGGCGGTTTCTGAGGAGGGAGGCAGGAGACAGCTTTCTGGAATGACATGATTGTTCTATATCTCTACAGGGATGTGGGTTATGCATTTGTCAAAGCTGCTCAAACTGTATACTCCAGACCTATTTATTCTACTCTATGCAACTTAATCCTTGATTAAGAAAAAAAGACACATCAGTATAATGTTTATCCTCTGTAAAATCTCATGAAATATAATCACAGCCTAGACTTAGAAAAAACACAATAGTTCAATATTATTATTTTATGTGCCTATGCAATTCATATTAAACCCTCATGATGAGGAAGTGACCCTGATGAACTTTTGGAGCTTCCCAATCTTGCTTTATAAAGCCCCAGATACCTCTCAATGACAGAGAAAACCTTATTATGCAGGATCAATGTACATCATTTTATAAATTCCAAATCATTTTACTATTTTCCATCTCCATTAATGACAAATTTGACTAAAATTCCTCAGGAAATTTATACTGTCAGTGTATGAACATTAAAGGAATTAATTATGATTGATTTTATTAATTATCTGAGCCTAATGTCTTTATTTTTTTTTTGAAGATTTTATTTATTTATTCGACAGAGATAGAGACAGCCAGCGAGAGAGGGAACACAAGCAGGGGGAGTGGGAGAGGAAGAAGCAGGCTCATAGCAGAAGAGCCTGATGTGGGGCTTGATCCCACAACTCCGGGATCACGCCCTGAGCCGAAGGCAGACGCTTAACCGCTGTGCCACCCGGGCGCCCCTGAGCCTAATGTCTTTATAGTAATAGGGGATGTTTAAAACACTGAGTCAGTAGTGAATGGCACTCCAAGTGGTTACTTGAATACATTCCACAATTCGTTGTTTCTTTTTCAAGAACAAAATGAATTTTTAACGTCATTCACATTTTTCAACTAAATATTATGTTTTAAGATAATTACAGATTCACATAGAGTTGCAAGAAATAAGGCAAAGAGATCTTGTGTAGCCATTAACCAGTTTCCCCCAATGGCACATTTTATATATCTTATAAAACTGTATTACAATATCATAACCAACTTTGATACAATGAAGATACAGATCATTCTATTACCACAAAGATCCCTAAGGTTCCCCAATTATAGCCACATCCTCCCTCTTTCTGCTTGCACCCCCTACTCGACCCCTGGTAACCTCTTATATTTTCTTGTATAATTTTGTTATTTCAAAAATGTTATGTAAATAGAATCATACTGTTTGTACCCTTCTGGGATTGACAATTGTTTCACTCAGCATAATTTTCTGGAGATTCATCTAGGTTATCATGATTATACATACAAAATAATTTTATCCATTATTTCTGAGAATATTCCCTAGTGTAAATGTACCACACTTTTTTTTCTATCATTCACCCATTAAACAAATCTGGGTTGTTTTTAGTTTTTGGCAATTATGAAATAAAGCTGTTATACATACAGTTGTACAGATTTTTGACTGAACGTAAGTTTTCAGTACTCTGGTAAAAACGCCCAGGAGTGCAATTGCTAGTTTGTAAAATAGTTGTGTCCTTAGGTTCATAAGAAAGTACCAAACTGTTTTCCACAGAGGCTCCACAATTTTACATTTCCACCAGCAATGTATGAGTGATTCTCCTTTATCACATCATTGCCAGCATTAGGTGTTGTCATTATTTTTTATTTTAACCATTCTGACAAGGGTGTAGGAATATCTTTTGTGATTTTAATTTGCATTTCCCTAATAGCTAATGATATCGAATATCTTTTCATGTGCTTCTTTTGCTATCTGTATATACTTTTCATGGCTTTTGTCCATTTTCACATTAATTTGTTTTGTTTTGCTGTTGAATTTTGACAATTCTTTATATAGTCTAGATACTAGTTCTTTGTCAGTTACATGGTTTGCAAATATTTTCTTCAAACTGTAGATTGTCTTTACATCCTATCAACAGAGTTTTTCACAGAACAAAAGTATTTAATTTTGATGATGTCCGATTTGTCCACTTTTTATTTTATACATTATGTTTTGGGTGTGAAGTTTCATATCTTCCAGCCCTAGAATGCAAACATTTTTCTATTTTTTCCTAACACTTTAAAACTTTTACACTTTACATTTAAGTCCTTAATCCCTTTTGAGTTGATCCAGTTGAGTTAATTTTCTTTGTTTGATTATTTATGGATGTGGAATGACTCTGGCACCATTTGCGGAAGTAGTTGTCTATCTTTTCTTTATTGAACTTCTTTTGTACATTTGCCCAAATCAGCTGGGCTCACTTTTGTGGACTTATTTCTTGGCTCTCTATTTTGTTCTGTTGATCTATGTCTACACTTCCATCACAGTCTTGGTTACCATATCTATATAATAAGTCTTGATATCAGGCAGACTGATTCCTCCCACTTTTTTCTTTTTATAGTTGTTTTAGCTGTTCTAGTTTCTTGGGTTTTGTTTTTTTTGTTTGTTTGTTTTTTGGGTTTTTTTGCCTTACCATAATATTGTTGAATAGTTTTGTCTGTATCTATAAAAAAAATCCTGGGGTGCCTGGGTGGCAGAGTGGTTAAGCGTCTGCCTTCGGCTCAGGGCGTGATCCCGGCATTGTGGGATCGAGCCCCACATCAGGCTCTTCTGCCATGAGCCTGCTTCTTCCTCTCCCACTCCCCCTGCTTGTGTTCCCTCCCTCGCTGGCTGTCTCTATCTCTATCAAATAAATAAATAAAATCTTAAAAAAAAAAAAATCCTGCTGGCATTTCAGTGGAAATTTTACACAAACCGTGTATCAATTTGAAGATAATTGAAAACTGTACAATGTTGAGTTTTCTAAGAATGAACATGGTATGCCTCTCTATTCACTGTATCTTTGATTTTTTTCATTAACATTGTATAGTTTGTAGCATGTAAATTGTATATGTGTTTTCTTATATTCACGCAAAGCAATTCATATTTAATAACTATAAATTTTGCAATTGTAAAAATATTGTATTTAAAATTTTGGTATCCATACATAGAAATAAAATTGCTTTTTGTGTGTTTATCCTACATTTTACCACCTTACTGAACTTACCTATTAGTCATAGGATATTTATTTGGTACATTATTTAGGATGCTCTATAGACAATCACTAAGCAGTTTTATTTCCTTCTTTCCAATCAGTATGCATTGTGTTTCTTTTTCTTGTTTTATTATAATGGCTAAAATCTCCAGCAGTATGTTGAATAATAGTGGTAAGAGCAGACATCTTGCTTTGTTTCTAATATTAAAAGAATAGTATTCAGTCTTTTACCATTAAGTATAATGTTGCTTGGAGATACTTTGAAATGCTCTTTATAAAGTTAAGAAAATTCCCTCCACTCTTCCTATTATTCTGAGACTTTTATTGTGACTGAGTACCAAATTTTGTCAAATGCCTTTTTTGCATTAGTTTATATAGTTATATGATTTTCTTCTTTGCTGTGTTAATATTGTGGTTTACATCAATTGATAATAAAATATTATACCAGCTTTGCATTTCAAGAATAACTTTGCTTGGCCATTGTATATTGCTTAATTCTATTTGCAATATTTTCTGAAGAATTTTTATGTGTAAATTCATGAAAAATGTTGGTCTGTAGATTTCTTTTTACATTTTTTTTTCTTCTGTTCTGTCTGATTTTGGAATTAGGGTAATACTAGCTTCATAAAATGGATCAGGAAGTACAACTTCTATTTTCTGGGAAAGATTTCTACGATTAGTGGAAATTCTTTGAAAGTTTGTTAAATTTCCCCAATGAAACCA
Organism: Ailuropoda melanoleuca; assembly: GCF_002007445.2. Lineage (NCBI taxonomy): Eukaryota > Metazoa > Chordata > Mammalia > Carnivora > Ursidae > Ailuropoda > Ailuropoda melanoleuca. The sequence continues at coordinate 15,210,593 of NC_048226.1, read as the reverse complement.
TTTGGGCCTGAAAATAACCTTTGGGGGATTTTTAAATTATGAATTTAATTTCCATAATAATTATAATAAAATTCAAACCATCTACTTTATGTTGTGTAATGTGGTCATTTGTTTTATTTCACTAAGTTGTGAAATTATGTGTAGAATTATTTGTAATATTCCCTCCCTACCCTTTTAATGTCTGCAGGGTCTGTATGGATAGCCCCTGTTTCATATTTTTTTTTGCCCGTTCCATTCCTGATAATACGGAAATTTGTATCTTTTCTCATTTTTTTTTCTTTTTCAGTCCTTGCTAGTTTTGTCAATTTTATTGGTCATTTTAAAGAATACATTCTCTGTTCTATTAAATTTTTCTCAATTTTTTTTTTGTTTTGTTTTGTTTAAAAATTTATTTCTGGGGGCACCTGGGTGGCTCAGTCTTTAAGCATCTGCCTTTGGCTCAGGGCGTGATCCCGGCGTTATGGGATCGAGCCCCATGTCAGGTTCCTCCGCTATGAGCCCTGCTTCTTCCTCTCCCACTCCCCCTGCTTGTGCTCCCTCTCTCACTAGCTGTCTGTATCTCTGTCAAATAAATAAATAAAATCTCTAAAAAAAAAAGTTCACATTTGAAATGATATAATATGATAAATAAGAATTCTTCCTCCTAGATTGTTGTTATTTTGTTCCATTCTTGTTTGCTCAATGATTTTTCTGAACAAGATTGTTGACTTCTCTAGCCCTCAGTCTGAGATATATGAGACAAAAAGAAAATCCAGGGTATTCACTAACAAGTTGTTCTCTGGGTCCTGAGGCCCATAACTAATCTTCTTTCTTCTCTCCATCTTCCAGAGCCTTCAAGTTTTGTTCTATAGGTAATATCCAGGGATTTTTGTTGGTGTTGTACTTAGAGGAGGAATAGAGAAGTGTATTCAAGATGTATTCCATCCATCCAGAAGTTGAAATCTCAGTGTCATCTACTTTTATCTATTTTGGATATGGAGAATTTGCTGGCAATTCAGTGATGATTTTTAAGAAAAATGAAAGGTTACAACTATTATTTCATTAAAAAGAAAAAATTCTCTCATTTTGACAGATCTTTGAAACATTTATTCAACAATGTCTTATTTGAGCAGAGCTCACCTCCAATACATTGGTGATTTCAACACTTTATCAATTCCTAATAAACCAAAAATTTTGCAGTGTTTCAAAAGTAAGAGAAAAGCATAGTTTTTAAAGTATTTTTTAAGATTGTAAGGAATTCAAGATTCCTTTTGTATTAGTTTGCTGGGGCTTCCATAACATAATATCAAAGACTTGGTGTAGTAAATAAGAGAAATTTATTTTCTCAAACTCTGAGAATTTGAGGCTAGGAAGTCCAGGATGAAGGTTTCTGTTGAGAGCTTTCTTCCTGGCTTATGGATAGCCATCTTTTCACTAGATTTTCACATGGCTTTCTGTGATTGCATACAAAGAGAAAGGACAGAGAGAGAGAGAGAGAGAGAGGGATTAGCACTCCATCCTTATGACCTCATTTAACCTTAATAATCTCCTAAAATCCATAACTCAAATACAGCCACATTGAGGGGTTTAGAGTTTCAACATATGAATTTTGTGGGGCGCAGTTCAGCTCACAGAACTTGCCTATTTACTTTTGTCCTGGTACCGAACAGGGCTTAGCATATAATATTTATAAAAAAAATGTTTTTATTGGGTGAATTTTAGAATATAGGGACGTATGCATGAAAGAATGAGTAGACACAACCATGAATGCATCAATGACTAGAAGGACTATTTCTAATCTTCTCCAAAGGTACTTTTTCAGGGTCTAATAATAATAATAATAATCAGTGCCAGGAAATGTGCTGATTGTTTTACATTAAGTATCCTAATTAACCTTCACATCAACTCTACCAGGAAAGTACTTTACCCTCATTTTATAGGTAAGAGATCTAAGGTTTAAAGAGCTTACATGATTTACTCAAGATCACACATATACCAGTTGTAGAACACCATGATTTAATTACAAATCTGAGTCCCAAACCCACAACACTATTACTATATGTTCTTTCCTAGGTCAAATCCTATGAAAGCTACAGCTATGTACCTTATCAACACATAAACTGAATCATGAATATAGAGTAAAGGTAACTCTAATTCTAACATTTAAGAAGCCTCCAAATTTAATTCCTTTTACATAATGCTATGGCATGTTCAGTACTATCAAACTGAACTTTTATGTAGTTTGGTAGAGAGGGGAAACATTAAATTCCAACAAACCAGTATTTTAAGCTCCAATGGATGATAGTGCTTGGTTTGTGAAGAAGCCTCAGTGGAATCCTGGGAGCGTGAAGGAGAAAGGGCAGAAAGTTAGGTCAGAAGGTGAAGGCACCGGGGAAAATGCCAAAGGGAATAAATAGGGCAAGATATTGACTGCTTTCTCTTCGAAATTTTTTAAAAGCATTCAGGGATGGAAACATCAGCCCTGACTTGGACTTTATTCCCCAGCCTCGAGGAGATAACTTCTTGCTGATTAACTTTACTCAGTTTAAAAGTATGAGAAACAAGCTGTATTATAAATAAATATTAGTCTGGAATTTAACCATACTCCAGTCAATCAGTAATGGCTTTTCATGCCTACTGTATAATGTTTAAAATGCATTATGGTTACTTTTTGTCTCGCGGACTGATTTTTCTAAGTAGGAATTTCTTTACGTGTAAGTGTGTGTTTCAAACAAAGATCAGGTGAGATCACACTCAAGCGTTGGTTCAGGAAGAGGTGGGAAGTCAACTGTGCTTCACTCACAAATGGGATAGCCCACACACTTAGGAATATACATGGTGTCTGGTGGGAGGACAATTTTCAGCAGATATACCTCTGAGGAGTGGTTCCCAGCAGTGTTTTAGGAAGCATGCATCTGAACAGCAATGGCGGCCTCCCTGGACCTGGGACTTTTTTATCACCCACCACCCGGCAGGTTTCCCCAAGTAAGGGACCAGTCACTCCTTGCATCAAACATCCAGGGAAAGTTGAGATGAGCATCTGAAAGTGAAGAATGATTTTTCTGGTCCTGGGCTGACTCCATACTTAGCCACTTTGGACCAATTCTTTTTCTTTTTCTTTTTTTTTAATTGAGTGATCCCACTTCCATTTTCTTCTTCTCCAAAAAGAGGCATGGAGGGCTACAAATTGTACTGGGACAGGTCAAATTATACCAAATAAAAATAGAGGTATTTATAATATGAATACTCTGATGTGTGGACCAACAGCTTCTTTATGCATCCTAGCCATGGTTTGTCTGTGATTCCAGTATATCTTTCCATGGACTTTCACAGAGATGAACTAGCCTTCCCGCCAGAGAGCTGCCAGATTTATGCCCGAGGTGGGGTGGGGGTGGGGACAAGGTTGCTTAAAGATTTTATTTATTTATTTGACAGAGAGAGAGAGAGAGAGCACACAAGCTAGGGAGTGGCAGAGGGAGAAGGAGAAGCAGACTCCCCGCTGAGCAAGAAGCCCAATATTGTGCTGGATCCCAGGACCCTGGGATCATAACCTGAGCCAAAGGCTGATGCTTAACTGACTACCCAGGCACCCCAACAACCTTATTTTTTTAAACTGTGTATAGCTAGTTTGGTTTCCTGTGCATCCCATAACCCTAGAAGGGCTGTGACTATGCCTTCTTCTTTCTATCCCCTGGGGATGGTGAACGCACACCACACACACCCAGGATTGGACCACCACCGTGAAGCAAATAGCTCACCGCTCAGGTCATTTGATGTGAACCTGAGTGTAAGGAAAGGCAGTTGAGAAATAACAAAGTTCCTTGTTATTTTGTTGGCATTTTTTTTCTTAAATCACCTTTTCTAAACCTTAGCCTCAACAGTTACTCTCGATCTTTGCCTTTATCTTGTTTATCTAAAACCAATACTGGGCCCTGCTCACATCAATCAATGTTGCTCCTGGAATGATGACAAAGGACTCCCAATTCTCTTGTTTAACAGCTTATTCAACACCTATTGCCTTCCGAGACCTTTTAAGATCTACACTTCCTGACTTCATGGCTACCAATCTGCTAAGGTGAAAAAAGAGACAGTTTAGTTGAAAAATAGAGCTAGAGTTCCCCACTTGTATAATAGTAAGAGTAATGAGTATGGCAAGAAAGGCCACATTCATGAAGGAGAGGGGGAGACGTGGAAACAGAAATTCAAGATTTAAGTCCTCCAATTATTGGACTAAAGAGAAAAGTTCCACAAAATCTAAATAATCCATACCTTGCTAATCTAGAATTGATAATAAATAAGACAGAGGATGGACTGAAACAAATCTTTGCATAAAATAATTTGCTGGACAAATTATCAATGTACACAAAATAGTAGGCAAGAATATTTATTTAGGGGGAAAATTTCAAACACTTGAGAGGCATATATTTGCATATAATAATGGAATTATTTGTATATGCAAACTGAAGATCATGGAAGCGATCCTTCTTTCCAGAGAAGGGACTATGTGTATCAGAAAATAGCAGACACTGCTTTGCTCTGAAAATAAATTTTGCAGCTCTGTTATAATTATTAAAGTAGATAGCCTTTTCTTCCTAATTAATCCAAATTAGTCTAGTTTTACAATATTTTGTATTGATTATATACTATTCCCTAAGCAATTTAATAGCATAAATCTACACACACACACACACACACACACACACACACAATGACTGTACAATTTCAGGACCAAATGCTTCCACTATAACCTTTTTGTTAATGCGTCGATAAATCATCTTTTACAGTACTGTGTCACAATACCATGAAGGGGTAAGCATGTGCTATCAAATATGGAGAGACGGGACCAACACAGGGTCAAGCACCGATGGCTGTGAGACTTTCCAGTGGCCTACAAACTCACTTAAACTTACTCATCAGTTTACATGTCTCAACGTATGCACAGAAGTTTTTTTATAGATTACAAAATCGCTGTACTATGTGTATGTTATGTAAACAATAGAACCAATAGAGAACTAAGAAGTAAAGGAAAAAGCATTAGGCAGAAGATTTATTTTACTTATTCACAGTCTAAATAACTTCTTTCATTCACTAAAATTTACTAACAGAATATCTAAAGCAGAAATAGTCTTTCTCTTTCAAAGTCTGCAGACACGTGAAGGTCTGTCTCCAAGTTCAGTTTACTCCAATTACCCAGTTACAATGGTTGTCATAGTTGAAAAAAACTCACAGAAGCTTGCCACATTCTGTCAATATCATCTGCCAATTATACGAAAGTTGGTATTGAAATCCAACAGATGTACTCTCTGTTTTGTCAATCAGTTCATCGTGCAGACTAATCAAAAGGTGTTACATTTTTATATGCTCAATAAATGGGGCTAAAACCCACTGAGATTGTAATTTGAATGATGTTTTCAAGCAATTAGAAAAAGTATGTTTCCAAGATTTTCTGCCTGTGTGTGATGTGTGCACATGTGAAAATTCATATGTGCACACATATCATGTGATAAACATTCGGTACACATTATATAACAGTGAAAACTTTCCCAAGTGTTCGTTTTCAAGATACCATCTCATCCTCACCTCTAGGTGTGTCTCTTGAGTTCTTTTTCTTATACATTGACATTATTATTTTTCAATATCAGGTGTGTTTTTTTAGGAGTTGTTTTTTAAAACACTTGTCTATTTTATAAAAGTTAATTAATGCCAGATTTATGCTATATTACAAGTGAACTTAAACAAGAGTATGTGAATTGTAGCATCTCGTGGTATGCTAAAAATGAATACAAGTCAGAGTTCCTCCTAGAGACCTACCTCTCCAGGTGAATGAATATCTGACTATTGATAAATGGTAAGAACCCAGGTGCTGATCCACTTATAAAATGTTAATAACGTTTAATTTTCTTTTTTTATTGAAGACAAATAATCACACACTGTAATGTATTTTTCCACACTTGAGTAGATTTTCTTGGCACCCCAATGTAATGCATCCCTCTTTGAAGAGCACAGATTTAAATAAATGCTTACGGTCAGCTCCCATAGAAGATTCTGCTTTTCCTGTCCTAGCTTCCTGTAAAACAATACTTTAGTATAGGTAAATAAATAATGCAGATTCCCTGGAACAATATAAAAATGTGGAGAATTTAAAATAATAATAATGTGAAGAATTTTAAAAAATCATATATTTCAGTAGTTACCCAAAACATGGTTCCCTTACTTCTCTAAATGTATGTGTATTGCTGACATTTTTCTCCAGGTTCTTCTTCTTCTTCTTCTTCTTTTTTTTAAAAAATATTTTATGTATTTATTTGACAGAGAGATAACCCGTGAGAGAGGGAACACAGGCAGGGGGAGTGGGAGAGGAAGAAGCAGGCTTCCAGCAGAGGAGCCTGATGCGGGGCTGGATCCCAGAACGCCGGGATCACGCCCTGAGCCAAAGGCAGAAGCTTAATGACTGAGCCACCCAGGCGCCCCTTTTCTCTGGGTTCCGACAAATATCAAACATAGAATAAAACCCAGAACACAAGTAAGATCACTGACTGTGCAAATACTTTAAAAATTTTTTTTTTCCTCTTTAGAACATACCCATTCTCTCTGTCAGTCTCCAAAAACAATTAGGAATCTACTTAGTGACCTAACAAACGATTTATTCTAAACAATTAATTCTTTTCACTTTAATGATAATATTTTCTAAGTGTCCATAAAATCACAATGGAATGAAACACTGCAGTGTCCATGTCTTCTTTCAGCACAGATAAGAACTCAAATAATGAAGACAGTAATGTAGATTCTCAAAATGGATTTAAGCTGCGTAATAACCCTATTCATCTTCTCTATCACTGAATGCCGCCATCAGTGAAGCTGTTCCCTTATGAATCGTTTAATTCTTTTTCTCACATTTCAAAATAATATTCTCCCAAGTATCAGAAACAAGAAGTTGCTAACCTCAGTCATAACGTTGTCAGTTGTACTGGCATTATCATAATACTGGAAAAGACCAGAGCCTTGGTCAGATGCTAGCTTAACATTTTTTTTTTTTTTTTTGCAAGTCAAAATACGGGGAGTGGGTAAATTCTTCCTGTGATAGAATTTCAATGGCAGTGCCATTTCATCTCCATTGGAGTTCCCAGCATGTGTAACAAAAGGGAAACAGAACAAATCTGTTCTCCATCAACACAAGGTTAATTTTTTTTCTAATTGGTAGAGAAAAAAAAATCTCATTTGACTGCCCCATATTTCATTCCAAATTAAAGCATAACAGTCCAGCATCATCACTTCTGACAAGCTATCTTTTATTGGACATGCAGCGAGTAGGATTTCCCTTCCTAGTCGTGTTTTCTACACTTTCTCAATCATAAATACAAATACACATTTGAAGAAATAACGTACAGCTTTGGCTCTACCAGTGAATGGACTGAGTTTCCAAAGCTTTTGTGCAGCTGTGTATCCTCACATGATTGTATATATTGATTTAAGTCCCAGGAAAGCAGAGAAAGATTGATTTAATAGAAGACATATGGTGAAACATCTATCACGTGTGTCCATGTTTACATTTCGAGTGCTCGGTGACCACTGAGATAAAGGAACATACGTGCAATCACCTGATTTGATAGAAAGGGGGTGCGATGCAGAGTCAAGTAGCCGTGCTTGAGGTACCCTACTAAGTAGTAAATTTCATAAAAATGAAACAAAGCAAAACAAACAGCTGTTTGAGTCAATCTCTAAAAGGACATGAAAATAATTACATTTCTTTCATTCGGTTGCGGTCTGGCTTGTGCATGTGAAAGCCTACACTTCACCATTTATTTAATGAACAGTTGTGTTTTTTTACTTTACTATTTTATTTTATTTTATTTTATTTAATTTTATTTTATTTTATTTTATTTTATTTTTTTACAACGTAAATTCAATGAACCTTGATTAAGCACTTCCTATGCCCCAGATTCTCTGCTAGGTACAAGGGTAAAGAGATGAATGTTACATAGTCCCTGCCATCGAGGGGCTGTCCGGCTGTTTTTATCACTACAGCTATAAATGTGGTAGCGGCAGCAGCCACGGTCAAGCAAGTAGCAGATGACGCTGACTTCAGCAAAGACAGAAAAGCATTTTTTCAGGGCACCTGGGTGGCTCAGATACTAAAGGACACTTTAGTATCCTAGGGTTCCGGGATCGAGCCCCGCATTGGGCTCCCTGCTGGGTGGGGAGCCTGCTTCTCCCTCTCCCTCTGCCTACCGCTCCCCCTGCTTGTGCGTTCTCTTTCTCTCTGTCAAAAAAATAAATAAAATTTTTTTAAAAAGCGTTTATTCCTTCATCAACATACACTGATTGAATGGCTCCCAGATGACCAAGACATAAAGAGCATGTAATAGCTTCCCTCAGAGAGTTTAGTGGGGAAGAATGGCGGGTAAGAGAGTTGCCATATCCTTAAGTAATGGCTGAAGAGCACCGCCTGTTATGGAGCGTTAAAGAACAACCAGTAAACCTTGCCCAAGGAAGTGACTTGAGAACAGTCCCCTTTGCAGGTGTAGAAACAGCGCTACACCAGCTGGAGAGGCCTGGAAGGGCATGGAGTGCTAGAGCTTCTTCTGGAAGCAGTGTGAAGTGGCTGGAGCAGAGGTGGTGGCTGGAGGTGGAGAGAGGAGTGAGAATTCAAGACCAGGATAGTCCAGATGGGGGAAAGCGTTCACTCCCCAGCTCTGGAGGCCGCTGCCACCTACTGAAGGATTTTAAAGAGAAGCACTACCTTTTCTCCTGTGCTAGGGGAATGGGGATTATCTCTACCTCATGTGGGTCATGCAGGAGGATGCCTGTGGCTGGTCTCCACCAGCCCAGGCCTGTGAGAGGAAAAGGGAAATACACCCAGGCTGTCATGGCGGGGGCTCTGGGGGGTCCGGGGCAGCAGCCTTGAACATTAGACCCACTTGTGGTGGCAGTGGGGGATGTGGAGTGTTCCTACAACCCTGGGGGGACAGCTCCATGCTCAAAGAGCTCCAAGGTCCCCCTGTTTCTTTTCATTGCTCTGGCACTTAAGATGGGACCAAGACACTACCTAAGCTTTCTAAAAGGTAGGGAAGAGTAGGAGAAAGCTTTCACAGTGAGCCTACGCCAGCAGGCTCTCCACCTTAGGTCCATTCACGCATCAATTAAGTTGTACAATAAATGCTTGAGAAACACTTTTCACATGACAACATCTGTGTAAGAAGTCAGAGCAGTGCTTCTCAAAGGATGCTCCTTGCATAGGAATACCCTGGAATCTTGTGAACGGGTAGGCTTGGGACGGAGCCCAAGATTCTGTATTTCCAGCAAGTTCCCAGTTGATGCTGAGAGTGCTAATTCAGGAACCACACCTCCAGAAGTAAAAACAAAACAAACAAACACAAAACACACACACACACAAGCAGAACAAAACAAAACAAACACCCCAGGGGTCCCTGGGTGGCACAGCGGTTAAGTGTCTGCCTTCGGCTCAGGGCGTGATCCCAGCGTTATGGGATCGAGCCCCACATCAGGCTCCTCCGCTGGGAGCCTGCTTCTTCCTCTCCCACTCCCCCTGCTTGTGTTCCCTCTCTCACTGGCTGTCTCTATCTCTGTCAAATAAATAAATAAAAAATCTTTAAAAAAAATTAAAAAAAACACCCCAAAAAATCAGTTTATAAACAATATGTATGGTCCTTGATGATATGGAGGTGATAATCTTAATGGTGACGCAGACAATATGTAAATTGGCAACGCAGGGTGGGAGGTGTTATCATGCAGGGAGACACAGGTACTCTGTGAACCATACCAGTAATTGCAAACATGCGGTTGTTGTGAGACACTCCTATTTACACTTTTTATTCTTTAACTCGCGAAGGAAGTATGTGTGCTTCAAGGCTTGAGAGTAGAAAGACGATTCTCCTTCAGTTGAGCTTCTTTCAAGATCGAAAAACAATTTGCAACATAAAACTCGATTAGAAGAAACACAATATGGTCCTGGGGTAAAAGAGAGAAGGAAAAAAGCAAGTGTGTGCCGACTCCCAGAGTCAGAGCAAGAAAACGTTACTATTTTTTTCCCCTCTCCTTTCTTTGTGCATTTTTCCTCCACACCATTCACATTGATTTCTGCTGTAGGCGGATTTGGCTAACAACTTTGAACCGAGAACTACCGTGATTACTCATAAGTCTTATTAGCAAAAAAGAAACTCGAATTCCCCAGTCTCTTTCTCGCAGACTAACCTATTCTGGGAACTCTGTAGGGTCAGGGCTATGGACAGCCTGGACCACAGTATGAAAGGGAGGATTTCTAATTGGGGGCTGTATTTTCTATTCAGAATGTGTTTGAGACAAAGCTCTTCTCGAGTTTACCAGGATAGAATCATAAAGATAAATTTTCACTGAAAACAATTTATCACAGACATCATTCTTTTTTTTCCATACAAATAAAGGTATGTCTGTATCTATCATCTATCTATCTATCTATCTATAATAAGCATATAATTCCAAGAATCTTCTTCTGAGACATACTTGACTATCAGTCTGGTTCGTTTCTACTCCCACTTTGTTTTCATCACCAAGTACTATTATCTGGTATTTTCTGGGGCCGCTGTAAGGATACACCACAAACGAGTGGCTTAAATAATGAAGATTTATTGTTTCACAGTTCTGGAGGCTGGAAGTCTGAGATCAAGGTGCTGGAAGGGCTGGTTCTTTCTGGGAACTGTGAGGGAGAATCTGTTCCAAGCCTCTCACTAGCTGCCGATGGTTTCCTGACCATCTTTGGTGCTTTTGACTTTTGACCCCTGGAAGCTTTGCCCTCCTCTCTGCCTTCCACTTCTCATGGCATTCTCGTAGCGTGTGTCTACGTCCAAGTTTCCTCTTCTTATAAAGACAGCAGTCGTATTGGGTCAGGGTCCCACCCCACTTCCGTATGACGTCATCTGAACTGATGACATCTGTAAAGACCCTATCTCCATAAGGTCACTATCGGAGGTCCTGGAGGTTAAGACTTCAACATAAGGGGGGGAGGTTAAGATGGCGGAGGAGTAGGGGACACCTTTTTCAGCCGGTCCCCTGAGTTGAGCTGGATAGGTAAGACCAGCAGGAATATCCACGGAATCAGCCTGAGACGCAGGAAGATACATCTGGATCTCTACAAATGAACATCTCCAGCGCTGAGTATCGAGGTACGAAGCGGGGAGCCGTGAAACCGCGCACAGATATCGGAAGCTAAACAGAAGGGGGAGGGAGCCGCCGTGTCAGGGCGCCGGGAAGCGGTAGCCACCTGCAAGGGGGAGCGGACAGACCGCGGACCCGCACGCTTGAGACAGCAGGCTGAGAAGGGAGCTCCGGGAGCGCACGCGGGACGGCTGGCGGTTGGCGGGCCACCTGCACGGGGGAGCAGGCGGACTCGCGGACGGCACCCGCGAGACAACAGACTTAGAACGCGAGCTCCAGGAGCGCGCGCGCAGGGCGGCTGGCGGGCCACCTGCACCGGGGAGCGGGCGGACCGCGGACCCGCACTCTGGAAACGGCAGACTGAGTCCGTGAGCCGGGAGCGTGCACCACCAAGCATCTCACGGAGCTCCGGAGCTCCGGTGTGCTCACTGGATCGAGGCTGAGACCGGGAGCTCCGGGAGCGTCCGCGGGGCGGCTGGCGGCTGGAGGGCCACCTGCACGGGGGAGCAGGCGGACTCGCGGTCAGCACCCGTGAGACACCAGACTGAGACGGGGAGCTCCGGGAGCCCGCGCGGGGCGGCTGGCGGCGGGCGGGGTTGGAAACACAAAGGACAGAGACGTGCCGGCCCTGGAAGTGAGGGCTGGGACGCCGGGTGTGGGGCGCACAGCCCGGGATGCTGCAGGGTTGAGCAGCACCAACAGAAACAGAGTTAAAGTGGCCAGAACATCAGTGGAGAACGATCCGCGATCCCTCTGTTCTGAGACAGAGGCTGAATTTCAGCCGCTGCTGCTCTCTCAGAAGAGGCATAGCAAACCGCCAGGGAAAGCCGCCAGAGAACAAAAGCCCGGAAATACCGGCTCACAGGGTGCCCATCCCCATCCCCCCTCGCAAGGGACACAGAGACTCTACCCAAACAGGGTTTTCTGAGTACCGGCAGGCAGGCCCCTCCCCCAGAAGGCAGGCTGAAAAATCAAGAAGCCCACAACCCGGAGCGCCTGAGTGGCGCAGTCACCAAGCACCTGTCTTCGGATTAGGGTGTGTTTACAACGTTCCGGAAAGGAGTCCCTCATCGGGCTTCTCCACCGGGAACCTGCTTCTTCCTCTCCCACTCCTCTGCTTGGGTTCCCTTTCTTGCTGACTGTCTCTCTCTCTCTCAAATAAATAAATAAACTCTTTAAGGAAGAAGCCCACATCCCTAAGATCTCTATAAAACAAGGGCGCACGGCCTGGGTCCCAGTCAACACTTGGGCTCTGGACAACCCTGCAATCTCTCTTCATCAGAATGACGAGAAGGAGAAGTCCCCCCCAGCAAAGAAAAGATAATGAGTCTGTGGCCTCTGCCACAGAATTGGCCTCGGCCACAGAATTAATACATATGGATGTATCCCAATTATCAGAAATGGAATTCAGAGCAACAATGGTCAAGATGATGAGTAAACTTGAAAAAAGCATCAGAGAAAGCGTTGCTGAGAATATAGAATCCCTAAGGGCAGAAATGAGAGCGAATCTGACAGAAATTAAAAATTCTATGGGCCAAATACAGTCAAAACTAGAGGCTCTGACGGCCAGGGTCACCGAGGCAGAGGAACGCGTTAGCGAATTGGAGGATGGGTTAGTAGAAGAAAAAACGAAAATAGAAGCTGGTCTTAAAAAAATCCACGCCCACGAATGTAGATTACGGGAGATTACTGACTCTATGAAACGATCCAATGTCAGAATCATCGGCATCCCTGAAGGGGTGGAGAAAAACAGAGGTCTAGAAGAGATATTTGAACAAATTGTAGCTGAAAACTTCCCTAATCTAGCAAGGGAAACAAGCATTCGTGTCCAAGAGGCAGAGAGGACCCCATCCAAGCTCAACCAGGACAAACCTACGCCACGGCATGTCATAGTGCAATTCGCAAATATTAGATCCAAGGATACAGTATTGAAAGCGGCCAGGGCAAAGAAATTTCTCACGTACCAAGGCAAAGGTATCAGGATTACGTCAGACCTGTCTACAGAGACCTGGAATGAGAGAAAGGCTTGGGGGGGCATTTTTAAAGCTCTTTCAGAGAAAAACATGCAGCCAAGGATCCTTTATCCAGCAAAGCTGTCATTCAGAATTGATGGAGAAATAAAGACGTTCCAAAATCGCCAATCATTAACCAATTTCGTAACCACGAAACCAGCCCTACAGGAGATATTAAGGGGGGCTCTATAAAGGTAAAAAGGCCCCAAGAGTGATACAGAGCAGCAAGTCACAACCGATACAAAGACTTTAAAGAGAAATGGCATCATTAAAATCATATCTGTCAATAATCTCTATCAATCTAAATGGCTTAAACTCTCCCATAAAACGCCACAGGGTTGCAGATTGGATAAAAAGACATGACCCATCCATTTGCTGTCTACAAGAGACTCATTTTGAACCCAAAGATGCATTCAGACTTAGAGTAAGGGGATGGAGTACCATCTTCCACGCAAATGGACCTCAAAAGAAAGCTGGAGTAGCAATTCTCATATCAGATAGACTGGATTTTAAACTAGAGGCCATAGAGAGAGATACAGAAGGGCACTATATTATTCTTAAAGGAAGTATTCAACAAGTGGATATGACAATTATTAATATATATGCCCCCAACAGGGGAGCAGCAAGATACACAAGCCAACTCTTAACCAAAATAAAGAGACATATAGATAAGAACACAGTAATAGTAGGGGACCTCAACACCCCACTATCAGAAATAGACAGAACACCCTGGCAAAAACTAAGCAAAGAATCAAAGGCTTTGAATGCCATACTCGACGAGTTGGACCTCATAGATATATATAGAACACTACACCCCAGAACCAAAGAATACTCATTCTATTCAAATGCCCATGGAACATTCTCAAGAATAGATCATGCTCTGGGACACAAAACAGGTCTCAGCCAATACCAAAAGATTGAAATTATCCCCTGCATATTCTCAGACCACAACGCTCTGAAATTGGAACTCAACCACAAGGAAAAACCTGGAAGAAACTCAAACACTTGGAGGCTAAGAACCATCCTGCTCAAGAATGACTCGATAAACCAGGAAATCAAAAAACAAATTAAACAATTTATGGAGACCAACGAGAATGAATACACAACGGTCCAAAACCTATGGGATACTGCAAAGGCAGTCCTAAGGGGGAAATACATAGCCATCCAAGCCTCACTCAAAAGAATAGAAAAATCTAAAATGCAGTTTCTATATTCTCACCTCAAGAAACTGGAACAGCAACAGAGGGACAGGCCTAACCCACTGACAAGGAAGGAGTTGACCAAGATTAGAGCAGAAATCAATGAATTAGAGACCAGAACCACAGTAGAGCAGATCAACAGGACTAGAAGCTGGTTCTTTGAGAGAATCCATAAAATTGATAGACCACTGGCAAAACTTGTCCAAAAACAAAGAGAAAGGACTGAGATTATTAAAATTATGACTGAAAAGGGAGAGGTCACGACCAGCACCATTGAAATTGCAAGGATTATTAGAAACTTTTATCAACAGCTATATGCCAAAAAACTAAACAATCTGGAAGAGATGGAGGCCTTCCTGGAAACCTATAAACTACCAAGACTGAAACAGGAAGAAATAGATTTCTTAAATAGGCCAATTAACTATGAAGAAATTGAGTCAGTGATAAACAACCTTCCAAATAATAAAACTCCAGGCCCAGACGGTTTTCCTGGGGAATTCTACCAAACATTCAAAGAAGAAATAATACCTATTCTCCTAAAGCTATTTCAAAAAATAGAAACAGAAGGAAAGCTACCAAACTCATTCTATGAGGCTAATATTACCTTGATCCCCAAACCAGGCAAAGACCCCCTCAAAAAGGAGAATTACAGACCGATTTCTCTAATGAATATGGATGCCAAAATCCTCAACAAGATCCTTGCTAATAGAATCCAACAGTACATTAAAAGGATTATCCATCATGACCAAGTGGGATTCATACCTGGGATGCAAGCATGGTTCAACACTCGCAAATCAATCAATGTGATACATCATATCAACAAGAAAAGACTCAAGAACCATATGATCCTCTCAATTGATGCAGAAAAAGCATTTGACAAAATACAGCATCCTTTCCTGATTAAAACCCTTCAGAG
Organism: Ailuropoda melanoleuca; assembly: GCF_002007445.2. NCBI lineage: Eukaryota > Metazoa > Chordata > Mammalia > Carnivora > Ursidae > Ailuropoda > Ailuropoda melanoleuca. Next base: position 15,195,336 of record NC_048226.1, on the reverse strand, counting down.
TGTAGGAATAGAGGGTACATTTCTCAATCTCATAAAAGCCATCTATGAAAAGCCTACTGCAAGCATTATTCTCAATGGGGAAAAGCTGGAAGCCTTTCCCTTAAGATCAGGAACACGACAAGGATGCCCACTCTCGCCACTATTATTCAACATAGTACTAGAAGTCCTTGCAACAGCAATCAGAAGACAAAAAGGGATCAAAGGTATCCAAATCGGCAAAGAAGAAGTCAAACTGTCTCTCTTTGCAGATGACATGATACTCTATATGGAAAACCCAAAGGAATCCACTCCCAAACTATTAGAAGTTATAGAACAATTCAGTAAGGTGGCAGGATACAAAATCAATGCCCAGAAATCAGTTGCATTTCTATACACGAATAACGAGACTGAAGAAAGAGAAATTAGGGAATCCATCCCATTTACAATAACACCAAAAACCATGCGTTACCTTGGAATTAACTTAACCAGAGACGTAAAGGACCTATATGCTAGAAACTATAGATCACTTTTGAAAGATATTGAGGAAGACATAAAAAGATGGAAAAATATTCCATGCTCATGGATTGGAAGAATTAACATAGTTAAAATGTCCATACTACCCAGAGCAATCTACACTTTCAATGCTATCCCGATCAAAATACCGAGGACATTTTTCAAAGAACTGGAACAAATAGTCCTTAAATTTGTATGGAACCAGAAAAGGCCCCGAATCTCCAAGGAACTGTTGAAAAGGAAAAACAAAGCTGGGGGCATCACAATGCCGGATTTCGAGCTGTACTACAAAGCTGTGATCACAAAGACAGCATGGTACTGGCACAAAAACAGACACATCGACCAATGGAACAGAATAGAGAACCCAGAAATGGACCCTCGGCTCTTTGGGCAACTAATCTTTGATAAAGCAGGAAAAAACATCCGGTGGAAAAAAGACAGTCTCTTCAATAAATGGTGCTGGGAAAATTGGACAGCTACATGCAAAAGAATGAAACTTGACCACTCTCTCACACCATACACAAAAATAAACTCCAAATGGATGAAAGACCTCAATGTGAGACAGGAATCCATCAAAATTCTAGAGGAGAACATAGGCAACAACTTCTATGACATCGGCCAGAGCAACCTTTTTCACGACACATCTCCAAAGGCAAGAGAAATAAAAGATAAAATGAACTTATGGGACTTTATCAGGATAAAGAGCTTCTGCACAGCCAAGGAAACAGTCAAAAAAACTAAGAGACAGCCCACGGAATGGGAGAATATATTTGCAAAGGACACCACAGATAAAGGACTGGTATCCAAGATCTACAAAGAACTTCTCAAACTCAATACACGAGAAACAAATAAACAAATCATAAAATGGGCAGAAGATATGAACAGACACTTTTCCAATGAAGACATACAAATGGCTAACAGACACATGAAAAAATGTTCAAAATCATTAGCCATCAGGGAAATTCAAATCAAAACCACACTGAGATACCACCTTACGCCAGTTAGAATGGCAAAGATAGACAAGGCAAGAAACAACAATTGTTGGAGAGGATGTGGAGAAAGGGGATCCCTCCTACATTGTTGGTGGGAATGCAAGTTGGTACAGCCACTCTGGAAAACAGTGTGGAGGTCCCTTAAAAAGTTAAAAATTGAACTACCCTATGACCCAGCCATTGCACTACTGGGTGTTTACCCCAAAGATACAGACGTAGTAAAGAGAAGGGCCATATGCACCCCAATGTTCATAGCTGCATTGTCCACAATAGCCAAATCATGGAAGGAGCCGAGATGCCCTTCAACAGATGACTGGATTAAGAAGCTGTGGTCCATATATACAATGGAATATTACTCAGCTATCAGAAAGAACGAATTCTCAACATTTGCTGCAACATGGACGGCACTGGAGGAGATAATGCTAAGTGAAATAAGTCAAGCAGAGAAAGACAATTATCATATGATTTCTCTCATCTATGGAACATAAGAACTAGGAGGATCGGTAGGGGAAGAAAGGGATAAAGAAAAGGGGGGTAATCAGAGGGGGGAATGAAACATGAGAGACTATGGACTGTGAGAGGCAAACTGAGGACTTCAGAGGGGAGGGGGTGGGGGAAGGGGATAGCCTGGTGATGGGTAGTAGGGAGGGCACGTATTGCATGGTGCACTGGGTGTTATACGCAACTAATGAAGCATCAAACTTTACATCGGAATCTGGGGATGTACTGTATGGTGATTAACACAATATAATAAAATAAAATTAAAAAAAAAAAAAAAGACTTCAACATAAGAACTCGGACAGGTGAGGGACACAACTCAACCCGGAGCAGCCGCTGTGATCGCCTATGGTCTCCATCAAACTTGCTCATCAAGAACTTTCGGCTGTTTCTAACCCTGAAACATGGGCTCTGGAACCTGCCAAAAGCTGGATCCAAATCCCCGTCTAACAAATGCCTATGGGAATGACTTTGGGTACGCAGATTAAACACTGTATCTTCCTTGGTGGAGATCTTAAAAATTTACCCCACAAGGAAAATTAAGGGAGGTCGTGTCATGAAGTCTACAGCACCATTTGAATTTAGAAACTATTCCTTAAAGCAGGAGGGCCATTTCAGTCCGTGTTTAATTGCATGCATCCCTCTACCTGAAGATATTTAAGATTAATTTTTTTTTTAAGTTTCAAGTGTCAGAATTATATTCATAGGGGCCTCTCTCCTCAACCCATGTCGTCAATTTATAAGGAGGTAGAGAAAGCAGAAGTCTCATTACACCCAGAAAAACCTTAACTGATTAGCAGTCTTAAGAGTGAGCAATCTCCAGCCATTACTTTTTTTTTTTCCATTAAAAAACTTTTTTTTTTCCTAGCCATTTCTTTTAATGGGATTACTCTTTCCTATGAACAAAAAAGCAGCAAAGCCTGGGCTACTTAATAAAGTTTTCTTATCTTAATCACAAGGGACTTTTCTTTCCTGACTGATGCTGCCTTTCCACTGTACTGCGTGTTCTCACAGACACTGGAACAATTTGTCCGAAATCTAGGGAGCAATGACACTTTGGAATAATTTTCGCACTTTTACTTCTACCTTTCTTTGTTCTTCCTTCTTCCTTTGAGTGAAATGAGTACCAGCCAAACTAATATCTATCTTACACATTTATATGAGTGTTAGAAAAAGAGTATTCCATTCCGATTACAGAATTCAATTTAAATAATAATAAAGGTGCCAGCGCAGAGTCCTGACAATTGCGACCAAATGCCTTATTATTACAAGGTACAGGCAGGCCTGAAACTTTGTCCCATGTAGGAAAATCCATTTAAATTTAACTCAAGGTCATTCAGGCTGAGTATTTTGAGTGCTAAACTGTAAAGGGCTATAAAGGTAAAAATGTACTGTTCCCAAGCATGTGAGAGCTAGAAGTGTCACAACTCCTGTCTGCCCCCCATAGGTTTCGATTTCTTTCTTTCTTTCTCTGTCCCTCTCCCTTTCTCCCGCCCTCCTTTCCTCCTTTCCTTCCTTCCTCCCTTCCTTCCTCTCTGTCTCTCCTTTCTTCCTCCCTCTCTTCCTTCCTTCTTCTCTCCTTCCTTCCTTCCTCCCTCCTTCTATCCCTCCCTCTCTCTCTCTTCTTTCTTTCTTCTTTCTTTCTTTCTTTCTTTCTTTCTTTCTTTCTTTCTTTCTTTCCTTTTTTTCAATTTATAATGACCAATTTGTTCAGAGTCACTCTGCCCATACTCTAAGGAAAGGCGTCCGGGACTATAATGACTGACTGGAGCTAGGGAAAGATATAGAGAATTTAAAAAAAATTGTTTAGGGTGAAAGTTAAGATCCATTGGAAGATAGAAACCATGCCACCGACATCCCTGGCATGATGGCAAGGCCACTGACCAGCCCAAACATGAATTCCACAATAGGTGAAGATGAAGCTTAATTTGTAGCCGGCACTGCTCCAGGTGCTGGTGACATGCCCATGAGTAGGACAGTCCTACCTTTAGAGCCCATCATCTAGTGGACAAGTGCAGCTACATTAGACAGGACCAGGCTTCCAGGCTTCCAGGCTTCCAAGAGAGGTGGATGACTACCAGAAGGGCCTGCAGGGGACAGAGTGGTTGAGTTTGTCCAGTAACAACTGAGTGCCCCCCCTTCCCCACACCTGGCAGAAATTGTAACTGTGATGGACTTTGTAAAAGGAGGGAAGTTCCAACAGTCAGAGAAGGGGAGACAGTACATTTCAGAAAGAGGGAATAGCATGAACAAACTTCCAATTATAAAATAGATAAGTCACAGGGATGAAAAGTAGAGCGTGGGGAATATAGTCAATATAGAAAGAGGGAATACAGTGAACAAAGATTAAGAGGTACAAGTTTCCAGTTATAAAATAAATAAGTCAGGAAGATGGAAAGTACAGCATAGGGAATATAGTCAATAGAGTAATAATGTGTGGTGACAGATGGTGGTAACTACACTTATCGTGGTGAGCACTGAGTAATACACAGAATTGTCAAATCACTCTGTTGTACACCTGAAACTGACAAACATTGTACATCAACGATACTTCAATTAAAAATAAAAATGAAAGGGCGCCTGGGTGGCTCAGTCGGTTAAGCGTCTGCCTTCAGCTCGGGTCATGATCCCAGAGTCCTGGGATAGAGTCCCACATCGGGCTCCCTGCTCAGTGGGGAGCCTGCTTCTCTGCCCCTCCCCTGGCCCATTCTCTCTCGCGTGTACATGTGTGTGCTCTCTCAAATAAATAAATAAAATTAAAAACAAATAAAAATGAAAAAACCCAAATGTTAGAAAGGGGACTGTGAGTCTTTCAGGATAACTGATCTGTAGGTAGCTGTAGTTTAGGGTGGAATGATAGGGTCTGGGGCCACACTGTGATGATAGCAAGACCGTATCTAAAAAGTGGTAGGTGGGAGAAGTGCAGTTTTAAGTGAACATTGGGATGAATGCTGTTTAATTCTGAAAAGTTATAACATATATTTTAATGTTCACAACACATAACACATACAACTATTATTACTAAAAAGTCAAATGATGATAATTTTCCTTGCAAATAACATTTTATTTGATGCTGTGACCAGCAGTAAACTGCCCCACCTTACCAGGGGAAAAAAGGAGCAAACACGACTGAACACTTACAAGTGGAAGCTACAGGACATATGTCACTGCCTTTTCAGATGAATGAGATATGGTGCCTTTCTCCAAACAACTCCAAGTAGTCTAGGAAGAGGAAAGAAGTAACCAGCATGGAGTTTAATGCACTATGAAAGACACACGTGCAGAAGTTGGAAGCAGGTCGAAGGAAGGAATGATTGCCTGTAAGAAAGGGACAAGGAGAGCGTCATGAAGGCGGTCCCTGTGACATGAGGGGCAGCTGGGCAGACCCTGTGAATGTGAAGGATGGCATGAGGAGGGTGGTGAGAAGAATTTGGGGTTGAGAAGCACTTTGGCATAGAATCTCTGTCACAAGAGTAATAGGTGCAGTGGGAAGTGTTGGGGAGCGGAAAAGATAAAGCTCGACAAGGTCAGCAGAGGTCCAGGAAGGTCAGGCTGTGGACTCTGGTCTTGGTTTTAGAATATGTGAGTCCTTGCCAAAGAGTGAAGGGGACCAGCTCCAGTGGACTTGGATTTGCTCGTGTCCTATGGCAAATGAAGGTAGAAGCAGAGATAAAATGAAAGGCTCTTGCTGGAGACCCAGTGAAAGGTGCTGTGGCTGAAAAGGGTACAATGGAAGTGGAGAGAAGTAGGTATATCAGGAACATGTTTTAGGATTTGAGCAAAAAAGAACTTTCTGATGGACTAAAAAAGAGACAGAAAAGAAAAATGGATGACCTCTGGAATTTGGACTTGAGCGATTGGGTAGATGCTGGTGACATTTACTGAAATGGGAGAGACCAGGAGATATCAGAAAGTGAGTGGAGTATGAAATGAAGAGTTTTGTGCTCATTGGTGAGTTTGGAAAGAGTAATTTGGTGGAATGGTGAAGGAAAGAAGCCAGTTCATATAGGTTGAGGGTAGAGTAAAACGTGAGAAAGATTCTTCAAAGTCACATAAACCAGAACTCGTCTTTTGTCACAAGGCTAGTGTAGCATGTACGGAGCAAGAATGCTGAGATATTTACAAATTCATCTAAATATATTTTCACTTTTGTATCCTATTTTTGTGAAATAAACACTAATTGGTATTAATGCTTATGAGTTATTCAGCCAATATTTATTAAATACCTTTATGATTGAACTGATACTTTAAATTATGAGATATGTTCTCTAACCGTTGAAAGGATAAGATGGTCAATATTTTAACAATGTACTTTCTCATGCTTGGGTCTCTATTCCAGATTATATAACCAGGTAAATGGACAACACCTCAAAGTTTTCTCATGGGGTGTATCTTAGAACAAACAAATTCAGGGGAGCTGGGTGGCTCATTCAATTAAGCGTCTGACTCTTGATTTTGGCTCAGGTGGTGATCTCAGGGTCACGGGATCGAGCCCCATGTCAGGCTCCATGCTCAGCCCAGAGTCTGTTTGGAATTCTTTCCCCCTCTTTCCCTCTCCTTCTGCTCCTTCCCCCAACTCACTCTGTCTCTAAAATAAATTAAATAAATAAAATCTTATTTTAAAAAAAGGAATTAATTGAAGGATGAATGAATAACTTGGACAAAAGTAAAGTGGATTTATGCTCATTAATTCAACACAAATTTAGTGAAAACTTATCTATATGCAGATGCTTCAAGTGGGGGAGATAAAACACAGAATTTCCCTAGTTCTCTGCTGTCTGGAGGCTTATAGGTAGATAAATGAAACACAGTGACAACAGTGAAAAGCAATATTTAATGTTTATTAAGCTATTAATGACTTGCTAGAGTGAGTACACATAAAAACATAAGAATTTAAGGGGAAGGAAAAAATTACATTTAACACTAATCAAATTTAGGGTTAGCAAAAGCTGGGGACAGCTAAGTAATGGATTATGTGACAATCATTTTCCTAAATGTAGTAATGAGCTAATTAGTAGGCTGAATTTATCAAGACAAAATGACATTGTTTGGATAGCAAAACAGACAAACCTAAGAAAAAAATCATAACTTGAGAAGATATCAGTAGCTAATATTTATTGGACAATATCCATGTGCCAGGCACTATTCCAATGTTCATGCATATTAACTCATTTGTTTCCAAATCATCCCAAGGAAATGAGTATCATTATTATCTCTATCTCTATCACTGAGGACACCTAGGACAACCATGGCAATAAAAGGTAAATGCGCGATTAAAACCTAGGCAATCCTGCTAAAAGCTTTACATGTTTACACACATTATTTTATTTAAAAACTAGACTATCCAATACCCAAACTACACTAGTCCTACTATACTTCTTCATTATCCTGTACCTTTGCTATTAGTTCAAGAACTTCTAGAGTGGTGTGTCAAATTATTCTATTCATTAACACTCCATGCCTCATTCCAAAAAGGATTTTTTTTTTGGAAATGTGATATTCAAAGCCAAAAAGAAAAAAAAAAAAGTTGGATGAATTTAGACAGCCTCCATCATGTACAGAGAATGGAGACCCAGATAGCCTTAATCCTATTTTATGTAAACTTGGGCTGTTATAACAAAACGATACAGAAAAGTGTTTGGTTTATAAACAAAAATACTTATATCTCACACTTCTGGAGGGTGGGAAATTCAAGATTAAGGCACCAGCAGATTTCGTGTCTGGTGAGATCTGCTTCCTCACAGAGGACCATATTCTCACCCTGTCCCCCATGGTGGAAGGGGTGCAGAAGCTCTCTGGGGTCTCTTTTACAGGGGCACTCTCTTCATCCACGAGGGCTTTATCCTCATGACCTAATCATTCCTCCAAAGCTCAACTCTAATACCATCACCCTGGGGGTTAGGTTTCAACATATGGATATTGAGGAACACAAACATACGGACCAGAGCAAAGCAAAGCAAACACTTGCCATGGAGAAGACTTCAGTCGTGTAGTATGCACTTTAGAATGACAAAGCAACTACTATTTCAGGAAATTCCTGGGTCCCCAGCTGAGACGCTCCAGTTCAATATAGTAGTTAAGTGATGCCTGGTGTTCTTAGCTCTTAACAAAGTGCAGAGAACAGAAGCCAGATATGTTTTTGCAGGGAGAGAGGTGAATGGATACGGAGCCTGGGAGTCCAGACATTCACTGGGAATTCCTGAAATGAAAAGAAGGCACTGGATAGCTCTGGAAGGAGGAAGAACACTTCCTGGAAGTTTCATAAACATGATGCCTTACCTGTTCACTCCATAAACTCTAATCTCTGGCTCCAGAGAAACCCAATTCGGCCATACCAGCGGGGCTCACTCTGTGTGTCCTGCCCTGGAAGGACCACCCCCTTTCTTCTCCTCTCACGTTACTGCGAAAACACTAGAAGGCAGAGTTGTCTTCTTTCCCATGCTCTGATCTCATTTCTTCCCGCAAGGCAATATCCAATGAACTAAAATAGCTGTCAGCTTGCTAATACATAAGAAGTATTAAACAAAACTCACACTAAGGGAGCTGTGCAGGGTGACAAGGTATTCAGAGTCAGTCAAGCGTCCCAGCGGTTCCCTCCTGAGGGCGCCACTTCATAAACAGAGGCATTGATGGGTGTCCCGGAGCGTGGGGCTTTCCAATTCCCACATGCCATCAACAAGTGACGATGGATATTAATGGGAATGGTGCTTTATATCACTATGGGAGTTAAACAAGCTCGTCATTAGCGTTATGGGAGAGATTGTACAGCGTCTGGGGCTGAAAAAAACTCTGCTCGCAGCTGGTGTGTGTGTTTCTGTGGATGTGTGTGTGCGTGACTATAACACTCCATGCGGCTCTTTAATTTTTGTTTAATCAGCTTCTGTGCACGAGTAGAATGTCAGACAAAATGGTGAGAAGCAGTGTTGAGAATAAGCAAAATTATTCATTTACACATATCCCCTCCCCGATCCCTGCAAATATATCTTTCTGGTGTATCTGAAATATGGAACTCTAGAATGTTGATGTCACCCGGGGTGGTGGATATGACACAAGAGTTCTGAACAGTGTCACTCAAACCACTCCAGATGAAAGGCGGTGTGGCTACTGACCACTGAACTTTATTCTGCTGCTACAGGAGGGGGCGGAGAAATAGGAAGGCACCATGGGCTTCATCATCTGCAATACCTAAGCAAAATGAAAATGCAGGGCCCTTCGTTCAAAAAAATAAGAGTTTCAAGAGATTTTCCGCAGACCAAGCATGGTCCCTTTCCATGGGACTGCAGAGGGCACACACCTAGGAGCTGGCCCTGTAGAAAGGATTCACTCCTATAAAACAACTGCATACATTTTTTTTTGGTACGACTTCGCGCATCTGTGCACATTATTTTATATCCTCACTGTGCCCCCGATTCCTAAAAATCAGACGCCTTTTCAAAATGGCGTCTTGTGTAAATCAATAGAGCCTTAAAATGGTTTCACCAGTGGGCATGGTCCCTTCGAAGCCCTGTGAGGGCACCTCCCCCGCTACCCACTGCCCTCCTCCCATTTCCTGTCCTTTTGCAAATCCCCGGTCACCTGAGAAGAGCATTCTGGAAAGGCCTACATGCTTCTGTTCTTTACCAAATCAACGCGTATTCCTGCTTCCAGTTCTCTTCCCTGTGAAACAGTGAAAGTGAATCTGCTTTCAGGCCTTTTTTTTTTTTTCCTGCCCTTGGCCTCAGGGAATGGCAAATGCTTAGCAAAATCAGGAGCCATGCCTAAAGCCTCCTGATTGCTCACTGCGATCCAGAGGGAAAGCTGCTGCAGAGGTCTCCTTATCAGTATGCCTGGACATCCAAAAGCCTTGTAGATGTTGCTGTTATAAAAATCATGCACATGTATATTGGGGAAAAATTTAACCAAAATATACAAGGAGCCGGTTAGCAGTAGCAATGGCAAAGAGGGAGGTTGAGTCTGTCCTTCCTGGAGCAGGGTTATAATTGTTTCAACGAAAACAAGACTTGGGGCATTTGTCTCTGTGAATCAAAAAGCATAGAGAAAACCAGCAACTCTGGTAATAAGCTATCTGGACACAAGAGTCTGTTTTGCTTTAAATGTTTGAAATGAGTAAGGCCAGACCATTAACCACCTCTTGCCTCATAAAGTGAGTCAAGCCTCAAATTGTAATCAAATCTTTGTTTTCTCGCGAATTCCTTTTTCTCCATCAACAGTAAGTAGGAAGAGATGGCGTGAAAGTATCCATGAGAAATTAAAAAAAAAAAAAAAGATATGTGTGATAAATAAAAGACAAATTTATAATTATGGCCGAATTCATTTTTTTTCCTAACCCATCTACCCAGGGCCTTTACTCACTTTGATGGTACAGCTGTCTGGCTTTCCGGCAATTTATTTTAAAAACTGGTCACTGCCCAGCACAGGGATTTGTAGCTAGGTGGGTTAGCTTGGCAAGAACTGAATGATTAATCATATCATTTGGGTGTCTGTAATTAAAAAAACAAACCAAAAAAAAAAATCCATTCTCTAGAACGGTCTATTTAAAAATATGTTTGATTTCTAATGGGGGGTAAAGCACAGGGGTGAAGAAACGAGGGGCACAGCCCTTTTTTCACGAAGCAGCAAGGAACACAGATGTGTCTATAGGGTTAAGGCAGTTAAATAGAAAGATATATGTTTTAACGGAGTTGTGCTTTAAAATTACTTCTAATTTATCCACTTACCAGACATGTATTGAGGTAAAATGATCAGCAGTAATGTGCAGCAGAAAGATATATACTTTTTTAATTGTAGCCAAGAGGAAAAAAGCAGCATGGAATAACTTAATCGTTGCTAATTATAATATCACTGAGGTAATTACAATAGATTTTGATTGTCTCATTTTCACACCAGAGGAGGGCACAATGCTGGCGTTTCTCTTAATACATATTTGTTTTTAGAGAAGAGCTGACAATTACACTAATTGTAGTCACAGCACGAAACTTTGTTTTTAAAGAAAAATTCGTCTACATGTCACATGGAATAAACGCACCCTTTCTGTTTGGTTAGGTGCAAATTAAAGGCACATTAATTGCTTTGTTTATTGCAGTAAAAGATCTCAGCATTGTTGCAAACTTTACCAATTTCACAGGGGCAAAATCCAGTTCAAAGTCCTCAATATCTCTAGAAAGTGTCCCACTGCGTCTATGGGTCACTTTTATGAAGGCTTTAGAAGGTCACCCCTCCACTTTACCTGGAAACCACCACGATCCTCCAATCCGGCCACCCGCATTCAGGAAGGTGGGGGAAAATCCTAACAAGAAAATGCCGATGAAAGCTGAATTTCTGGGTGCCTCTTGTTCTGCTGCTGTAAAAACCCGTTCGAGTGAGTTCCAACCACATCGGGGTGTACTGGGTGTGAGAGTGAGCAACTGGCTGACAGAGTCTCATAACCGTGTGGGACCAAAAGCCTGACCTGCAGCAGAGCAGAGGAGAGGAGAGGAAACTAAAGAGCCCAGATTTTCAGGTGTCATCAGAGTTGTCTTCCGGTTGGTTGGTTCCTCTCCTTGCCACCAGGTCCGCTGTTCACTGTCATCCTCTCCCTAGTCATAAGAAAGCAGTCTCATAATTGTGCTTTTCCCCTGTACTCTATGAGATGCCTGTGCATGGCCTCCTCCATTGACTTCTCCAAGAAGCTGTACCGGCCATTTCTATTTCCTGGCTTTTATAACCATCTTGCTAGAATAAAGGGAGGAGGAGGGCTGCTAGCCAGCTGCAACACACAAAAAAGACAAAAATGGAACTTGGATTGGGTGTCCGGCAAGTCCCTATGGTTTCTAGAAATACAGTAGGTATTGTTGAGCTTGATGACACTTCATCGTCAAAGGCTACATTTAAGAAATCCATACCCAACATCTTTTGAGTGGCCTGCATAGAAAGGTAAACTAAACCATGTAAAATAACTTATATTCCCTTATGTTTCACTGGAGCATACCAAGCCGACCCTCCACGCTGTGGTCCCATAAAGAACCACAGCTGGTGCTCCTGGGTGGGTCAGTTGGTTAAGCCTCTGACTCTTGATTTCAGCTGGAGAGATTGAGCCCCCTACGGGTTCCCTACTCAGCAGGAAGTCTGCTGGAAAATTCTCTCTCTGTCCCTCCCCCAGCTGGGTGTACATGTGCCCGCACTCTCTCTCTCTCTCAAATAATACATAAATAATATTAAAAAAAAAAAAGAAAAGAACCATAGCTTATGGACTATATTATTAGGGTAAAATTATACAAGAGAGAGAGAAGAATATGCTAATTTATTACACAAGTAAACACTATATAACCTTCTGGATTATTTGTGGGGGTTTTTTTGTTATTGTTTAATTGAAATATATTTGATATATCCTAGTGTTTTAATCATTACTGCTTTGTAGCATAGTCTGAAGTCAAGGTGATGCTTCCGGCTTTGAATTTTCTCATGATTGCTTCGGCTATTTGGGATCTTTTGTGTCCATACAAATTTTAGGGTTGCTTTCTCTGTATCTGTGAAAAAGGCCATTGGAATTTTGATAGGGATTGCATTAAATCTATAGATGGCTTTGGGGAGTATGGACATGTTAACAATATTAATTCTCCTGATCTATGAAAGCAGGATGTGTTTCCATTTGTGTGTGTCTTCTTCGTTTTTGTTTGTTTATTTTGTTTTGTTTTCACAGCAGAGCCCTATAGTTTTCCTTGTACAGATCTCTGACTTCCTTGGTTAAATTTATTCCTAGGTATTTTATTAGTTTTGATGCTTGTGGATGGAATTGTTTTCTTTATTCCTTTTTCAGATGTTTCATTGTTAGAGTATGGAAAAGCAACCAATTGTTGTATGTTGATTTTACAACCTGTAAATTTACTGAATTGTTGATTAGTTCCAACAATTTTTTGGTTGAATCTTCGGGATTTTTTACATATAAAATCATGTGGCAAGTGTGATGAATACTGAGTGTTATACACAACTAATAAATCATTGAACACTACATCAAAAACTAATAATGTACTATATATTGTCTAATTGAACATAATAAAGAAAAAAGAAAAAAATCATGCCATCTGCAAATAATGACAATTTTTCTTCTTCCTTCCCAAACTGGATGCCTTTCATTTCTTTGTCGTGTCTAGTTGCTCTGGTTAGGGCTCCCGGTACTATATTGAATTAGAATGGTAAGAGTGGGCACTCTTGCCTTGTTTCTGATCGTAGAGGAAAAGCTTTCCATTTTCCACTATTGAGTTAGCTGTGGGTTTATTGTACATGGCCTTTATTATGTTGAGGTATAAAATTCCATTATAATGTTTTGAGCTTTTTACTTGTTTTACTTGCTAAGGAATCACTGCATGAGAATGATATAGAAAATTGCACACTGAATATGTCTACTAAGCCTAGCAAGGTGACCATTACAGATACTGACAGTCAACATAAGAGTGCTCAGGCCAGTAACCCTTCTGGATCCTTCTCAATGTAGCAATCAATTTCCATTACCAAGAATCTTCAACCCTTTTTCTAGGCTCTAGGTCACTTTTACTTCTCTGTGACACCCCTAACAGTCAAGCCTTACTTCTCCACTGATTTCTTGCATCCTATTTCTTTACCTCTAGTCCAGTCTCAAACCTAATGATTTCTCCATCAACCATACAACAAATTCTAATTGGCCTGCCTGTTTTCCATTATACCCAAACCAATCTGCTAACATATCATAGTCTGGTAATACATGTTCATAACATTTCTCTGCTCAAAAACTTTTAGTGACTCCCCAGTGCCTGACAAATTAAACTTCCATTCCTGAGCATGGCCTACAAAGCCCTTTGCTATTCTAACCCCAAGCTAGATTCCAAAAAAAAAACCCATACCCCAGCATCCTTTCCTTTTTCCAGATAAGCTGGATGACTTGAGGAAGTATATCAGCAGTCAAGAGCAAGAGACATTGGCACTGGGAAGATCTAAATTTGAATCACAGCTTTCTTATATGCACTTGCTTTCTAACCCTTGGCTTTACTATATGAAATTTACTATATGGCTTTACTATAGAAAATAATGTCTACCAGAAATGTTGCGAGATTGGAATCAGATATAAATACCTGCTTACTCCTTGAGCATATGACAGATGTCTGGTTCTCTATGCTGGGCATGTGACAGGTGTTTGGTAAATAACAGTAGTTATCACCACCACCACCACCATCATCATCGTCATTCATAAACATTTCTCTTATGTTTCCATCTCCGTGTGTTTGCTCTCTCCAACGAAAATATCATTTCCTCATCCCCCTAAGATACCGACCCTATTAAAACACTTCCACTTTCAGAAACAAATACCCCCTCCTCTGCATCGTTCCTCCCTGCACTTTTCTACAAAATCCAAACCTAGTGAGCCTGAGCCTTTTACACATGTGAAAAGCCAGACCTCTCACTGAACTTAGACAAGAAACTAGAACACCCTCTCTTCCTGGAGTCCCATATCCAGACTCCCCTGGGTCCTATTGAACCTCCCTATAGAGGTGCCATTTTACTCTACTGTTTTCCAGCCCTGGACCACCTTCTCAGTTTAGGTCCTGCAGCAAGTAAGCAAAAAGATGTGGCTAGAGTCAACAAATAATAAGAAATCTTAGAAACATAAAATATACTCTCTCCCTAAGAATTCACTGGATAGGTTTTATAAAAACAGACTTGACCAATGTCTCTTGGAGATCTAAAAAAATAATAAATGCAATTCCCATTACCATGAAAAGAAATAAAAATACTAGCAAGAATATAAAATAGAGACTCTACCCATCTGCTCCTATCACTATGTAACAGGAGTTTCAGAGGAAAAGATAGGCAATGAAGAAATAATAGAACAAAATACTCAGGGGAGAGGAAACAATATCTATTTCTTGATCAATGATCTACTTGGGGACATGGGTAAAATACATAAAAAGAATAACAAATAAATTAAGGCAACATTTGATGAGCTATAAAACTAAAGATTCAAGTTTATTAATATGGGGGACAAGGCCTTCCAAAATATGTTATAAATATCAAAAAGCACAAAAAGGAACAGCTGATACCCTTGACTGCCTCAAATTAAAACCAAACAAAGACTTCTCCACAGCAAAATAAAATGAAATAAAACTTGAAACACAAGCCACAAAATTGGAATGATATGTGTAAGAAATAACAATAGAGGAAAAAGAAGGGTCCAAGAGGAAGATGGGTAAGGTGGCAATTTATGAATGAAGAAATAGAAATGTTTTCAACCTCATTGACATTCAAGCAATACAATATCAGACAAAGACTTAAAGCGTTATTAAAATTCACTGTTTAATTTGTGTGTGTGGAAACATGTTCTCTCACTTGAAGTATACATCACACACATAGGACAATCTTTCTAGAAGGCAGTTTGACCACATGTATCCAATATCATGTGCACAGATGCCCTGACCTTTCTAACCCACCTTAATATTTCAAATTAAGATACCGTCATATAAACTGGAAAAGATAACTGCATAAGATTCATTACAAGATCATTCATAAGAGAAAGTGGGTTCTCATCTATAAAGCATTTAGTCAAACATGGCCTATGCAACACATGTAGGTCCAACAACAATGACGTGCAGCCATATTTGTTAACATGGAGGGAATTCCATTAAATATTGTGGAAGGAGAAGGCAAATTACAAAACAACATGAGTAGTATGGTCCTACTAATATGAAGGACATATGCACACGTCTGTGTAGACACACTTAGAGAAACATTTGGAAGGATGTTCACCGAAGTGAAAGCTGAAGAACTTCCATGGGTTTAATACAGGGATTACAACATCCAGGGACATATTTGAAACCATATGTGGTACTAAGAATCTGTTCTGATTCTTCATTTACAAAACCTGATACTGGCTGTTCTTCAGTGTTTTTGAATGAAAATCAGAGGCAATTATAAATATACTCTCTCTCTCTCTCTCTCTCTCTCCATATATATATATAGAAAGGCTTCTATATATCTATGGTTCTATTACTTGGAGATATTGGGATGAAAGCAATTGCATAACTGCCTTTAATAATAATGCATGAAAAACAATACCCTATCTTATTTCATATTTGATGTTTAATGAAAAATGTGATTCTGCGTCCTTAAATATACTAATTCGCCAGATTTAATAAATTTATTGTCTGTTTCCTGATCTCCTCCCAATGAGTGCCCTGAAGGGGAAGACTCCCGAGTGACATTGAGGTTTTAGGATTCAGATATTTGAGCACATTGAAGTGATCCCATTTATCGCAATCTTTTCCATAGCAGTCCATCTATTCCCTAGAAGACTGCTGGTTACAAACATATACCCAGTTTGTGAAAATCCAGTCATTTGTTCCATTAGAGTATGACATTTTCCATATTTGTATTATATTTTCATTTTTATTTTTTATTTATTTTTTATTTTTTTTAAAAGATTTTATTTATTTATAGAGACAGCCAGCGAGAGAGGGAACACAAGCAGGGGGAGTGGGAGAGGAAGAAGCAGGCTCATAGTGGAGGAGCCTGATGTGGGGCTCGATCCCATAACGCCGGGATCACGCCCTGAGCCGAAGGCAGACGCTTAACTGCTGTACCACCCAGGCGCCCCTATATTTTCATTTTTAAAAGGCAATCTGAGTTATTTGGGAATTTAAAAGAAAGAATATATTATTTCCTGAAACCATAAATATAATCTTTGATCTTAATAAAAATAAGAGTTTAGATATCCTCACATTTTCAAAGCCAGAAAATGCTCAAAAGATGGATTTCATAAACTTCTAGAAGAGGTTTAGGAAAGCTCCTGTGTTTTCAACAAGCCAAAAGCCTTCCTAATATACTTTAGAGAGGCTAGATCAAGTTCTGGAGAAACCAAAATGTGAGTAACAAAGAAAAGTAAAAAGATTAACTAGAGTAAATATACATAGAGGGAGAGAGAGAGAGTAAATAACAGTCAACTTATTCTCATTTCTCTGAAAAAAGTTGTTATTCTTATTTTCAATGAAAGAGGATTTATTTTCTAGCTTAAAATAATTGAATTAGAGCAAACATGAAAAAAAAGTGTGCAGTACCACATCATCCCTAGATGTCTTATTAATTAAAATTCTACTTCCTCAGGTGTTGAGTTTATGAACATGAAGGTAGAGAAAAATACCAAATATTTTTCAAACCCTTAAGACATCTGAGCTGAGAATTATTTGCATATTTACTTCTGCTTGGTCATTATCTTCTGATCTGGTTTAGCTTCTCAAATTTGTTATTTTTTCATTTTCCAATCCATCATATTGATTTTTTTCTTCCAAGTCTGTACAGTTTGGAAATTATATCTTCTTATGAAGATCTGTGAAATCTTTTATGGGAAAAAATAATCAGGTTCTGTCAACTGAATCACTCTTGTCTGTTCCTGAAAGACACACAGAATAAATTATGGCTGGCCAAATATGACCTTTTAAAAACCACAGTGGCTCTCTAAGGTCTAAGCATTATGTCCACCTCCTGCCAAAAGGAATGATTGTATGAGGAAAATTCAAGTCCTACTGTCAATGTTGTATGTAATATTTATGCAAGATAATCCCCTTAGCCTGTAAATAATTCAGGACTTAAAAGTACTCGGTGAACAAACAAATGCTAAAAATTCAAAATGTTGCCACCCTCCCTAAGTGGTGAATTATCCAATCTTGGTTATATTCCCTGGCCAGGGGAAGGCAAATCAAAAATGAGAAAAAAAATTATCTATTTGTAACAATATACATTCTGGGAAGAACAGGTTGTGTGCAAAAGAACTGTTTTTCTTGACATAGTGCAATGTGTTATGGAAAGTAAAAGTATGATCACAGAGAGATTATATTTGTTTAACTCTTATAATATCTATGGGATTTGAGCAGAGTCTTAAAGAGGTTTAAGAAAAAAGAAGGAAAGGAAAATCGATCTGGCTTGGGGAGATTGGCACAAAGGCAGAGAAATGAAAAGGAAGGTAAATGATAAATTAGCCAAGTCTTCTAGGGCAGAGGGGTGCCGGGCTAGACTGGGAGAGGGTCTTCATGATAAGTAGAGCACGTATGATTTGATCTTTGGGTAATAGGTATTGCTATAAACGGAATGCATGCATTCCCCCAAAATTCATCTCAACGTGGTGGTATTAGGAGGCGGGGTCTCATGAATGGGATTCGTGCCCTTATAAAAGAGACCTTGGAGAGCTCTCATCCCCTTCCACCACGCAAGGACGCAGGGAGAAGACCTCAAACCTTTTAGCCACCAGAACTCTGAGAAATATATGTGCTGTTTAAGCCACCCAATCTGTGGTGTTTTTCTTTCAGTAGCCCAAACAGACTAAGATGGATCCATTAAAGAGGGCTAAGGAAAAATTAGCAAAGGGTGTTTTGTAAAAAGATTTTGAGAACGTAAGCTTTTCAAAAATCTTGTCTTCATTAATTTTCATTTTGCCTCTCAGGTTGGGATCATGTAATTGGTGGGAATCTCAGGAGGCCACTGTTCTGTTCTCCACTCCAAGTAGGACCGGGAAATTCCTGACAGAGACACATGCATTGTATTTTTAAATGATTCACTGGAGGAGGGGCCCTGACTTGGGAGGTGATCAGTTGCATTTCATAGAGCACCTGCGCTGTAAAGCAATTCATAGCTCAGGTGCAGTGTTCAACTGACAGGGCATCTTTTCACCAAAATCCGGATGAATGGGGGCAGTCTTCGCCAAAACATGAGACCAAATCTGTACTCCCACATAACTCCCTAAAAATAGGTAGCAGTAAGTGCATTAAGGCATTTCTCTATCTCAACGACTAACACGGTGAAGAATACCATACTTTTCATGTGATTTGCAAGCTGATATATGGAGAACACACAACAATCTAGAATATGTTTGCCTCGCCATGCTTTGTATATGCTTTCTCATCTTCCTAGAAACACTTATCTTCTGTTTCTGCCAAGACCCAACTCAAACTTCAAGAGTCAATTCAGATGTCAACTTTTCTTTTTACAGTAAAGCTTTTTCTTATCTCGCGTAGTTCCTTAAACCATCGTCGCCATAACAGAAGCCATGTTGCTATAGCGGTGTGTTTGCTCCGAATGACTTTCTGAACTCCAAACCCTGCTGCATTCAGTGCCTAATATGTAATAGACTTCAACAGAAGATCACTGTGTGGGTGAGGGAGCTCAATTCCCACTTTTTAGATGTGGAAAACTGAGGCTTTGTTAGAATTGCAAACACATGTGTTGAGTCCTCGGTTCTTTTCAACTGGTCCTGGTTACTTCCTCACTAATCCTAAGCAGGATTTATGAAATAAACCAACAAAAAAAACCTTTAAAAATATAAATAAAAATATATAATCTGCAAAAGATATGGATGTGTGCATAAAATTCGTTATTGTAACCAAGGTGTACAAATTAGCACATCTATGTTTCAATAAACCAGAACCCCCTCAATTGCCCTGTAAGAAACTGGCATAACTGGGTTTACAATGGGCTTGGGTAGAAATGGAAAGGGTTTTTTGGTTTGTTTCTTTGATTTGTTTTGTTTTTTAATTTCCTGACCCCTCTTAAACTTCTTTTTTCTTTCCTTTTCTTTTCTTTTTTCTTTCTTTTCTTTTTTCTCCTCTCAAACTTTCCTACCATGCATCTGAAATGTTCTGGAAATGAAAAATAGTAATTTTTTTTTGAGAAAAATATGCAACTTCTCACTAATTAATTTGGAGATTAATTTAGAACATTGTTTAGAATATCTCAAATATCACCAAGTTGAGCTTTTTAAGCTTGCCTTCAAAAGAGGTCATCAATCTATACATGTTTTCTTTCAGAACACATCAGGATGATTCCTTTTCACCATGCCTAGTTAGTGTCCTGACTACCATTTTTATGTGGTTATCCACAAAGTTCTCTCTCAAACTGTGCCTTGTTCTCCTGGGTCTCTTCAGACCCCTGCTCACTTCCTTCTCCTAACTCAAGATAATGCTGTAAAACATTCCAAATCCACTCCAGGCAACGGTGACCTCACTGTGCCGTGAGCTGCTAGCATCACCATCTGATTCATTCTCTTAGTAACTAATCATTCATTCTCTACCTTGCCACTGAGGCCTTACCTGGTTATTTTAATACCTACAGCATGTATACCAAATCCCCACGCAGCTAGACTGAGGTCCTTAGGGAACCTCAAAGTATAGGGTGAACATGTAATTAATCCAATGTCTTAGAAGGAGAGCTTTGAGTGCCAGGGAAATGTTAACCATAATTTACGTGATATATTTTAATATTTACTTGGTGGCAATGATTGGCTTCGCCGTATTGGTAGATCTATAATATAGTCCTATTCTAAAACTATTTGAAAAAAATTGTTTTGAAATATGAAAACAACACTGAGCTGTGTATATTTTAAAAATGTGTTATATTGATTATCTACACATTAAAAAATAGCAAACAATAATTATTCTTATTACACATGCAAATTTTTTATTCTGCTTTTTAGCTGTCTCTAATATCATGTAAGTGGTGTCTTCTTTTTTTAAAAAAATGTGTTTTATATATTGTTTTATTATTTTTAATTTTTTCATAAAATTGCCTCCAATCTTCCACAGAGCTAAACTGTATGTTAATAATTTTAATTGTTGACACATTCTATCACTGCTGCTGTACAGAAACATGCCATTTTTAATTAAGAAGTATTTTCCTACAGGTGCAGATGTACCTGGTAAGTTAAGAACAAATTCTGTTAAAGGAGGAAAATTTTCATTTCTAATTTGTTTTGTATGAAAATATGTAAATGCTTAGGCTAAAATATTTTTACAGACACTGTCATCTTGCTTCCCTTCTCAGTTTTAGAGCAACTATTTTTCAAAGACATCTCTCATCAAATAAATTGTCTCCACTTATGATTCTTTTGAATGTTTTACCAAATTTAGATACTGTGAAATGATAGGCCTTTTCAATTCCAACACAGAATAGAAATGGATTCAATTGAATATAAGAACTGAATTGGAAATGCTTTCCTCAAATCAAGATATTCCAAAGTACAGTTACAGATTTCAAAATTAAACCTTGCCTTATTCAGCTCTCATTGTTTGTTTTGTTCAGTTTCACCCTTGATTTTGTGGGTAATCCCACACAATCACCACTGCTTTCCTGCTTTCACTTTGTTATTAACAAAGAACTTGGTGCTTTATTTGTTGAATTTTTTATTAAAATTTCCAAATGATACTGAACAAAATGCAACCAAAGCCTTTTCAAAAATGTTATCTTTGTTCATCACTTATATTACAACTAAATTTCTCTGAATTGCAAACATGTTAAAATCCAGGTGATGAAAAAAAAATCCAGGTCATGGAGGCAGCAAAGAGAAAAAGTACATACTATCATGGAAAGTGCTGCTGCTGCTTTTTTTTTTTAACTCAACACCAATTTTGTCCCATATACAGAAATTGTAGTTCAATTACTTTGTATACATATAAAAATATTTGTTAATTCTAATAATAACTGCTTTTTTGGTATGTTACAAAAATGTGTTTTGATGGATTTTGAACATTGTATATATCATAAATAATTCAATAAGTATATTCCCTCACATAGATATTTAATTAGTAAAACATTCTACTTCTACTATATTGTGTTGCCCCAAATTTATACTTATTTTGTCACCCCAATGCCAACAAAAAGTTTATCTCCTCTGTTGAATTTTTTGTCTGAATTAACTGTAACATTCACAGTAGTGTCAAATGTTTCATCTGTGACACAATGCATTTCCAAAGCTTCATTTTGATTCCAAAAATTGGTTTAAAAAATAAACTACTATTGGAATGAACCAAAGTCTACTTAAAGCAAATGACAACACTGACATAAAACTGGTGTATTTTCATTAATTGCAGGTTTTCTCTTTTGCTAATGGAACGGATACATTAGCAACTCACTCTTGACTTTTTGTATGTGGACAGGAGTCCTGGTTACATAACTTGCAATTGAAATGAGCACATTCAGTGGAGAGTAGCTACTTGATTTAAACGAAAGTCACATGCCACAGAATGATCTATAAACCTATCTTCTGTAGATGTATTTATTAAGTCATCATCTTTGGGCACAGTCTTCTTAACATGACTACAAACCATTCGGGTTGGATGTGATGCTCTGGAGCAGATTTGTGTCTTCTGATTTTCATGTGGTCAGTGATATCCTCACGGCCCCCTTGGTGGATGACGAATGTTGACATTTTGTCAAATCAGTCATTCTTCAGTGTATCACCAGGTTTCCAACAGAAATTCAGACCTCGAATCTGATTTTTTTCTTCAATATACACTTTCTGTTTTTAAATTCGTCAGTTCTTGCAAGGGTCTATTGCCCAAAGACAGGACAGTATCAATAATACAGTAAAGAAATGGTTGTAAATATCTACCATATTATAAATGATAAAGCCACAATTGCAAGAGTTGAAACTTCTTCACTTTATTGCAGTATTTCTTAGTCCCTCTTTCTCACATATATTTCCTATGTAACTAATGCATAATTTTTCAAGTTTCCCATAGAGCCTATCAACTAGAATTTTTGAGGCTTCCTATATTGTCAAGAGGTGATGGGGATAGTAATGTTGGATGATTCTCCCTCCAGAACTTAAGGTTGCAAGGCCTTAGCTGTCCCCACACAAAAAGTGCATTTTGTTTTATCAGGGAGCGTCTTGTATATTGCCCCTGAAAAGAAGGTGTTAGCTGTTAGTGTCAGAAGACGGTTTTCAATTATCTTTGAGATTTGACCACACATGAGAGCAAGAACTTCATTCAATGTAAGTGCATCTAGCACAGCCCTGGACAAGACCATGATGCCGTGATTAATAATAATACTATAAAAATGAAATCCCCATCAGGGATGGACAAGTGCTAAGCCAATTGGATGCTGGGATAAAAGGTGCAAACTAGTCCTTTCCAGGTAAACCAGTTATCCCAGGTACATGGCAATGTATGATTGTCCTCCTCATGCCCTTCTCAGAGTTCTGCGCATCACTGGTGGTCAAGAGTTGCCCTCACTTCTGTGTAGACATCGCGTTCTTCACCTTTCAGATCAAGTGTTGCTTTGTGAATGGTATTTCTACCACAAGAACTATTTTCTCATACTTTTCCCATGCCGAAGCCCAGATATCAGTAGGCCAATTTTTTTAAAGACAAAATTGAAGTTGCTCACAGGCACACAGCTGGTACATAGAAGAATACTTAGGTTCTATTCCTTCCTATAAGAATACAGCTGCCCCCTCTTTTTTGTTTCCTGATTCAAGCACATTAATGAATCAGACCAATGATAAGATAGACTACATTAAAAAAATGCAACTTTTACAAAACAAAACAAAATAACCGAGAATTTTTCTGGACATTTCTTTTTTTTTTAACATAATTTCTATTCCCACACTGCAGACAGTGGGGTATGAGCTCAAATACTCTGCCTTTTTATGACTCTCCCTAGGGCATGAAGCATGGGTTGGGTGGGGGGCTAATTATGGAGGGTGTTTCTGTGCCCCTTACACAGTGAGCCTGGGCTGTGGCCTCCATGCCTGAACTCTGTCTCAGAGAAGAAGCAAGAGGAAGTGAGGACGTGCCAGGCACACAAGAACAGCTTTTATCTTAAGTTAGTTCTCACCAATTGGGATATTTTGCCTTTGGGAGGAAAGGCCATATCATTGTTGTTTTAGTTTGTTTGCTTGTTTTTGTCTTTTATTCAAGGGATAGGGGAGGGGGTAGCAAATGAAGAGAACATTCTGGGAAGGCCCCAGGTGATTCTAACATAGAGGAAAATTTGGGACTCACTGCTTCAGAAGATGGCAACAAGAACCAAACCCTCAATTGTTCCATCTTTGGTGCTACAGATCACATCCTTATGGCAGTCATGTCACCCAGACATGTCACTGGGTGATTGTACCCATATACTCTGCTCATAGGATCACAGCTGTGAGTGACGCTATTCTTCCTCACCCATCCTCCCTCCCACTCATTTCTCTGGCCAGCACCCTTGGCTGAGGATACTTCCCTGAGCCCAAATCCTCTGCCTAATCGGAAGCTGGAGGTCACAGTGTTTTGGTCACAGAAACACACTGCAGGGGCGCCTGGGTGGCACAGCGGTTGAGCGTCTGCCTTCAGCTCAGGGCGTGCCCGGCGTTAGGGGATCGAGCCCCACATCAGGCTCCTCCGCTATGAGCCTGCTTCTTCCTCTCCCACTCCCCCTGCTTGTGTTCCCTCTCTCGCTGGCTGTCTCTATCTCTGTCAAATAAATAAATAAAATCTTTAAAAAAAAAAAAAAGAAACACACTGCAAATGGAAGAGCAGGATCCTGTGAAAGTGAGGCTGAAAAAAAAAATTAAACATTTTATATAAATGAAAAATCAATGAGACAATTAAATAGTGTTGGAATTATGTTCCCAGATATCAACTTCACATATTTCTGTGATAGAAGATTTGGAAGATCAGAAAAGAAGAAAATTATAATCACCCAAAGATAATTATTGTTAAATTGGTTTTTTCTATAGCCTTTATTTACATATATACATGTATTCATTATAACTTGCTCTTTGTTTTGAATCTTCATTTTTAAAGTATCTATTATGATTATCGAATGATAATTTGATAAGTTATCTTGAAACCCCCTCATTGTAGATGACTGTATCTGTCATTCAGCTTCGAAAGTGGGAAAGGAGGGGAGTCTGGCTCTGGCTCTCCAAAAGCCCCATGCTGAGCACAGTATCTGGCCATCAGGAAACTTCAGTTTTTCTTGCCTGCTTCTCCCTTCTCGTCCTACCAGGAGAATCATTCTGCCAGAGACAAGGTTTGGCTGGGAGTTACATTGCAGGAAGAGTCCGGAGCTAGTCAGCCCCTTGAAGGCAGGTGCCAGGGCATCCCTCCTCCCGCCTCTGCTCCTGCACTTTGCCTGGCCCAGGGCTCTGTTCCAAGGGCATTGTCCATAACAGGGAAGTGACTCACAATCAGGTCTTTAAATATTCATAATACCTCCCAGTATTCCAATGACTATCCAAAGAATAAGGTGCCCTTAGCTACATTATCTTGTAATCGAATCAATAAGAAGATGAAAACAAAGACGAGAGCAGCCCCCGGTTGTCCCTCCTAATTGCTCATCAAGAAGAGAAAGAAAAGAGTGTAAAGGCAGTTTGGTCCTAAAGCAGTAGTAATAAATCACTTCTTACTCATGTTCATTTTGTTTCGGTTACTGTATCCTTTTCTCTTTCCAGTCATCTGGGGGTTGGTTTGTTTTCAGTCTTTTTTTATTGGATTTCCCTGGAATTATCTTTTGTTGTTCCCCAAAGAGCTAGCTTTTGTGCTAATACCTTTTATTTCTTCCTATTTTTGATCCATTGTTTTCTGCTTTAGTATTTATTATATTCTGCTTCATATAACCTTAAGGTGTATTTTACTAATTATTTAAATTAAAGGAGTAGCTCAATTTATTTCCTTACAGCACCCAAGGTTGTAAATTTATCATTTAACACTATCTTTTGCCACATGTATTAAGTTTGACTATGTTATTTTTAACATTATTGACTTATGAAAAAAATCTGGTGTTAAGGGTTTCACTCTTGTGTTCTTTGAGCAACTCAAAATAATGTTTTCTTAGGGAGTTAATGGATTTCTTCTTAACATATTTTCCAGTGTTACATTCTTGTGATGAAAGGATATACCTTGCCTATTTTCTGAGTTTGATTATTTTTTGAAAATAGCATTTTGGCTCATTTTGAAAAATAATTTAGAAAAATAGTTCATTATTATAATTTAATTTTACAATCTACTTATCCAGTCAGTGTATGAGATTCTAATATGGTTGCCAATGAGATTTTATCACCATAACTTGCATCTATGTGCTCCTACCCTTGTCTCTTTCTAGAAGAACTCATTATCCCAAATTTTGTGTTTATTTTTTCTTGACTTATTTGGAATACATTTATCACATATCAATTATGCTTGAAAAATATGTTGATTCGGGGCGCCTTGGTGGCTCAGTCAGTTAAGCATCTGCCTTCGGCTCACATCATGATCCCAGGGTCCTGGGATCCAGCCCCCTGTCGAGCTCCCTGATAAGATGGCAGTCTGCTTCTCCCTCTCCCTCTGAATTCTCCCCCCTACTCATGCTCTGTCTCTTTCTCTCTCTCAAATAAATAAATAAAATCTTACTTTTAAAAAAGAAAAATACCTTGATTCATTGCCTTTGATTGATTGTTTTTGTGATTTACTAGAAAGGTATCCTGCTCTCTGAAGTCTTCTGCATGTTCCTATCTTTGCTCCATAGTTTGTTTCCAGAATTATATTTCTAGAATGCATCCATGTTGTTGCTTGTAGTTATAGTTTATTCATTATTGCTACTGAAAGTATATCATCATCTTTATGATACCACAATTTATTTACCCAGTCTCCTGTTGGTGGGTGTTTGCATTGTGTCCAGTATTTTGCTCGTGTGAGCTGTGCTGCTATGAAGATTCATGCACATATCTCCTGGGGCACATGCACTGGATCTCAGGATATGTGAATGTTTAACTTCACAAGATAATTCTACATTGTTTTCCAAGTAGTTGTACTAATTAACACTCCCACTAGCAATATGTATGTGTTTTGTTTTTTTTTTAGATCTCTTAGGTTTTTGCCAATGTAGTGGTATAAGATGATATCTTTTTGTGGTCTTGATTAATATTCACATGATTACTGGTAGAGCTAAGATGAACATTTCACATATTTAATAGTAATACATACTTTCTCTGCTCCAAAATTCCTATTCAGGTCTTTCATCTATTTGTTAGTTAGGTATATTCATCTTTTCCTTTACATATTCAAAGTTCTAATCTTCCCCTATTATGTGGGTTGCAAATATCTCTTTCTGGTTTTTGGCTTATCCCTTTAATTTTTTTTTAATGGTGCTTTCATGGAGCAAAGTTTTTAATTTTCAAGATCAAATGTCTGAGGACTCACCAATGACCCCTCATAACAAAGGGCTCCCTATTTCTCTAAGTGATTTCTTTTTTTTTTTTAAGATTTATTTATTTATCCATTTGACGGAGAGAGACAGCCAGCAAGAGAGGGAACACAAGCAGAGGGAGTGGGAGAGGAAGAAGCAGGCTCCCAGCAGANTAAGTTCTAATCTTCCCCTGTTATGTGGGTTGCAAATATCTCTTTCTGGTTTTTGGCTTATCCCTTTAATTTTTTTTAATGGTGCTTTCATGGAGCAAAGTTTTTAATTTTCAAGATCAAATGTCTGAGGACTCATCAATGACCCCTCATAACAAAGGGCTCCCTATTTCTCTAAGTGATTTCTTTTTTTTTTTTAAAGATTTATTTATTTATCCATTTGACGGAGAGAGACAGCCAGCAAGACAGGGAACACAAGCAGTGGGAGTGGGAGAGGAAGAAGCAGGCTCCCAGCAGAGGAGCCTGATGTGGGGCTTGATCCCAGGACCCCGGGATCACGCCCTAAGCCGAAGGCAGATGCTTAAGGACTGCCCCACCCAGGCACCCCCCTCTAAGTGATTTCTGTTCCATCAGTGTACACCTTAAACTTGACCCTGGTCGAAGCAGTCCTCCCTTAGCACCTGCTTGAACACCTGTATGGCACCCCTTCTCATAAACTAATAAAACTCAGTGTTCCCTCAATTTGACTATGAACTCCTCAAGAGTGGAAGTTTGCAATTTCCTCATTTGTAATATTGGAATAAAAATAATTCCTTTCTCACTAGTCTGCCCAGAGGGTCACATGAGTAATTGGCTGTAAACATATTGTATTGGTTTGTTTTATAAAGTTGTATTAAAATATTTTACCACAATTAGAATAGAGTATTCTAACAATGCCAGATTTTTCCACTCAGGCATAGGTCCACATAGGTTATAGAATCTATCTTTTGGCCACTATCGTCATGGTTCAATCCACCTAAGAGTGTCTTCATAACACAACCTTAGGCATAGCCTACATTTAGTTTCTCCCTGAAGAAACCAAGTTTGTTTGTATTNGAGTATTCTAACAATGCCAGATTTTTCCACCCAGGCATAGGTCCACATAGGTTATAGAATCTATCTTTTGGCCACTATCGTCATGGTTCAATCCACCTAAGAGTGTCTTCATAACACAACCTTAGGCATAGCCTACATTTAGTTTCTCCCTGAAGAAACCAAGTTTGTTTGTATTTTTTTAACCTACCTGCTATGATATGCCCTTCCCATAAAAATTGGAGGACAGCAAGAAATTTGATAAAAAAGAGAGTCCTGGGGTGCCATAAAGCTGGGTGTTGGGTCTGCCAGGCAGGCATTTCTATAGGCATTCTCCCTTCATGCCAGTGATAGGTTTATCCTGAGGTCACACTACTTATTCTCCTTGTGATCTGCATCGTGATAGGTGGAAATGAAGCGGGTTTGTGAACTTAGACCAGAGCCACACTAACAGGCCCGTCTGGTAATGCAAATCACAACCTTCACCCCATTGCCCCAGACTGTAATCAACTGAGTGCAGGAATTGTTGCCTCTGGCCTAAGGAACAGAGGTATCANAAATGAAGCGGGTTTGTGAACTTAGACCAGAGCCACACTAACGGCCCGTCTGGTAATGGAAATCACAACCTTCACCCCATTGCCCCAGACTGTAATCAACTGAGTGCAGGAATTGTTGCCTCTGGCCTAAGGAACAGAGGTATCAAGGATGGGGGTATTCTCAATACATCAAGCAAGCTCTCTGGGCAGCGTTGACTTTTTCAGAAATTCCTTGCATGAATAGGCACTGTGGGATGACACTCCCAACTGGAAATGGATATTCAGAAAGCCTTTCGAGGTCTCTCCCTGTTTCCTTTCTCCTGTCATTCATTATTTTGCTTCCTTTAGGTTTGATTAAATACCCTGCTCTGTTACCAGAGCAAAATTAATGATTCAAGTGTACAAGCAACCAAATTAATCTCTCTTGACCTTTCTAATATGAAGTGCAATCTTTTGTGGCTGTGAAAAAGAGAACTTCGTATAAACTGAGGTTAAGCACGATTAAAGAATTTCTGTGTAACGTGAGACTATCCCGCACATTATTTTCCTGGTTAAAGGTTTCATAACTTTAGGAAATATTACTATAGACATTTTTTTAAATTCCATTTTTAAAGGTGATTTTGGAGCCATTAGGGTTTGGAAGAGGGAAAATAAAACACAAAAAACACACACACACGCACACGTGTGCGTGTGCACCGAAAAATGGAAGTTGAGATTTTACTTTTAGTTCCTTGTCATGTATAAATTTTCACCACAGGAGAAATACTGTGAGGCATAGAAGCTACAGGTTTTACATACTTGGTTAATTAGCAATTCTTACCAAACCAAGTATATCATTTCTCTTTAGAATCCTACATGGCCTCGATTAGACATATTTACGGGAAAAGTCAATGGGTAAGACATTAGAGGCCAACCTCAAAGTCAGAATAGAGCAACCGTAGACCTTAGAGAAGTGCTTTATTAGCCAAGAATTGGTTGGTTATTGATCCTGGTCTGTGTCTCTGGTCACAATAGCACTTACCCTAATTTTTCTAGTGTAAATATAAGTAAATTTGAATGGGTGTTGCTGAAAACAATCTGTAAATCTACATTTTGTGGTTTGGGTTGTAATTGTAGTTACTGGAAGGTTCAATATCTGGGCATGTCGAGGAGACAAGGCTGTGGCCTGGCACCCTGCTCCCTGCAAATACCTCCTGAAGCACTTTCTCAAGGGCTATTAAGGCAGCTCTGGCTCTCTCTGCTCAGAAACGCAGAAACCACATGGGTACTCAGCCGAAAGGAAACTGGGGGCGGGGCACGAACATTGTCAGAAGAAATGTTGTGCATTTAACTTAGACTTCTCTCTTTTTTTCCTCCCTGAGGTCAACCAAGCAATTAAGGAAGAAAGATAGGAACAGTTTTCCTCTTTTCCTGAAGGTAAACAGTGATATATTCACATTTGTTGCAGCGTTATTGTTCCCGCTGCCTTTGATGCTTCCTTTGCCTCCCTGTGTCTTTGTCCCTCCCCCACCTTAGATTTGATAGGAGAGACTTTCCAACAAACACTGTATTCTCATCACCACCAAAATTCTTCTCCTCGGACTGGGGAAACATCGCCCCTTCACGGAAGATGCTACTGGGTTAATGAGGGTTAATGGGCATCGTGTTTCACCTGGATATTGCCAAGAAATGTTGAGTTTGAAGGGAGTGGGATGGAAATTGACTTCCCTGTGGATGAAACCAGCACAAACTAAACATGGAAGAAATTCTGCTGTTGGAATGCCGTGTTGGAGATTTGAAGTTTGTGAGTTCAGATATTTCACTGGGTAACTCGTGCTGAGGTATCAAAATTGTGCCCTTGACTTACATGGAGAGGTTACAAGAGAATCGTTTCTAGAAAAGGAAAGAAAAAAAGCTTGTGAAAAAAACAAAGTGAAATTGGAATGTGTGACCAACACCTGCGTGCGCGTGTGCACACACACACATGCACACGTGCACACACACACACACACACACATGCACATCCACGCCATGTTATGACAGAAATCTGCAGAAGAGACAGAGAGTGGTGGACAGGGGTCTTGTGGATCCTCTATGGCAGCCGGTGAGTGACTTTCTGATTGCAGAGTCACTATTCACTTGGGTTAAGTAAATTATTTGTGCTTACTTGGGGCAATCTATTTAACAGCAAGCAATGTTTTCTTCTAATAGGCACTTCTGTGTGGGGGCCGTTAACTCTAGCTTTCAATTCCTCTCTATTGTTCAGCCCCAGGCATCGTGAATTCCTTATACTACGTAAAACTTCTATTTTCAGTTCATGCCACAGTGCCTTCCCACATGCTGTTCCCTCCACCCAGCACACCACTCCCTCCCCCTTCTCTACCTGGCAATTCCTTGTACTCTGGAGACTCTGACCAAATGCTACTTCCTCAGGAAAGCACTTTATGAACACCACCCCCTGTTCTGTCTTCATTTAGGAACACGTGCTGAAATGCAGCCACACAACAGCATCTCAGTTCATTCCCCTAAACTGGGAGCTCTCTGTGAAACAGGGAGTACGTGTTATTTCTTTGTCTTTTAAAAGCAACTCTCGTGGTGTTTGGCACACTAAACACTACGCTCAGTGAGTAATGACAGACGAAGGAATGAGAGTGCTCCAGTGTCTTGCTAGGCAAATACACCCGACTAAGGCAGAATTTGAAATTTGAACGTGCACAGAAGAGCCAGGTGAATGACCTGTATCAGTGCAGTGACTCAGAAGTAGCATTTATCTTGCCAAAGCAAGAGAACATAGATGGCATAACATAAATGGGAGCACATGTCCAGTGTTCCAGGGCCTTCTACTTTTCAACATAAACCAGAAATTTGTATTTTTATTTGGAATCAACCATTTTTGTGAAATATTGGCAATTTATACTATTTTATGCGGCCCACATTCTCCCAGATTTAAAAAAAAAAAAGATCTTCACAAGAAATCCTGTAGTATGAATGGTGCCTGGCTGTGTTTCTCTATCCAAGTAAGATCTTAAGACCATCAGTAGACAATGATGTGGACAAGACACAGAGCCTTCAGGACCTGAGAACTAAACATTCTTACAGAGTGGTTAACTGCTCATGTATGGAGTCAGCTACTTAGCCTGCAAATTAATTTTTCCTAAGAGATAGTCCAAGGCAATCAAGAAAGTATAATGCCCCAGGTTCAGAACAACCTCCATTGGCCGTCAGCATCTGGGAATCATTCTCCGTGACATCGCAGTGAAGCAAAAAAAGGTAGAAAGATAGGGGTCCGGGACACAGTCATCATAAGAAATATGTGTCAGTGAGAGAGATTTATTTAAAGACCATGTGATTCTCTGTTTCTATGGAATCTATCAGAAAGCTGCTCGAATTAATAAGTGTGTCAGACAAAGTCACAGCATGCAAGATCAATATTCAAAAATCAATTGTATGTCTACACACTAGCAACCAAAATTTGGAAATTGAATTAAAAAATATAATTTACAATATCTTCAAAATATGAAGTATTTGAGAAGCAATCTGAAAGGGAAAAAAAAAAGATGGGTAAGACCTGAAAATCACAAATATTGCTGAGAGAATCTAAAGAAGACCTGAATGAAAGAAAATAGACACTGTGTCCATGGGCCCAAAGACTCAAGATTATTAAGATGTCAGTTCTCCTCAAATTGATTTTTTTAACAAAAAGTGTTTTATTGAGATGTAATTAATGTACGCACAATCTTTCCACTAAATTGTACAATTAGTTTAAGTATATTTATAGGGTTGTGCCACCATTATCACAATCTAATTTCTAAACATTGCACCCTCTCCAAAGAAACCCTGTACTCATTTGCAATCACTCCTTTCTTTCCTACAATCATATGACACTGCACTTAGCATGTTTTCAAGGCTCATCCCCATTACAACGTGTCACAGTGCCCCATTCCCTTTTCTAGCTGAATGATATTCCATTGTGTGAATATGCCACATTTTATTTATCTATTTCCCTAAGTTATCTTGGGCTCCACACAGTCTAAATGAAAATGCCATTTTTTTTTTTGTAGAAACTGACTAGCTGATTGTAAAATTCATATGGAGTTCAAAGGACCTACAATAGCCAAGACAACTTTAAAAAGAAGAAGAAAGTTGGAAGACTATAGCTATTTGATTTCGAGACTTATTACAAAGGCCTAATTATCAAGACAATGTAACATTGACGTCAAGATCGATAAATAGATCAGTGAGAAAAAGTAAGGAGTCCAGATATGGATCCACACATATATGAACAACTAATTTTTAACTAACCTGCAAAGGCAATTCATTGGTGAAAAGATAGCTTTTTCAGCAAATGGTATTGGAACAATTATATAGCCATGAGAAAAAAAAAAAAAAAGCAAAAAAATACTTCATTTCTTACCTTATACCATATACAAAAATTAACTCAAAATGGACCATAGATATAAACATGAAACATGAAGCTATATGATTTGTAGAGTAAGAATAAAAAAATTCTGTAGTTAATTTTGAGTTTGGTAAAAAATATCTAAAACTTAAAGCCCAATCCATGAAGGAAATAAAAATGTTAAATTAGACTTTTTCAAAAGTACAAACCTCTGCTTTTCAAAAGATTGTTAAGAGAATGAAAAGAAAAATCATAGACTTTGAGGTGATATTTTCAATTCATATATCTGATAAAGAACTTAAATCCACAATATATAAACAACTCTCAAAATACCATAAGAAGGAAACAAACAACCCCAGCCCAATAAAAATGGGCAAAGTATTTGGACAGACAATTCATCAAAGAAGACATAAAGATAGCACATAAGCCCATGAAAAAATGCTCAACGTCACTAGTCATTATGGGGATGCAAATTAAAACTACAATGAGATACTGTTATATACCTATTAGAATAGCTAAAAGTAAGAACCCCCCCATACCAAGTGTTGATAAAAAAGTGGGAGAAACTGGAACACTCATATACTTCTGGTGGCAAAATAAACTGTACAACCACTTTGCAAACCAATGTTGTGATTTCTTAAAACATTAAACATATGGCTGCCATAGGATCCAACCATTGTACAAGTTATTTGCCCAAGAGAAACAATTACATACATTCATATGAAGATTTGTTCATGAATGCTCATAGCAGGTTTGGTCATAACCAAAAATTAGAAACAACCCAAAATATTTCATCAGTAGGTAAATGCATAAAGAAATTAGGGTACACAATACAATGGAATACTGCTCAGCAATAAAAAAGATAAGTTACTGGCAGATGCAACTACAGCCATGAATCTGGAAATAATTATGTTGAGTAAAAGAAGGGCAGCCAAAAAAATGTATATGGTATATGAATCCATTTATATACAATTCTAGAAAAGGACAATGCATGCATAGTGACAGAAAGGAGATCAGTCGTTGCACAGAAGTGGGAGGGAAGGATTATCAGGCATAAAAGGTAACTTTTGCAAGTAATAGATCAGTTGATTTTTTTTAATTGTTGTAATGGTTTCATGACTGTATGCATATGTTAAAACTTGTCCAATTGCACATTTTAAATATATGCAGCCTATTGTGAGTCAATTATACCTCAGTAGAGCTATTGAACAAAACAGAGAGAAGACTCCATCTGCTGGGTTGGTCCCCTGTGCTGAAAATGAGCGAGTGAGGTCAGTCCTGGTTCTAGAAGAGATGGCTCTCTGGGATGCTTCGAAAGGCAAGAACTCTCTTAGGCCTACAGAGATGAGTGCGTCCAAATACCAGTGGGTCTGGGGAGGGGAGAGGACAGGCGATCACCTTGTTACTAGGACTAGGACACAACGTCACATGCCCTGATGCTGCACTCCTGAATTAAAGTTTCCAGAGTTTCTCATAAAGACAGGATTGTTCCCACAGCTAAGGGTATTTTAATCCTGAGGAGACTGAGGGTCCTGGTCACGTGTGGGGAGAAGCCTGAGGAGACAGAGCACCAACCTTCTAGCCATTCACTAAACTGAAACTCTAATTTGACTGTCTACTCCCTCCACGGAGGTGGGAGGAGGTTTCCCAGAAGGAAAGACATGGCGGCTGGACCATGTGTGCACCCAAGCCATGATACCCCTTCCATGACCGCTCCCTCTCACTCCCATCCTTACGCCCTGTGCTGATCGGTGTCAGGTGTCTCAGGTCTTTCATCTCTAGCCCAGTAAGTTCACACTTGACCCCACCCACACTGACCTTGACACCTGTACCTTTCAATACACAGACAAACACAGACACAGACACACACACACACACAGATACACACACACACACACACACTCTCCTACTCATTGTCTGCACTGTGTGGTTAAGAATCAGTTTGTAAAATCACTCACTCACTGCACATGCCATAGTTGATTCTTTCCTGGCAAAAGCCATACCTTCTATTCTTACTTGTCCCTGAAGAGCTCTGTTCCCATAAATGATATCATCTGGAAGGGGGTAGAACTAATGAAGCCATTCTGGTTTGAGAAACAGTCCGATGAAACAGAGCCCACGTCCTCCAGAATTAACACATCACTTCTTGTAATAGCAGACCCATCATTTAGCTAGGGACACTAAAACTGTCGCAGCTCCCTGTAAAAATGTGGAGTCTAAGAAAGTAATTAGACAGTTTTACAAATACATCAGCATAAAGTTGATTATCATAAGGTTCAAAATATCAAAAGTTCCTAGAGCATCTTAAATGTTCATCAACAGAATAGTTAAATCAATCATGCTGTAATTATCTCCTGGCATACCATAAAGACGTTAAAACAATATGATCTAGATTTAATTTATTGGCAGAGAAAAACCCCTGTAATACGTATATATGTATATGTACTTAAGTATATGGAATGATCTTATTCTTGACCACGCCTAGTATATGTGTACCTATGCACACATTTGACTTTGTATCTCTGGATGGTGGGATCACAGGTGATTTTTATTTTCGTTTATATATATGTTGTATTATTTCTGAGTTCCTTGCAAAAAGTGGGCATTGCTTTTTATAATCAGAAATTATTCTTTCCGCATGGGCAAAAATACACCATTCACATCTTAACATCGGCTTTGGCTATAGGCCAGAAAGTCCGTTCTCGGGATGTGGGGAAAGGGAATGGATCTTCCCTGTGTGGCTGATGATTATGACCCCTGGCCCCCTGTTTGATTAACAGTGAGAGCAGCTGATGAATTTAGCATGCGCTGTTTCATACACACGCTAGAGCAGCCTTTAAAGTAACTCAAAAGGATGTTCAGATTTACCAAAATACGACTTAATATCCAAAATGTGCCTTTGCCCCTACTTATTACCCCCTTGCTCTTCAAAGCTCACGCTGAGTAAAGGAAATTCACATTTAAAAACCCGTAATGCAAATTAGTTATATTGTATACGATGTAATGTATAATATAGGGAAAAAAAATTTAAACCATGGCTATCGTAGCCTCTGAGGGCTGTTGTAATAGATGGAAACAGATTAGGTGGCTTTTAAAAAACACAGAAATTTATTGTCTCGCAGTTTTGGGGCTAGAAGTCTGAAATCAAGGTGTCGATGAATTGATTCTTTCTGAGCTCTCTGTTCCATTGCTCACCCCTAGCTGCTGGTGACAGCCAGCCATTTGTGGCCTTCCTTGGCTTGGAGATCCATCAACCCAATCCCTCCTCCATCTTCATGGACCCCCCGATGTCTCTGTGCCTTCACGTGGCTGCAATGGACCGTAGTAAACAGGAAGAAAAAGTGATCTGAGAAACCACGCGGGTGATAATACGCTATGATCAGCCTCTTCTGTTCCCATTTGGTGCAATAATGCTTTATATATACATACGATTAAGGTGTATGATTTATCTTATTATAGGGAGTTTTACATCCCGATTCAGTACAGGGTAGGGGGCTCTGAAGTCAGACTGTGTGAATTTGTTTCCTGCCTTCAACACTTGCTAGTTTTTTGTTTTTAAGATTTATTTATTTACTGGAGCACCTGGGTGGCTCAGTCAGTGAAGCATCTGCCTTTGGCTCAGGTCATGATCTCAGGGTCCTGAGATCAAGCCCTGTGTCGGGCTCCCTGCTCATCAGGGAACCTGCTTCTCCCTGTCCCTCTGCCACTCCCCGTGCTTGTGTTTTCTCTCTCTCTCTGACAAATAAATAAATAAATAAAATCTTAAAAAAAAGATTTATTGATTTATTTGAGAAAGAGAGAGCAGGGGAAGGAACAGAGGGAAAAGAAGAGAAGCAGATTCCCCACTAGGTGTGGAGCAAGACATGGGGCTCAAATCCAGGACACTGAGATCATGACCTGAGCCAAAATCAAGGGTTGGATGCTTAATCAACTGAGCCACCCAGACGCCCCACCGCTTGCTAGTTTTATGTCCCAAACAAGCTCTTTACACTCTTAAGTTTCCCCTTCTCTTGTCTTAAAATATATTAGAAATAATCATCATAGTGTTTTCCATGGGATGGTGTGACCATTAAATGACAGGTATGCAGTGTGCCGTATACCCAACACAATGACCAGCAGAGCGTTTCCACTCAGTAAATGTTGGAGAAGGACAGAGAGAGAGACACACACACAGAAACAGGGAGAGAAAAAAGAAGGGCAAAAGTGACAAAGAAATCTGCAAATAGAATTATCTCACAACACTATGAATATAGAAATTGGAAGGGGCCCCTGGGTGGCTCTGTCGGTTAAGTGTCTGCCTTCATCCCAGGTCATGATATCAGGGTCCTGGGATCAAGGCCCGCCTCATGCTCCCTGCTCAGGGGAGAGTCCGCTTCTTCCTCTCTCTCTACCCCTCACCCCCCTCGTGCTCTCTTGCTCTCTCTCTCTCAAATAAATAAAATCTTTGAGATATATATATATATATCTCAAAAAATAAATACGCATATATATGTGTGTGTATACACACACACACACACACATATTTATAGCAATTGGTATACTAACATATGGTGCCAAATGGAATCAAATAGATAAGAAAAACCCTAAAGTTTTGAGTGAACTATACTGGAAAACAAACTAACAACAAAACACCCTAGATTAAAAGAGATTGCAGTTTTTAGGGGAAAAAAATGGCAGGAAATCTTCAGGATGAGTTCTTAGACTTGATACCAAAGCACGAGCCATATAAGGGAAAACTAGGATTGGACCTCATCACGTTAAACACTATTACTCTGCAAAAGATTATTAAAAGGATTTGCACAGCAATTTTTAATGAAATCTCATTGCATGGGCTGTTGTCAATAAGTGTTAACAATCATTGTTACTATTGTTATTATGGCTTTCTTCCATCCCTGCCTCAAAAGCTGTCATCAGCATAGCAAAGCATTTTTAATTCCTGCTAAACTTATCATTTGCCATTCTTTCCCCTCTTTGATGTCCTCTCCCCTTTGTCTGACATTTTCTCACTTATCCCTCATGACCCCGCTCAGGAGCCACCTCCTTAGCAAAGAGTCCCTGATTCCCTCTGGGTCCATATCTCTCCCTTCTTTCTGAGAGTTCCCTTCTGCAAATATAATAGATATATCTACATATGTTAAATTATATATATATACACACAAGATATTGTAACATATTATGTTAAATAGCATATATTATATTAAATATCATATTATATTTTAATATGTGTTACATATTATATATATGTAAAATAGAATGTTAATGAGAATATAATTAAGTAGAATAATAGATAATAGAATGAAATATTTAGTACTAATACATATGTTATAAATATAAATATATAACAAATATAAATAAGTATATTTGAAATGTTTATATATTAAATATGAGTTTAATATACTTATTTGTATATAATGGTTCTATTTCTCTTTTGCTAGAAGGGACTATCCCTTATTAATATTTGCATTTGCAAATAATCACTAACCATTTGTTGAATGAACTGACATATAGCTGTTCCTGGAACGGTAGGATTCAGGCCTGCTTCTGGGTATCCCCCATAGGACCCGGCAGAATGCCTAGAATATACCTGCCATGGGGAAAATATCTATTATGCAAATAAATGAAAGGATTGCAGAACACAAGCATCAGCCTAAACAAGATTAGACAAACAAAATCCCATAGAATACAAGAAAAGAAATTCTAATGATGGAAGAAAAGCTCACCAAAATCTTTCTCTCTCTCTCTCTTTTTTGAATACCCTCTAATTTCCACCATATCTTTCAATGATGCTCATGTTGAAGGAAAAGTAAATTCATGCTCTGGTTCAGTGTGAATGCAGTTCATGTTACTTTTCTCTTCTTTTATACCAGTCACTGATGTCCTTTCTATTAACAGCTCTAATCACATAACTTGGGTGTACTGTTCATATAGATGCTGATTTCAGTGTGTGTGTGTGTCTGTGTCTGTGCACGCAAGCATGTGTGTGCAAGTGTGTATGCTTTTGTGGATTTGTGGTTTAAAAAAAACTGTAACTTTAAAGAACTGGGGTTTAATATCCTTTGAGATTTC
The DNA here is from genome assembly GCF_002007445.2 of Ailuropoda melanoleuca. Lineage (NCBI taxonomy): Eukaryota > Metazoa > Chordata > Mammalia > Carnivora > Ursidae > Ailuropoda > Ailuropoda melanoleuca. The sequence continues at coordinate 15,156,434 of NC_048226.1, read as the reverse complement.
TCTAATTAGGTTCTACTCCTCTTCTTAGATGAGTTTAGTACCCACGTAAATGAACTAATTAGTAGTCTGTTGTTGAATGAGGCTACAAGGTTTTATAAAATCCCTGGTCATCCTCTTGAGTTCCCGCGCACAGGACTGCAATTAAATAGCTCAAAAAAAAAAACCCCAAAAAAACCAAAAAACAAAAAAACCCTGTGTTCTGTCCCCTCACCTGATTCCCTGACTACAGGACTGTTTTCAGGGCGGGGGGTGGGGGGGCGTCTGTGCTCAGTTCCTGAATGGGTGCAAGGGGGCCCAGCGCACAACCCACATCTGGGTAACAAAAGCCAACACAGAGAAGGAAAAACAAAGACAATTCCCAGAAGAGCAGTGCTCTTTTGAATGACCCAAGTAGTCTCCACAAGCCTTTGAATTTCACCTTGATGTTTAAATGAAGGCACAGAGGGAAAGCAGGGGCTAATTCTATCGATTGGTGTGACTCAGAAATCTAGCATAAAAGTAATATACCGATAGAGAGAGGATGTGACATAAAAACAAATCTAGTCCCGTCTGACTAAATCATGGCCTGACCTTCTTGCGTCCCCATGGATACTTGTAACACATTAAGCTAGAGTTTTGTTGGGGATTCATTTATTAATAAGCAAATATATCAAACCTTACATTAATTATATTTAGCCTCTTCTGAAAACATTTAGACAAGTGAAAATGAATTAATGACTAGTTTTTTGTACTGATTTTGTGGACAAGATCTTGAGAATGATTCCTTACATTGTATTATATTTCACCCGTGTCATGGTCCACTGCTACTCAGACCGCGCCCCCTCCCCAAGTAGTTCCCCTTTCTACAGGAGTAGATTGCTTCGGAATTAGAGATGACTGCCAGTAGGCGCTCTGTCACTAACCCCTTCGGTGCTCAGAGTGAGTACCTAATACCCAGGCCGTGCAGGGAATGGAGAACATTGCATGCATGTAATGCATATAAAGTCACAGTCCCAGTGCACATAGACCCAAGAGCACAATGACAAAAGAGCCCTGCATATCTGAAGTTCCTTCTCAGTATGGCATTTCAGCCTGATGCTCAAGTCACTTCCCCTGCCAACCCAGGATCCCAGCCTCAGCTCCCTGCACTCAGAGCCCTGTCTCACAATAGTATCTTCTTTTCCCAGGCTTTACCCCGTTTACAACCTTGCAAGGAGGGTCCATCCCCACTTCTTCAGTCCTGGCAATCCACTGAATACCAAAGTGTTTCTCCTCCACTGGATTTTTCCAGAAGGCTAAGGAAGTGGGAACCCTGGTCTCAGTGGCTGCAGATCCCACAGGTTGGGCATGGGGCATCATGGGAACACTGGTCTATTTGCTCAGGAAGAGGAAGCAGAGCTGGGTCTTTCTCCCCAGACTTCCAGTATCCTTTTCTAACGTATCTAGAATAAATCTTATTACGGAAGAGATTTAGATCCCCATCTGTTCTGAGAAAGTTACATCACTCCCATTCACTTACATGTGACTTTGTTGAGGGACAATAGCAATCTTCGTTACTTAACCAGCCATCTCAGAGTATAATGGAGCAAGAGGGGGACCAGGTTAGCGCTCACCTCCCTCATCCCCGAGAGGTGGGACATCCTTTTACCGTACTGCTTTAGATCATAGTAACTTACTGAATCAAATTTTAATTAAAATAGAGATACCTAGTAGAGGTTTCATGTGTCTTCAAAGATATTGCACCCAGATGCAATATTAGAAGAAAAAGTAATTCATCTACAGACAATTGTCTGTCAACACTAGGACAGTGCACTGGAAACCAACATTCACCAAGTTGAGAAAGGCTGGTGGAAAGACTGTGTTTTCCCTAAAGCATTATTTCTGCCAGAGGAGCCCAACCAACCTTCAAACAAAGCCAACACACTTCCAAAGATGTGGGTTAAGGGAGAAAATAAAATCGATAATTTAAAAAAAATATAGGATATTTAGATGAAATCCAGATGTTTGTCAATTTGCTGAAATATTAACCTACCCAACTTAAAAACGTTTGTGAGAAGGTCAGAAGCGTGAGCACAGATCTTGAAGTGCAACAGGTCAGCACAGGTCCTAGAGGACTAGAAACCACCAGATATGGAGTGGTTCTCAATCAGTGCTCGTGGAACAAAGGAATGAGTGAAAGTCTGCAAGCTGCCACTCACCCCAAATGCCGTGGGATGATCATTAGTATCTCTCACGTGCCTACAAAGAGCTGGATATGATCCCATTTGCTATGTGTGTCAACTCTCTGAATTCTTACCTGTCAAGTTTCTGAGATACATCCCATCATACAGAATGGGATGTATCTTCTTACAGAAAGCTTAGGGAATCTGCTCATAACCAAACAGGTCGTAGATGAAATCCCATTCTACCATGCATAATATCCTACATTCAAGGGAATGAGAGGAACAGACCCTGCAAGGCCGTCTCTAATAGTTTATTTCCTGTGGCCACAAAGTCTTTCTGAGCCTCAGTTTCCTGAACTGTAAACAGAGATGACAAAACTTCGGGAGTTTTTGGTAAGGATTGGCAATGATGGGCATAA
>NC_048226.1:15146401-15147243 GCF_002007445.2 Ailuropoda melanoleuca | reverse complement strand
TGTGTCTGTGCACGCAAGCATGTGTGTGCAAGTGTGTATGCTTTTGTGGATTTGTGGTTTAAAAAAAACTGTAACTTTAAAGAACTGGGGTTTAATATCCTTTGAGATTTCTCTAATTAGGTTCTACTCCTCTTCTTAGATGAGTTTAGTACCCACGTAAATGAACTAATTAGTAGTCTGTTGTTGAATGAGGCTACAAGGTTTTATAAAATCCCTGGTCATCCTCTTGAGTTCCCGCGCACAGGACTGCAATTAAATAGCTCAAAAAAAAAAACCCCAAAAAAACCAAAAAACAAAAAAACCCTGTGTTCTGTCCCCTCACCTGATTCCCTGACTACAGGACTGTTTTCAGGGCGGGGGGTGGGGGGGCGTCTGTGCTCAGTTCCTGAATGGGTGCAAGGGGGCCCAGCGCACAACCCACATCTGGGTAACAAAAGCCAACACAGAGAAGGAAAAACAAAGACAATTCCCAGAAGAGCAGTGCTCTTTTGAATGACCCAAGTAGTCTCCACAAGCCTTTGAATTTCACCTTGATGTTTAAATGAAGGCACAGAGGGAAAGCAGGGGCTAATTCTATCGATTGGTGTGACTCAGAAATCTAGCATAAAAGTAATATACCGATAGAGAGAGGATGTGACATAAAAACAAATCTAGTCCCGTCTGACTAAATCATGGCCTGACCTTCTTGCGTCCCCATGGATACTTGTAACACATTAAGCTAGAGTTTTGTTGGGGATTCATTTATTAATAAGCAAATATATCAAACCTTACATTAATTATATTTAGCCTCTTCTGAAAACATTTAGACAAGTGAAAATGAATTAATGACTAGTTTTTTGTAC
>NC_048226.1:15125712-15146042 GCF_002007445.2 Ailuropoda melanoleuca | reverse complement strand
GAATTCTTACCTGTCAAGTTTCTGAGATACATCCCATCATACAGAATGGGATGTATCTTCTTACAGAAAGCTTAGGGAATCTGCTCATAACCAAACAGGTCGTAGATGAAATCCCATTCTACCATGCATAATATCCTACATTCAAGGGAATGAGAGGAACAGACCCTGCAAGGCCGTCTCTAATAGTTTATTTCCTGTGGCCACAAAGTCTTTCTGAGCCTCAGTTTCCTGAACTGTAAACAGAGATGACAAAACTTCGGGAGTTTTTGGTAAGGATTGGCAATGATGGGCATAACGCCCCCAGAAGTGTCCAGCCAGTGGGAGGGAGCCTCAATGAGCATTGGGTATTTTTGCTACTAACTGCTAGTCCAAGTGGCTACCTTCTTCACAAGCCTAGCAACGCCACCTGAAGGATGCATTACAGGTGTCGCCAGGCTCCCCGGGATGGTCCATAGGATGAGTCTGTGGTCAAAACATTTAGAGTTGGTTTTAATGAGCTACCAGCCATCTATTAACCCTTACAAATTCTTTTAATAATCCTGTTGGGTGAAGGTCTCCAGAGCACAGTGCCTGCCTTTTTGGTCTGGCAGCCTTACAGCAAGCGGTCTCTGGCATAATACATACAGTTATATGCAGCTTCCCATCAAGAGGGCCCTTTAATAGCTCTAGTGAACAAAGCACCTTGTAAATAAGGTAGTGTTGGCATTTTTATGTTGGTTTCCATTAGGAGAGATTCTGTGATTGCTGTCAAGATGGTTTCAAAGAGGTTTCAAGTTAAGCTCAGCATTCCAAAGTCCCACTTAAGGGCTCCTGCTTTCTACCTTTCCTCCAGATTCATGCACCCATTCAAGAAACATTTGTTTAGCTTCTTTGATGTGCTAGGCACTGTGCTGGCCATGAGATGTCAGGGGGTGATGGAAACAGAATCCTCATCCTCATGTGGTCTATAGACCAGGGGGAACACCATCATTCTACATGCAGTGACAAACGGTTGCATGGGGCAAGACGCAGGGAAGGGAAAGGCATGGGCAGGAACCCCACACTGGTCTGGAATGGCCTACTGCACAGCGGAATTGTCAACTGTGATATGAGCGATGGGAAGGCCTTAATCACGTGAAATGGCACAGCTGGGAGAGAGTACAGGCCCAGTGAAAAGCCTGAATGAAGGTCCAGAAGAGAGGATTCTAGGGAATCTAAGGTGGGGTGGAGGATGGGCACCTGGGTGGTGCGATTGGTTGAATGTCTTACTCTTGGTTTCAGCTCAGACTATGATCTCAGCTCAGGTCATGATTTCAGGGTTGAAGGATCAAGCCCCGAGTCAGGCTCTGCTCTCAGTTCAGAGTCTGCTTCAGAATCTTTCTTCCTCTCCCTCTTCCCCCCACCCCCACTCTCATGCTCTGTCTCTTTCTCTCTCTTTAAAATGAATAAATAAAATCTTAAAAAAAGAAAGTAGGGTGGAGGAAGAGTTCATTTGGAATATGTGAGGCAAAGAGCAAGGGGAATGTGATAAAGCTCAAAAGTGGACAGCAGCACATTTGGAGGACCTTCTCGCTCATGTGCCATCTGTGAAGCCAGCAACACAAAAATAAAATCAACGTGCATTGTCTTCCTTCGAGTCACGTGGGCTGCACTGAATATACCTAGGCTGCAATTAAAGTGAAATGACTTATGCTTAGGTTTGTGTAATAAAGAGCTGAATTACGACGATGGCCCAGCTTAAAGCCCACCTCCGCTATCAATCCACCCTTGATCAGCATAAAGTGACTTCGCCGTATTCAGATCTCCCGGTATTTACGGCTTTCATCACTTAATTATACTGGCTTGTTAAATTATCTTCTCATACACCCGTGGCTTAACTCTCTTATTAGAGAGATGGCTTCTAAAGAGATCAAATCCCCTTTGAAACTTCTCTGAATCCCCCACAGTACGTAGCAGCCACATGATTATCCACTTGGCCAACGAATCCGATTCTGTGCACAGGAGATCTATCAGGGAAGAAGGCAGAGAAGGACCCTGATCTTGGGGGCCTGAAGTTTTGATCAGGGGGATGGATAAATAAATAATTGAAAATATATGCTATATGTATGCACATAATTGTGTATTTATAGCTTCCAATAATGCTAAGAATGATGATTAAAATGAAGGGANGCAGAGAAGGACCCTGATCTTGGGGGCCTGAAGTTTTGATCAGGGGGATGGATAAATAAATAATTGAAAATAAATGCTATATGTATGCACATAATTGTGTATTTATGGCTTCCAATAATGCTAAGAATGATGATTAAAATGAAGGGAGTTGTGTTAGAAATTGACCGGTTTAGAGGCATACTACTTTGTATCATATGGAGAAATTCCGTATAAAATCCAAAAAGTTAGTATTTAAGTCAGGGCAGGAATAATAAGAAGGAGAAAGCCATGCGAAAATCTGGAGTGGTCTCGATAGATAAAAACTGAATGTAAGCTCCTATGATGGGAAATGAGCTATGTCAGTTCTTCCCGCCACTAGCAGAAATGATAATCGTGTAATACTATAGCGGGGCTAATGAATGCTACGGTGGCCATCATATTNGTTAGAAATTGACCGGTTTAGAGGCATACTACTTTGTATCATATGGAGAAATTCCGTATAAAATCCAAAAAGTTAGTATTTAAGTCAGGGCAGGAATAATAAGAAGGAGAAAGCCATGCGAAAATCTGGAGTGGTCTCGATAGATAAAAACTGAATGTAAGCTCCTATGATGGGAAATGAGCTATGTCAGTTCTTCCCGCCACTAGCAGAAATGATAATCGTGTAATACTATAGAGGGGCTAATGAATGCTACGGTGGCCATCATATTGCAATATAAATGTATCAAATCAATACTTTGTACACCTTAAACTTGCATAATGTGATTTATCAATTATATCTCAATTTAAAAAAGCAAGCGAAGAAACAAACTAACAAAAATAAAACACCCAGCAAGAGGGGCAGAGGAGAAAAAGCAAGAGGGGATGTGGGTCAAGAAAAGAAAGCAATAAGTAGAAAGTGTCTGACCACACAGGACCATATAGAACAGAAACGGAGCTTGGGTTTTATTCTAGTATAATTAGAAATCTTTCAAAGGTTTTAAGTACTTAGAAGATACCAGAGTCTTGGATGTATGGATTACTTCGATGTTTGCATGCAANAAGCGAAGAAACAAACTAACAAAAATAAAACACCCAGCAAGAGGGGCAGAGGAGAAAAAGCAAGAGGGGATGCGGGTCAAGAAAAGAAAAGCAATAAGTAGAAAGTGTCTGATCACACAGAACCATATAGAACAGAAACGGAGCTTGGGTTTTATTCTAGTATAATTAAAAATCTTTCAAAGGTTTTAAGTACTTAGAAGATACCAGAATCTTGGATGTATGGATTGCTTCGATGTTTGCATGCATTAAACCTCAGAAAGACAAGTTTAAGAGAATAAAGCTTACCAAAAATATGTTCTAATTCTAACTCTCCTAAGTAAGGCCCTAACATTGTGGGAAAGACAGCAAAACAATGGAATTGGCTTAGCAACACTTTTGAGAACTGTCCCTTACAGCAGATGTTATCTGTCAATATTACCTTCTCTCTACAACTGTGTCTTTCATGCAAACAACATCTGCGAGTTTGCATGATGGAACGGACATAAAAGCCTGCTGGAAACCACTGGCAATTCTCGTGTCTCTACTCGAGTGAATGTCACAAAAAATAAACTTCATGACTTCAAGTCTTTAAAGAAAGAGTTGGTTAATCAGAAGAACGGCAGCTGAGCCAGGAAATACTTTTAAAGGGAAATCTTGTGTACGTAAGCACCTATTTTGCAAATGAAGCGTGTGGAAGTCTGGTAGAAGGAAGGCAAAACTCCTAACTGGTGGTCATTAAACATCTGATTGGCAAAGGCAGTAGTGAATTACTTCCATTTCTGTGTTAACAATTGCTTCAATTTGCATTTTTAGCATAAAATAACTGTGAGTAAAATAGCCTAAAATGTCAATGATGGGAAAAAATCATCAATAACAACAACGGTATAATAATAGCTAACATTTGTAATGCTATTACTTGATGCCAAGCATTTTGGGGAACATTCAGTAGATATTTGCTCATTTAATCATTGCAGAACGTCAAACGCCCGTCACCATTAATAAAACACATTTTATTTATTTTATTTTTTATTCTATTTATTTATTTGCCGGATAGAGAGAGAGAGAGAGCACAAGCAGGGCGAGCGACAGGCAGAGAGAGAAGCAGTTTCCCCACTAAGCAAGGAGCCCAAAGTGGAATTCGATCCCAGGACCCTGGGATCTTGACCTGAGCCTAAGGCAGATGTTTAACGGACTGAGCCACCCAAGCATCCCTGAATGAATGAAGAAAGCGAGATTCAAAGATGAAGCAACTGGCCCAGGGCTACAGAGCAGGTAAGTTTCAAAGCTAGAATTCCAGCATTTCATTCATAACCGTTTCATTGTTGCCCTTTGAGAGACACGTCAAAGCGTCTTGCGTGTAGTTAATAAAGACATTGTAAATACTGGCTACGTACCACCTGGGTCTCCATGGGTACTATTCCTCACATAGTATTGTGAGTAGTTTCATGCTATATATTTATTGACATAATGTTGACTTCAGCACGGCGAGGTGCCATAATTCCAGATGGCTTGCAGTGCATTCTCTCATTCTCTTGAATATATGAACAAAAAAAAAAAAAAAGCAAATATAAATATAAATTGCAAAATCCCCCCTCCAAAAAATAGTTTTACTCAAAAAAAAAAAAAAAAAAAGCTAACTTTCCTTTAAGGTACCCAAGCTAGTTTGCTGTTGTAATTTATTAAAGGTGCCTACTTTGAAATCAATAGTAAATGACTATGGGCTAATTTTTGATTGATAAATCCCTCATTAAAATTAATGTCAACCTAAGCTTCCAAACTGTACCTATTAATAAAACTCTAATTGATATATGCAGCCAATGCCTTTCTATGGGTATAATCAATTTGGTACGAATCCTGCACTTTATTGACTTCTGGCTACCCAAGGGGGTTTTTTTCCTCCTCCTTCAGGGAGGGCCCATCTCTGCACAGATCCCCAAAAGCAGACCTAAGACATGAGGGCACTTGCCATTTAATTTAGACTTCCTGTGACATTCCTAACATACAGCACCAATGTCAGACAATGCTGTTAGTGGACAGGTCCCCGGGGTCACCAGCTATGAAAAGCCAATTGCTGCACTTAAAAGCTAGACTGTCAGAAAGCTTGGTGTTCTAGACACCCTGGCTCCAGCTCCATCTACAAAACTTTAAGTGCCACTTGCTGAAAGTATGGAAAAACCATATCCTGTCTTTATCCATACAGAGTATCATTATGTGTTTTATAATATCACCCCAGCCAAACAACAGGAACAGGCAAGGAGCTAGTGTTCAACATTCAAATACTTGAAGTATTCAAAGAAAAACATTTTACTTGAGTCCTGAAGAAAATAAGCCCTCCTGGAAGAGGGTGCATGAATATTGATTCATTTGAATCGAAAAGAGGACCTCACCCACTGATTATTTAAAAACACCCCTAAGCTTCAATGACATGCTGTTCCTTTACACTTAACATTTCTGAGTGAGTGCATTAACTTGGAAAATCTCAGTGCACAGGAAAAAAAATAATAAAGGTCTGTTGGGGAGCTAAAAGCCAGAAAGAAAAAAAAATTCAATATCTATATTTTGCTATTTTCAAACAAAATATGAAATGAAGTTTACTCTAGCTGTAAAACTCCCAAATAATAACAAGAACAGCCCAATGGCTAAAGAGAACTCAGTGGAAGCCTTTGACCCCCCTGCAGCGATGGGTGGTGTGAAACCCTTAGACTGAAACCATTGCAGATAAATATCGCAAAGACCAGATTTGTATTGAGCTTGAAGCAGCCCTCGAGTCTTCAGAGGTGCTCAGAAAATGTCAAGAGAAAAGATCCTCCTTCAAGGCTACCAGCCCTTCTTCTCTCATTTCTATTAGGCTTGGAAGCTGAGAGCTTTACGTCCTCTATGCAATTCCCAGCTAAGCTATAAAACTCATGTCAGTGAAGAACACTTAAGGAGAATTGTTTTATCCCCACTGTCTGTATTATAGGTAACTTTGTGAATGAGCGTTGAGAGAATGATTCTAGAATGGAAGGGAGCGTATCCTACTTCACTTAACCTGAAAACAGTGAAATGATTCTTTCTCTCTCTCCCTCTCCCTCTCCCCTTTCTCTCCTTTCTCTCTCCTCTCCTCTCTCTCTCTCTCTCTCTGTCTCTGGATTTCTTTTAGCTTTGGATGGATGGCTGATCATTCCTCAATCCTCTATTACATTCTAGTTTAAAAATTATTTATTTATTTATTTGAGAGAGAGAGAGAGCACACACAGAGGGACGGGCAGTGGGGGGAGAGCTGAGCAGAGCAGAGAGCCCAAGGACCCTGAGATCATGACCTGAGCCGAAGGCAGACACCCCTACATTTTAGATCATGTTATGGACCTTCTTTTGTGAGGACTTAGGTAAAGACTGAGAAGTTTCCAAAGAAACTTGACAAAATGCAGTCCCTACTTTCAGCCTGGGCTGTTCCCAGACTGAACAGAAGGGCAGCTGTGTTTCAGCACGCTGGGTCTGCAATAGAGCAAACTGTGTGTTTAGCGATCTCCCCAGATCTAAGCAGGGAAAGATCAAATTGCTCTGTTGAAAAAAACTTTATTTTGTATAGAGTATTAAGTTTAAAAGAAAACATTTATAACTATTGTTCGTTATAAAAGCAAAAGAACGTTTAGGAAGATAGGAAAGCACAGAGAAGGTAAAGATCCCTTGCAATTCCACGGTGCTTTATAACAAGTAGCGAGGACACAATTTCCTGTGCTATGGCCCTTTGCTTCATTTTAGAGCAACCATTTCTCTAAAGCAAGTAAAATGCTGCTTTTTTATAACATTTTGTATGATGAAAAAAATCCAGCAAAAACTGAAAGAAATTTTGCAAATCTATACATTGTTTTTTCTAGATTGTTCTGCCATGTGGCCAGAGATTTCACTGAGGTCTCTCCTCAATTGTCATTCCCCGAGGATGCTCTTGACCCATCATAGGAAGTGATGACACCGTTAGCTTCTTCATCATCCTCCCTTGACCCTACCCCACTGCCAGTCCCCTTTTTTGTTTTACATTGCTGACCCCGTGACTCCCACAGGTGTTCAATGTCAGCTTATTGTCCATCTGATAGAACAAAAGCACCATTACATTTGGGGTTCTGGTTAAAATTCAGGTTCAAATTCAATAATGGTTTCCAAACTCTGGGAACCCACAATTGTTAGTATTTTTTAAAGATTTTTTAAGAGGTGCCTGGGTGGCTCAGTCAGTTAAGCTTCTGTCTTTGGCAGAGATCATGATCCCAGCATCCTGTGTTCCAGCCCCTCACTGGGCTCCCTGTTCAGTGGAGAACCCGCTTCTCTCCATCTGCTGCTCCCCCTGCTTGTGCACTTACTCTCTCACTCTCTGTCTCTCTATCTCTGTCAAATAAATAAATAAAATCTTTAAAAAAATAAAGATTTTTTTTAAGAGTAGTTCTAGGCTCACAGAAACATTAGAGGAAAGGTACATAGATTTCCCATATATCCCCTGCCCCCATTTATGCCTAGCCCCCACTCCATTATCAGCATTCCCCACCAGAGCAATACATTTGTTACGGTTGACCTATCCTGACACATCATTATCATCCAAAGTTCATCATTTATGTTAGGGTTTACTGTTGGTGTTATACATTCTGTGGGTTTTGATAATGGTATGTATTCATCGTTGTGGTATCATGCAGAATCTTTTCACTGCCCTAAAAATTCTCTCTGCTATGCGTATTTTCTCTCCCACTCCCTTAACCCTTAGCAACCACTGATCTCTTTACTGTCTCCATAGTTTTATCTTTTTCATGTCATATAGTTGGGATCATACAGTATGTACCCTTTTCAGATGGGCTTCTTTCATTTAGTAAAATGCATTTAAGATTCCTCCATATTTTTTCATGGCTTGATAGCTCATTCCTTGTTAGTACAAAATAAGATTCCATTTTCTGGATGTGCCCCAGTTTATCCATTCAACTACTGAAGTTACTTGGTCCCTTCCAGGTTTTGGTAACTATGAATGAAGCCACTATAAACATTTGTGTGCAGGTTTTTGTCTAGATGTAAGTTTTCAACTTCCCTGGGTGAATATCAAGGAGTGTGACTGCCAGATCATGTGGCAAGGGTAAGATTGGTTTTGTGAGAAACTGCGAAACTGTCTTCCAAAATGGTTGTGCCATTTTGCACCCCTCCAGCAAAGAATGAGCATTCCCGTTGCTCCACATCACTGCCAGCATTTCGTGTTGTCAGTGTTCCAAGTTTTGGCCATTTTAACAGGTGTATTAGTAGTGTGTGACTGTTGTTTTACTTTGAAATTTCCTTATGATATATGATATATATATGATATTGATATATGATATATATGACATATATGATATATATATGTCATATATATATATAGAAAGAAAGAGAGAGAGAACATTTTTTCCTGCTTATTTGCCATCTGTGTATCTTCTTTGGTCAGGTGTCTGTTAAGATCATCAGATTGTTTATTTTTCTCATTGTTGAGTTTAGAGAATTCTTTGTATATTTTGAATAACAGTTCTTTATCATTTGGGTCTTCTGCAAATATTTTCTCCCAGTCTGTGACTTGCATTCTCATTCTCTTGACATTGCCGTTGGAAGAACAGGAGGGTTTTTTGTATGTTTGATTTTTTTGTTTGTTCGCTTTTGTTTGTTTTAATTTTAAGGAAGTCCAGCTTATGGAGTATTCCTTTCATGGATCGTGACTTTGATGTTGTATCTAAAAAGTCATGGCCATATCCAGAGTCACCTATGTTTTCTCCTATGTTATCGTCACTGAGTTTTATAGTTTTACATTTTATATTTAGGTCTACGATCCATTTTGAGTTAGTATTTTTGTTTTGTGAAGGGTCACAATAATTTCTTTACCCAGTAGTTCCCTAAGGACAAGATTACGACAACAAAATCAAGGCATTCGTGACTCCCTAGATTACTTTGAATTAGCATGCAGGTTGTTCATTCAGCCACTAGTTCGATCATCCCATGGGCACTTTCTGACCACCTACTGGGTACCTGAGGGTCTCCAAATAAAAACAATTTTCTTGTTCTCCTTGAAGACGAGTGGCCAGCACCAAAGGTGACAAAAAGGCCAGACAGAAAGATGTGGCACCAGAAGTTACATTACACAAAAAGGGGTGTGTGATGAGGTTCCCGATAGGCTATAATTAGCCACAGCTGGGTCATGATGTCATCACTTTCAGAGTATGTGAGATCCACGTACCTAAGAGGGAGGGGGAAATGAAGCAGGCTCTGAATAGACAAGGGTCAACCTCTGAAAGATCAAACAAACAAGACCCAGAAAATGATCTGAACCCCCTGATAGGTTTCCCTCTAGGAAGACTACCCTGAGCTTCCTTCTGTCATGACCATCACATGCCTCTTCCACACTGTCCCTGCTCTAGTCCACACTCTCTTACTGCATGTCTCTCCTGCCTGCTCTAACCGTCAGCTCATGAGGCCCCTCAGCTCTTCCACCTAACTCACAGAATACCACGAGCCCCTGTTGGCAAGAATCAGTAAGGCATCTCCAGGGCCCAGCACCTGGCCCAAGCAGAAGGCTTTATGCCGCTGCCAGAGGAATAGACAAATGAACTAAGTAAGAATCAGCAAATAGGCTCAGGATATAGAGGTAGGCAACTCACGAGAGGAGGGTGTTGTCAGTGACCCGCATGGCAGTTGTAACTTAGACACGACTCTACTGGGAGTGTTTCAAAGTAGAATACCATATTAGGGCGCAATAATAGAAGCACAGCTTCCAGAAACGTGAAGGTTATTATACAGTCATTTCAAGTGAATGGTGTTCTGTTCCAAGCAACGTACTTTAATAGGAATATAACTTAGATAAAACATAAGCAAAGATTGATGAAAAGACCAGATCTGGAAACATCTGCCATAGGATCCAAAAGAAAAGGGGATTGTTTATTTAGAACAAGGGGCTTGCGGAAAATGGGATACCAACAGGTGGATGTTTAAACACTGTTGTGTGAAAGATAGTCTACACATCTCAAAGGGGAAGCGCTGAAGGTCACTGCTAAATGTTTGGAGGACGCATATTTCAGGCCAGAGCGAGGAAAATTTTACAGCAATTAGTGCTACCCAAAATTAAATTGGATTTCCTGGTGAAGAAGTGAATGAAGTTTGGTCACTGTAGATATTCAAGCAGCAGTAGCTGAGAAAAATTAATTATTTTTTGAAGTTGTGGTAAAAATTAGGGTGCCTGGGTAGGTCAGCGGGTCAAGTGTCTGACTTAGGTTAGGGCTTTGGGCTCCATGCTCAGCAGAGAATCTGCTTGTCTCTCTGCTCCTCCCCACACTCGTACTCTCTCTTTCTCTCAAATAAATACACAAAGTCTTTTTAAAAAAAGGTTGTGGTAAAAATAGATATGATCCAATAATTCTGCATCTGGGTATTTACCCAAAGAAAACAAACATTAATTCAAAAAGTTACATGCACCCCTGTTTACCACAGCATTCTTTGCAATAGCCAAACTATAGAAGCAACCCAAGTGTCTGTCTATTGATTAATAATAAAGAATATGGTGTATATACATACATAGGTACACACACACACACACACAGGAATATTATCCAACTGTAAAAAAAAAAAAAAGAATGAAATCCTCCCATTTGCAAAAACATGGTTGGATCTAGAGAGTATAATGCTAAGTGAAATAAGTCAGTCTGCGAAAGACAAATACCATATGAATTCACTCATGTAGAATTCAAGAAACACAACAAACAAAGAAGAAAGAGACACACAAAAGACAGACTCTTAAATATAAAGAGCAAACTGATGGTTGCCAAAGGGGAGGTGAGTGTGGGGACAGGTGAAATAGGTAAAGGGGATTAAGAGTCCATTCATTGTGGTAAGAGCTGAGTAATATATAGAATTATTGACTTATTATATTGTGTACCTTGAACTAATATAACCCTCTATGTTAATTATACTAGAATTTTTAAAAAGCTGTGGTAAAATATACATAAAATTTACCATATTAACCATTTTTTAAAAAGATTTTATTTATTCATACAGAGAGAGAGGGCAAAGAGAGAAAGAGCACAAACAGGGGGAGAGGCAGGTGGAGGGCGAGGGAGAAGCAGACTCCCCACTGAGCAGGAAGCCTCATGTGGGGCTTGATCCCAGGATCCTGGGATCATGACCTGAGCTGAAGTCAGATGCTTCACCGACTGAGCCACCCAGGAGCCCCAACCATGTTAACCATTTTTTTTTTAAGATTTTATTTATTTATTTGACAGAGAGAGAGAGACAGCCAGTGAGAGAGGGTACACGAGCAGGGGGAGTGGGAGAGGAAGAAGCAGCCTCCCAGCGGAGGAGCCTGATGTGGGGCTCGATCCCAAAATGCCGGGATCACGCCATGAGCTGAAGGCAGAGGCTTAACGACTCAGCCACCCAGGCGCCCCCCATGTTAACCATTTTTAAGAGTAGAGTTCAGTCTCATTAACTACATTCACATTGGACATCAACACCATCCATCTCCAGAATTCTTCCCATTTTACAGAACGAAACTGCACCAATTAAACACTAACTCCTTATTCCCTCCCCCCACCAGCCCCTGCAGCCACCATGTTACTTTCTGACTCTACGGATTTGATTACTCTAAGCACCCTACATGAACGGAATCATACAGTATCTGTTCTTCCATGTCTGGTTTATTTCATGAAGCATAACGACTTCAGGGTTAATTCATGTTGTAGCATGTGTCAGAGAGAGAGCCAGTTAATTTTTTTTAATGTTTTAAGGAAAATAACAAGAGGTTATTTGGGATAGATGGATAGGTCTTCCAAAATAATGGTTTTCTGCCCTCTGACTTGTGTAATAATTTCAAAGTACTTGGGGAAAAGCTTGACTGGTGTGTGATGGCCGCCAGAGGCTTCTGTCCTCATCCCCAGCTGCTTGAGTGACTTCAGTGGGGGCTGGAAGCACCACATGAGTGACTGTTGTTGGGGGAGAAGCAGGGCTCACAGTAAGTAAAGTTAGAGCAAGAGGTAAGAAAAAGTAGAAACTGAAACCTCATTAGGAAGGGGGTGATTACCATGAGCGAAACCTGTGTCTAACACTGCCTATCCTCATGCCATTTACTCCTCACAGCTACACCCTGAAATCCACGGTGTCATTCCTGAGTCCCGGTTGAGACACATGGGCTCAGAGGTGTTATATAACCAGCTCTAGGTCATGCTGTGACTTGCCTTACACTAAAATAGGTGCTATGTTTATCTCATGGTTTCACCAGACAGGGTATTGACCTAGCTCTCTAGGTGGTAATTAGAGGACTGCCCAAAACACCAAGAACACAGCACAGTTTTGAAATAAAGGAAAATAGTGGGGGAATTTGCCAGATTATGAGGACCTCTGTGTCAGAGACACGCTGCTTTCTGGAATCTATTGACTGACGACAGCTCCAGAATCTCCAGCTACCCAGACACAGTGAAAGGGCAGGGAGTTCCACAGTGAACTGTCCCTCTATAGAAAAGCACAAAGAAACAAACCTTCAAACTGGACCATCGATCCATATATGATGACAAGCATTTAGAATCGGTTTTTTTATTAAAATTAAAACAGAAAGCTAAATACACCAGGAATTTTCTTTTTACTAGTAATAGCATTCTAAAGATGCTTCAGTTCTTCTATATGTATGTTTCTTATAACATATAAACTAATATATAATGCATATTATGTGTTTTATAATATACATTATACACTAATATTAACATATTAACTAATATATAATTAGTATTAATACTATTACTATTCATATCAAGTATTAATACTCTTAACACTGTAATTAATACCAGTGCTATATATTATAATTATGTTATTATATATTGGCATAACAATATTAATTATGATATGTAAACTAATATACAGTATTATGTTATTACTGTATATACTATATATACTATGTAGTCAAAAGTATATATATATGTGTGTGTGTACATATATATAATATATACTACATAGTCAAAAGTGTGTGTGTATGTATATATATACATTTTTCACACTGCTTACATTACAGCTTTGTGCATGGCAAAAGATCAGTAAAGACCATGTGGTACTGGCTCCCATGAATTCTTTTGACTGCAACTTATTTATCTTCTTCCGAGTACCATCTGCCAAATAACAGATTATAGATTCCCTTACATCTTGACTCATATACGTAGTTATCTATTTAAAAACTCCAGTTAATGGAGGGAGATAGATTTTTAATTTTTAAAATTTTTTTACATTTTTTTAATTTTTAAAAATTTTAATTTTTTAAATTGAGAGTTACATACCAAAATAGACAACATGAAACAATGTTTAACATCATTAGCCATTGGGGAAATTCAAATTAAAATCACAGTGAAATATTACTATAGACCTGTCAGAATGACTAAAATTAAAAATATGGCAACACTCAAAGCTGGTGGGGATGTGGACAAACCAGATCATTCATACATTGCTGGTAGAACTGTGAACTCATAGAGCCACTCTGGAAAGCATTTGGCATTTTCTTATAAAACTAATCATGCAATTATTACATGGCTTAGCAATTGTACTCCTGGTATTTATCCCAGAGAAATAAGAACACATAATGATGTTAAACCTGTATGCAAATATCCATATCAATTTAATTCATATTAGCCCCAAACTGGAAACAATCCAAGTACCTCTCCATGGGTGAATGGTTGAATAAACTGTGGTCTATCCACAGCTTGGAATACTACTCAGTAATGAAAAGGAAGAGATAATAAATACATTCAACAATTGGATGAATCTCACGGGATTGAGTGAATAAAGCCAATCTCAAAAGGTTAGACAGTGTATGATTCCATTTCTGTAACATTCTTGAAATGGCAAAATTATAGAATGGAGGACAGATTAGTGGTTGCAAGGGGCTAAGGAGGGGTTAGAAGAGGAGGGAAGTGAGTATGATTGTCAAAGGGTAACACAAGGGATCTCTGTGGATGGAAGCATTCTGTATCAGGACTCTGATCAACATCAGAGTACACGAATTTACACATATGATAAAATGGCAAAGAACTAAATGCACAAAATACACTAACATACACACTGAGAGACAGAGAGAGAGGGGGAAATAAAAACATGTAAAGCTGGAAAATCTGGATAAAATGAGTGGATTATATTGATATAAGTTCCCTGGTTGTGATATTGTGCTCAATTTTCGCAAGATGTTACCATGGGATGGAGGGGAGGGGGATGAGGCAAAGGGAATACAAGATCACAAATCTCTGAGTTGTGTTCCTTATAACTACATGTGAATCCACAATTATCTCAACATTTAAAGTTTAATTGGAAAAAAAGATTGAAAAACCAAGTTGAACTACATTTGTGGGGTTCTTGTAAATTGCCACTCTATTTCATTCTGCTGTTCCTGTGGGTGAAGGATAATCACAGGTGACTGTGGTGATAAAATGAGACTATGCTTACAAAGCTCTTAGCTCCACAGTTTAGCACATAGTATATGTTCAATAAACATTAATAAGGAGAAACATATCAATTCACAGACTTGTGCAGTATCTCAAAGGTGAATGAGGTCTTTTGTTACTTAGTTACTTAGTTATATTACTTAACACAGGGCCTTCTGGATTGCCTGCAATTTGGAAATGGCTCATTAGCTTACATTTCAATGCATTTTTGACAAATGGAGGGAGAGTAGGCACAAGAAGACTGAACTATCACACTCACTCAAGACCATACGGAGAAGATCCTGTCTCAGCTTACCATCCTCCTCTCAAGATGTTATTTGACTCTCTTTTGGTAAGCAGGCAAGGTGGGGGGGGAGGCACAGAAGCAAGACAGAAACTCCTTTTCTCACTCTTTTATGCCTTATTTACCCTAAACTTCTCTTCCGGTGTGCCTTTACTGTTTTTTTAAAGCTACATCTCCTGCTGAGACATTTCCGTGGCCCAGAAGAGAGAGAGGCCCCTGGACTGGAGGGGAGAGCGTGCCCCGCTTAGACAGCATTCTCTTCAGAGCGTTTGTGAGTCAACACTACTGATATGCTATGTCCACGCATCCACATGTATCCAAATTTTGCTTGTGTGCTTTTTGAAAGCACAAAATTAGAGTCATCTCACTCCTTTTGAAATGGCCCACTTCCCAAGAAGAATGAGAGAGGGAACAGATTAGAAAAATTCGTAATGAGGCAGGAGAGGAGCCAGACGCAAGGTGCGATCTTGCCATTGTGGTGGAAAATCTCCTGCACACGCCCGCAGAAAGGCCTCGCTGCCTGCCAAGTGTTCTTTCTCTGCAAGCAGACTGCTCGGAGAACAGGGCAGGAAACATTGGCACCAGGAGGGATCTGCTTCCGCTTCCTCCTGCTCTCTAGGGGAGCATTTTCCCCAAGGTTTGGGGACCAGGGAAAGATGCCATATTGGAAAGAAAGGCACCAGGCAGAGCTGACATTTTTATCAACCCAAATTCCTAAATGAGTTCTTTGGGAAGTGAAAAACCAAATCAAGCAGCCAGTCACCTTTGAAATTACATTCTTCATTATGCGGCTGGGGAACCAGTTGTGGGAAGTGGCTCCAAAAAGGGCCCTGGATTCACTAAGAAAGGGGAGATTGGTTTGGCATTTGGCCAGGTCAAAAAAAGTACACCTGTAATTCGGTCCCCACCGTTATTCACCCAGCATGCACCGCATGCGTACTTTTTCTCCTCTGTGGGGCCTTGTGCTGGAAGCAGAAGGTATATGGGAGCCAGACTCAGCTCCTGTCCTCGAAAGAGCCAGAACTTCAGAGGACTTTGGTAGAAGGTCATAAAAGTTCATAAAAACTGATGTATGATACGTCTGGGGACACCTAAATCCTTCTAAGTCAAGGAGGACTTCCCAGAGGAGGTGTCTTGTCAGCTAAGACCTGAAAGATGAGAAGCAGGAAGCTAGAAAAGGTGTTAAGGGAGAAGGATGGAGAAGAAGGGAAGAGATGAGAAATATACCAAGCAGAAATGAAAGTAAAACATCCTAGAGCAGTCCTTCTCAGTGCAAGGCTGTTTTGCTCCCCAGAGCACATTTGGCAATTTCTGGGGACAGCTGGCAATTTTGCGGGGCATTTTTGGTTGTCTCAACAGGAGTGGCGGGGGGGGGTTAGAAGGCAGAGATGTTACTGAATGTCCCACAGTGCACAGGACGGCCCCGCCATAAGAATTACCAAGCACAAAAGTCAGGAGTGCCCGGGATGAGAAAGGCTGGCCTATGAGTAAGACGTTGGGCAGGGTCTGTTCTCAGAACTCTGTTCTCAGCACGCATCTATTCTCGGGGTTCCAAAAGCAATTAAGTGAGTTCTGGGTATTGGGATATTATTATCACTCAATCTTCGAGAGCTTGAGTTTTTTGTTTTGTTTTGTGGGGTGTTTTGTTTTGTTTTGTTTTGTTTTTTGGTGGTTGAACAGGTAGAGCAAGGGAGGTAGTAATGGGGAAGGAGTAAAACACACAGATTGTGCCGACAATTTTTAAAAGCCTTTGTTACAGCAATGTCTCCTCCCTTTTGTTTGCTCCCAGTATCCCCCGTGTGTTTGGCCAAGCTATTGCTTTCCGTGTTTTTGTTTTGTTTTATTTTTAACTCCAAGAAACATAAGCAAGGAAGACTTGGCATGTCATCAACATCAACCAATGAAAACTAGAGAGATTACCAAAATAGATAAAAATAGGATTATCCAATAAGGCAAGCAGGGCTCAAGCTTCTGAAATTGTGTTTGAATATTGAGATTATTTGGGTTATATCAGCTGCATTAAGACACTAATAAATAGTTCCTGGCTTATACCTCGGCTCTCATCAGTATTAATGTAAGAATAAAAGTGTGTCATAAGGATTCTGAGTCCGCTAAGAATGTTTCCACCAGCAGTGGAAAGTGGTGACATATCTGGTTTGGGCACTAAGATGTGATATAAAATCCTCCTTGCTCATTTCCTATCTTGACAATCCATACAACCCTTAAACAAAGGAGGTGAAATCACTTTTGGAAAATCTTCTTACAGAGTGTGAATATCTAATATCCCAGGCACATGGTCAGTTAATATATTCTGGCATACACGAAGGAATTTGCCGAACACTGACAGCGCTGGGTAACACTTAATTTTACTATTGCATATTTATGAAATTAATGATATAACACTTACCATCCCTCCTAACTTTAACTCTGGATGATGGTATTTGATCCTGTGGGAACACACAGTCATTAAGCCAGGAATTAAATGCAAGAGTAATCTGAAATTTTGAGGGGGTGACAAAGAGAGATGAATATGAGAGACCAAGTTGTATGTTAAATATAGGAGCTTAATGAGAACAAAGTAAAACAAATAGGTTGGTACTTTCCCCCACTGTGCCAGCGAAGGTTTCATTTTATAGCAGTGATCCATGCCCAGTGTTATGATTGAGGAGTTATCAAATCGTAAATTATGTAACTCCAAGTATGTGCTCCATTTCCAGTTTCATAGATCAACCATAGACCCCATGCCTCACTCTCAGCATCCGAGAGACAAAATGTAGGTGTGTAGGGAGAAAGAGAGAAAGAGAAAGAAAGAGAGAGAGAGAGGAAGGAAGGAAGGAAGGAAGGAAGGAAGGAAGGAAGGAAGGAAGAAAAGGAGGAGGAAGAGGAGGGAGGGAGGGAAGAAGGAAGGGAGGAAGGAAGGAGAAAGGAAGGAAGGAAGGAAGGAAGGAAGGAAGGAGAAAGGAAGGAAGGAAAGAAGACTCCTTAATAGCCTATCTGCATTTCATTAGCTAGAAAGAAGGTCGTTATTATACAATTATTAAAAATATTATAATTGGTTATGGATCACAATTCTTCACTGTGGATATTTGTAACCGTGTCATTAACAGCTGCAGACAGAAGGGGACTGTGGCAGCTGATTAGAAATGGTAATGCCTTTGCTCATTTTTGAAATCCAAATCCAGTTTTCAGGACAACGCTTCCAGACGCCGGGACTGATCTAAAGGTCTCTATATTCCACAATACAGAAGGTGGAACAGCAAAGTAGGGTCACACATCTGTCCAAAATCCCTTGGGGTTGGAAGACACATAAAATCAACCTTCTTGTTGGGGCACCTGGGTGGCTCAATCAGTTAAGCATCCGACTCTTGATTTTGCCTCAGGGTCCTGAGATCAAGCCCTGAGATGGGATCCATGCTCAATGGCGAGTCTGCTTGAGATTCTCTCCCACCCCCACCATCCCTTCTTCTTCCCCTCCCCTTTCAACCCCCCCCATGCTCTTTCTCTTTCTTTTTTGCTCTCTCTCTAAAATAAATAAATAAATCTTTTTAAAAAGTCAATCTTCTTGTCATAGGGGCCTGGAATAAAAGCTTCACATTCTAACTATTTAAGAACTGGTAGTAAGGGACAATTTTAGTAGTTCCAATCACAAAATATGCAAATCGAATTCCTCTGCCATGGGCATGGGAGAAAAAAAGGGTGACATGAATATCACATAATTGTCATCTCAGCTCTGAATGATTTCTAGTAACTAAACAGCAAGGTTCTGGAAAGGGGCCTCAAGAATTTTGCTTTAGCTATATTATAGTACTGATGAATTTATCTATGCATGACACAGAAAGATGTTCTATTTCTCCAGGTATAGTGTACGATACAGATATATCTTATAAAATACATTGTCTAAGATACACTATTTGTTTGCTACATCTAGTTACATTTATTACAAAAAGAACTTCTTTCGACTTTTAATGCAAAGCCTACTTTGTATTTCCCCAAATACACCTTTCCAACTGGGAATTTATGTCCTATTATGGGACAAGATTTTAAGGGGACACTTCGGTTTTTATAGGCTGATTTTTACAACAGATAATTAATGCCAAAGCAACTTGCCCTGACCTTTCAAGATGTGACTAACTAAAGTATAATAATTGTGACTGCAAGAAAATAAAGGCACTGTGGAAATGCAGGCTTGAAGCTATAAATGTAGGTATAGGAGAAACATAGTAGAAGGAGTGCACACTGCACAAGCAGCTAGAGCCATGGGAGAGTCTTTGATCAAAAATGACTTGGCAGAACTGTTTTGCTCCAACAAAACTTCTACTGAAGCCAGTGCCTCTGGCTTTCATTGCAGCATCTATGGGAATTGTGCCCATTGCCTGCTTTAAAACAGTTGGGACAAGCAGGAGGAAAAAGAAGTGAGAAGGTAGGAAGAAGCAATTTTATCAGTTCTACATAATTCTGCAAACAAGAGCAATCTTTACCTGGAAGCCCAGTAAAATATTGAGCCTATCTCTGGGACTTATTTTTGGAGATCACGTGTTACACTGTATATACACAACCACTGGTCTATCGACATTTTGTATAACACGTCCACTTAAAATATATTTTACTATTACGGTGAAAGCCTCTGAAACGTAATTATTTGGTAAACCTAAAACAGTTTTTTAAGGCTTGTGCAGACATACACATACCAAAAAAATATTGTGCAGCTTGTAATTTTGTGGCCACATTAACACAGGGTTTGATATTTAAATTGTTTGTTAAATTAAAAAAATAATATTAATAAGGATTCATAAGGATTCTGTAAAAAAGATGCTAAGTCATCTGATGTGTTCTTTTATCTTATGCTGCTAATAAACGTCATTTGGGAGAGAGTGATCACACCATCAGCCTGTCTCCACTGGTATTTTTTAATTAAGTTTTTACATTTTTATACATTTTTTCTTTATTTTTTTTCGATTTGTATTTACATTCTAGGTAGTTAACATACAGCGCAAGAGTGGTTTCAGGAGTTTAACTGTTTAAATTTTAATTCTAGTGTAGTTAATATACAGCGTCATGTTAGTTTCAGGTGTACAACAGAGTATAATTCAATAATTCTGTATGTTACTCAGTGTTCATCATCCTAAGCGTACTCTTTATCTACCTGTATACATATTTTTTTTGTATCTTTAAAAGCTAACATTTTTCGCTTAACTAGTAATCCAGTTATTAAAGAGCCCCAGCCCCCCCCCCTTGGCCGGTTGCAAGAACAATGTGGCAAATGATCGAGGTGGTGCCGGGTAGGCTGATGACTTTATACGCCGCGTCCCGGCTCGGTGACCCACAAATCTCCTTTGATATGCCAGGCAGGAGAAAGAGCTTGAAAGGATCAGGAGGCGAGGGGCCCGATGAAGCCATCATGTGACAAGCATCCTAAGACGGCGGCGGAGCCGGGCGGCGCGCGGGGCCGGGCGCGGGCGGGC
>NC_048226.1:15107817-15125360 GCF_002007445.2 Ailuropoda melanoleuca | reverse complement strand
CCGAGCGACCCGCGCGGGGCCCAGCAGCCCAGGCGCCGCGACCGCCGAGGACGCGCGCGCGCCGGGCGAGCCGGGTAGCAATCTTCGATAAATTAAAGAAATCTCCATGGAAATTAGCATGAAACATTTTCTAATCTGCCGCTTTTCACTGCCGACAAGGGTCACTGGTTTAGCTTCCCTCTTATTTTATTATTCCCCAGCCACCCCCTCGGCTTCTTGCTACCCCTCCACTCCGCTCGGGGTTTTCAGCCCGTCCCTATTGTCGCCGTCCTCGGATTCTTAACCCTTTTAGACCATCTTCCCTGGAGAAGGATATTCTTCTGGTTGCTGCTCCTGGTGTGATTATCGCTGCCGGTGCCATGGCTAGGGCCACTACTGCCCCGAATACCCGCCGCCAGGACTATTCGGAGGCTAATACTACCACCAGCAACAGCACGAGGGCAGAGGGAGCCCCAGAGAGCAGCCCAGGCCCTTTCTCATCTCAGCCACGCAGTCACCACCCTGCACCAGCTTCATTTCCAAATCATGGGGGGTGGGTGTGTTGGGACAAGTGCCGCAGCAGCTGCCCGCCCCCAAAACTGTGTATCCGGACAATGTCCCGCCGCACCTCTCTGTTGCTGCGACCAGCAACCAGGGCAGAGTGCTCCGTGCGCTCCGTGCAGGATGGGGGCTGTGCGCGCGTACCCCTAGGCTGGTCACCCAACCTCTCTTCACTGATACAATGCGGCTGATAGATACATGCTCTTAAGGCTGTGGAGAGCGCCCTGGAATGCGGAGGGAATGAACCTGCAGGGGCCACAGGAGATGCCCAGAAAACGACACTGATACCCACCCACCCTGCAACAGTTTTTTTTTTTTTTTGATGTAAAATTTTAAGTTGTGAAAATTACTTATTTAGGTCTCTTATTCATAAATCCCCTTAAACGGATCCTTTGAGCATCAGGACTCAACTTCCATCAAATAAAAAAAAAAGGGGGGGGGGAAGTAACATGCATTGAGCATTCACATGAGTTAGCTATCTTTCCAGACACTATCTTATTTAATCTCTACAACAGCTCGATTTTGGAGAGTTGTTTGCGGTCAGAGGCTGTGCTGCAGGGTTTTCATCTCTGTATTGCTAGTTCCTGGCACGGGGTAGAGGCCACTTGGCACCAACAAATGCCTCTGGGTTCCATGTTTCTCTGGGTTTTACGGCACTAAGAACCAGATATAGCTCATTTTGTCTCAGAAACTCTTCAAGTGATGCATCGCTCCCATTTTGTGGATGGGCAAATGGTTGAGAAAGTAAAGGAGCCGGACCCAAGTCACCCCTTCATTGATGATGGTGGTGAAACTTGCGGGTCCCGCGGATCCTGGGGCATGTTCAATCTCCAAATGATGTTCGTTATGGGAAAGAGGAAAGAGAGGCCAACAGAGGCAAAGTGGCTTTGCCAAAGACACCCAGCTAATAAATTGCAGCCAAGATCTGCACCGGGTTTACCCAGCTCTGGAGTATGTGCTGTTTCTACCGTAGCACGAGAGGCAACAAAGCTGTTATTTGAAAAGTCATCATCCAATTTCAGGCTTTGGTTCTGCACTTCATATGAGCAGATCCAGCCTTACTCATTTTCACCATTTTGTGAAGAGTTTATATATAGTCTTTTCCATTCTGGGGCATGTAGGAATTTAGAGATCTCTTGGAAACTTCCTAAGTGACTCAGTATCATATTCCCAGACAGCATAGGATGTGTTGAAACAATCTCTCAAAAAGAAAACCTGTGTTGATTTGTTTGGTTTTTTTATTTTACAATATTCAGATGGTGAAGGTTTGAATGATAATAGCTTCTAGAATATAATTAGTATGCTTGCTTTCATCTTGTGAAAATTTGACTTTTTGGGGGGGTGTGGAACGTTAATTCAATGAACACTGATTTTACATGTAAATAAAATTTTACAAATCAAATTATATTTCAGATGTATAAGGAAGCTTATTATTTAAACAATGTAAATTATTTTGTAAAAATGGGTATTTTGAATTGAAGTAATTATGTTTTTAATCTCATTTTGGTATTTCTGATTTTGTGGGTGTGTACATACACCTATCTGTGATAAGTGAGGCTTGATAGTATAACAACGCTCAGTGATAAGCAGCTAATACTATAACAAGCTGTAAGAGAGGAAAGTCAGGGAGTTTGGAAGGTATTCCCTGTCTATTGCACATAAGAAATGAAGTCAGATACTTCGTATTGTTGCCAATTGAATCACGGCATGGTTAAAGAATGTCTGCGTCTTCTAGCTGAGGTCCAGAGTAAGGTTTCCTGCACTGACAATGTTACAGAATCACACTGATATTTGCTCCACGGCTAAGAAGCTGCTTAAAAGTCCTAAAGCCCATTTTGGGAATACTAACTCCTGTTGATGCAAAATGCCAGGATTCTGAGTTTACCAGGAGAGTTCACTCCATATCTGAACACTCCTTTATTTGTGGCTGTTGCCTATTCTTTCAGGTAACATTATCCCAAGTCTCCCCTCTGAACATTGCCCTCAACTATTCCAAGCAAATGTATGGTGTGTGAAAGCAGGACTTAAGCTAAGTACTCAATGCCATGGAAAGGGATTAAGAAACCAAAGGCCAGCATGAAATGCACATACGAACACGACCAAGGCTAGCATATAACTTGAAAAGTGTATAAAAAGATTTAATACAAGAATTTAAGTATACTATGAACACTTTAAAACACACACTCAAAGGTATGTTTAGATTTTAAACAACTCTTTGTCAAAGATGCTTAATTGCATACAGTAATTCAAGGCACTATTCTTGATGTGTAAGAAATAGACAAAAAAATCCTAGTGAATAAAACGTGATTACGCCGCGGGCTACTATGATGAGATTGTTGAATGGATGTTGCATCCGTATTTCCTAGAGGACCCTGATGACTGCTTGAGATGCTCACTGCTCATTATCCTATTCTATCACTTAACACCTCTTCAGCTGTGGTCAAATCCCCAGCCCACCCTCATACCCCCTTTTGTCTTAAAGAATCAGAGTTCCACCTTCAAGGATGGGTTCGATTACTCTGAGGATATTTTTATTTCCTTTCCAGATTACTTAAAGATTGGACATTTGATCCAGTTCTGACTAATGAGTTGCTAGATGTTGGGGACACATTCTTTCCTGTTCTTAAGAAGGAGCCAGTTCATCTCTCACCATCACCAGACATGTACCAAAAAAATCATGAATCCTACTAACTACCATTGCAGCCACCACAGTATCTGGATGCCTGGGGAAATTAAACTCAGGGTAAGGCAAAGAGAGAGACGAGAAGAATCGGGATCTAGATAACCCTAAGTCTATCCACCTTGAACCTCCTCTTGGGTGAGCTCCCAGTTTCCCTTTCTGTTTTAACTAATGTAAGCCGTTTTTCTAGAATATAATTAGTATGATAGATAACTAAAAGCATCTTAAATGATACATGCTGAACTTTTCTAGGAAAAATAACATAATACTTTTATCAATGGGGAACTTGACACTCTCCAGTACTGTTTTCCTATATTTTTTTGGTTGCATATCTTTGATTGGCTTTTCATGTGTCAACACTTTCATTAAACAATTTTCCATAGAGATGATAGAAGGTTAATTTGTCATTCTTCTAACATCGTTGATTGAACTTTTCTTTTTTTCTTTCTTTCTTCTTTCTTTCTTTCTTTCTTTCTTTCTTTCTTTCTTTCTTTCTTTCTTCTTAATGATGGTTCGGAAAAGTATCTTTCAGCTTTATAACTTGTTATCGTGTAAATTTTTAAGTAAACATTTTCATTGAAGTGCAACCTACATAAAAGTAAACAGATCATAAGGGTGAAACTTGATGACTTTTCGCAAAGGGAGGGCACCCATGCAAGCAGCATCCAGATCAAACAATGATGTTTCATTAATACACCTTCATTTCCCTTCCAAGTTACTAACACACCCTCCCAACTAAAAATAACCAATATCCTAGTGACTAACCCCAGAGATTCATGCTACTTATTTTAAAAGCTTATATAAAAAGAATCCTACTCAATGTACTCTTTTGTATAATTTGAATAGAATAAAAGTATATATTCTAATTTGTCTGGCTCCTGCTAATTGAATATTATATTGGTGGTATCTTCTATTGTAGTTTATTTTATTTTTTTTAAGGATTTTATTCATTAATTTATTTGACAGAGAGAGAGAGAGAGCACAAGCAGGGAAATTAGCAGGCAGAGGAAGAAGCAGTCTCCCCACTGAGCAGGGAACCCTATGTGGGGCTCAATCCCAAGACCCTGAGATCATGACCTGAGCCGAAGGCAGATGCTTAACTGACTGAGCCACTCAGGTGCCCCTGTGGTTAATTTATTTTAATTGCTCTATAGTATTCTATTGCATGAATATACTGTGACTACCATTAATTGTTTCTCCTTTCTGTTGTTTTGGTATCAGGGTTAGGCTGGTCTTCTAAAACGAACATAATTTCTTTTCTTTTTTTTTTCTATTTTTGGGACAGGTCTGTGTACAACATTATTTCTCCCTTAAATGTTCAAAAAAATAAACAGTGAAGCCATCGGTTCTAGAGTTTTCTTTGGGGAATAGCTTTTAATAATGTATTTGATGTGCTTAATAAATACAGAAATAAGTGTAATTCTTCTTGTATCAGAGTTTCAAAGCTTTATTTTCATAGGAATTTGTCCATTTAATGTAACTCTTCAAAATCATTAGCTAAAAGTTGCTTATTAATATCCTCTTATCTTACTGGTGGTGTTTCTTCCTCCTCCCCTCACACCCCCGATCTTAGTGATTTGTTTGTCCTTACTTTTTATTCTAGCAGTCTTTTGAAAAGTGAGCTTTTAACTTCACTATTTTCTCTATAGTGTATTTTTTAAATTCTGTGACTATAGTTCTGCTATGACTCATTGCTTCCTTCATTTTACTTTTTTGAAAGTTTAATTTGCACTTCTGTTTCCAACTTCTTTAGAAGTCACATAGGTCAGGGATTTTTCAGTCATTCTTTTTTCTAATGTATGCTTTCAAGACTGTCACTTCCCAGTACACACTACTTATGTTGCATCCCATGTGTCTTGAAAAGTGCATGTTCATGGTCATTCAGCAGAAGATACATTCTAATACCCATCCTGAGTGCTTTAGAAATATATTGATAAATTTCAAGTATCAGAGCTTTTCTGTTTTCTGTTTCTATTGATCATTACTGTAATTACATTGTGGTTAGAGAATATACTTTCTGTGATTTCAATTCTTAGAAATTTGTCAAGACCATATGGCTCAGCATATGGTCTTAAGTTATTGAATGCAGATTTCTATGTATGTAAATAAGGTCAATTTTGATAATCATGTGATTGAAATCATCTATACTCTTAACTGATTTTCGTCTGTTTCTTCTTTTAGTTGCTGAACGAGGTAGTTAAAATCACACAATAATCATAAATTATTTATTTCTCCTATTCATCTTTTCAATCTCTGTCTCTCTCTTTTAAGGTTATAGTTTTAGGTGCATATAAATTTAGAATTTTTATGTCATCCTGTTAGATTGAAATTTTATCATTATTAAACATTTCTGCCTTAAAGTCTACATTACCTGCTATTATAATTGGACATTTGCATTCTTTTGTGTAATTTTTGCATGGCTTAAGTTTTCCATTTTAATTTCCTAAACTTTCTAAAATACATACTTATATATCATACATATATATGACATATAAAGAAAGTCATATACATCATCTGTATTTTTCATATCTATATGCATATGTATGTATAATTTTCTACTTGTTTTATGCAGTCTGATAATCTTTGTCAGAAAATCATCCTATCTTTTAAGAGTTATCTAATCTTTTCATTGGATTTATCCAATCTTCTCATCTTTTCATCTATTTATATTTTATATAGTTTGTTACTATTGACATATTTGAATTTAAATTTATCATCTTATTATTTTTTCCATTTTCATTCCATTTTTCTTCTCTATTCATTTGTTAGTTAAATATTTCCCTTTCTTCCATTTTTTTACCATAGAGATAACACATACATCCTTGATTCTAGTGTGTAATATAAATTAACCCTCATCACTTTCTGGAAAGCTCAACATCCTTCAAAGAATACATTATCATTATTATTAATTATTATTAGCAGTAGCAGTAGTAATATATATTCAAAGTATACTTCAATATATGTACATATTTGACTATTAATGTCTATTTTTATTGCTCTTCATTTTTTCCCCTTCATTTTGTGTCTTAATCTATTTTTTTCCCTAAATTGCTTCCTTTGATCATTTTTTTAAGTGTGTGTTGCTGGAAATAAATTCTCACAGGTGAGTGTGTGTGCCAAGATATCTGTCACCTTCATCTTTGAAGACTATTTTTAGTGGATGGAATTCTAGGTTAGTAGTTAAGCACCTTAAATATGCCATTCCATTTTCTTCTCTTGCCCATAATTTCTCTTGTAAAGTCAATTGTCAGCCTTACCGCTTATATTCTGAAGTAATATATCGCTGTTCTTTAGCTGCTTTTGAGATTTTTCTCCAAGTTTTTGGTAGTTAATATTTTACCTTTGGTATGCTTACGTGCAATTCTTTGTATTTAGCCTGATCTATGTTTATATATATTAAAATTGGGGGCTTGAGGCTTTTCACCATTTCTAGAAAATTCTTGACCAATACCACTTCAAATATCACTTCTGGACAGTCTCTCGCTTTTTCTTTTATGGTATTTAAATTGTGTGAATATTCTAACTTTTCATTGCATTACAAATATGTTTGTGTTCTTTTATGTATTTTGCACTTTTTCTGTCTCTGTTTTTGTGTGGATCTCTTCTAGTAAATTGGCTTTCAGTTAACTGTTCTTATCTTTTTCTGTGTCTGATATGCTTTTAAGACCATTTATTCATTTTTTTAATTTGTTTATTTTATTTTTCAATGTTAGGCTTTCTCTGATTTTTTTCATTCTAGATTACTAGATAAAATTATCCATTTTGGCATCTATTTTCTTAAACATACTAATCGCATTTATTTTAGCCTACGTCTCACAATGTCAGTATCTGAATCCCCTATGGGTCTAATTTTATTGTCTATTTTTTTTTCTTTTTCAGTTGCTTTATAATTATTTAGTCTTACCTTCTAGTAGACCTGATACTTGTTGATTAAATGCTAAATTTAAAAAATATATACAACAGTTTTCTAAGGTTTTGGCCGTAGTCACCACTCTCCAGAGAATATTTTCTTTTGCTTTCTTGTAGGCAGTTAGCAAAGGAGAAGATCATCTTCAATCTGCTTGGCAATAATCAAGCTGAAACCTCACTTATAATCTTTTTTTTAAAAAGATTTTATTTATTTATTCGACAGAGAGAGAGACAGCCAGCGAGAGAGGAAACACAAGCAGGGGGAGTGGGAGAGGAAGAAGCAGGCTCATAGCGGAGGAGCCTGATGTGGGGCTCAATCCCATAACATCGGGATCACGCCCTGAGCCAAAGGCAGACGCTTAACCTCTGTGCCACCCAGGCACCCCTCACTTATAATCTTTTTGAGAGCTCATTTATTTCTGAATCATTTTTCCAAAATGCTATTCAATAAAAATATAACGTGAGCCACTTTATCATTTCAAATTGTCCAATAGCACATTTAAAAAGTAGAAAGCAAAAGAGGACAGTAATTTTACTGTTTACTTTATTTAACCCAATATGCCAAAACATAATTATTTCAAAGTGCTATTATTATAAATTTATTAATGAGATATTAGCATTCTTTTTGTAATAAGGCTTCAGTGTCTGGTGTGTATTTCACACTTAGAGTAGATCTGCATTTGGACTGGGACACTTTACATGCCCAATAGCCTCACCGTAGCTTGTGGTTACTGTATTAGGCAGCAAAGCTCTGACTTCTAAGGTATAGTCCTCTGATGCTCGTAACTGGAGCTCTGGCTATTTATCATGGCCTCACTTCCTAAAGATTTCTAACTTCAATTTTATCTCCTCAATTTAATGAGACTTCCTTAATCTCTGTTTGAATTCCTAGACTATTAATTCCTACTTCTAATTTGACTTCTTATCTTTTTAGTTCTGAATCAGCAAATGTCTTCATGGGAAACATGGAACAGAATAAAAAGCTCACCTAAACATACTTAATTATTTCTGGCATCTTGGTCTCTCATGTCCTGGCTGCCCGGGTAGCATGGAACTCCAAGATTCTGTCTCCCTTATCCTATACAACTTCCAAATCTCTGCTCAGAGTCCTTGTTTCTTTCTGCTACTTGCCACTTCACTCTGTAGGTTCTTGGACCTGTGTCACTTATTAATTGTCATATGACTTAAGTGGAAAAGAGGCACAGAATGTCAGGCTCACTGCTTTGCATTTCCCTCTTTAACTGCATCCTGGCATCCAAGTGTTACCTGCTTTGGTAGCTCTCCAACGCTTCAACAGAGCTTTTGCTGTTGCCTCGCTTTGTTCAGCTCTTCCTATTATATTTGGTATCAGGTTTGGTCTGCATGAAGGTAATGCTCCAACACATTCTAATTTTTTAATCTACACTGCTGATTTTTAAAATAGGTCCAAGCATGTCATGGTTAGTGCAGAAAAAAAAAATTACACTGTATTTTGGAATGTCACCGGTATTCCTTATATCAGTTTTTAGGACTTGAAAAATTATCATACTCCTCATTTTTTCCTTGAAAAATATGGATGCCTGGCTGTAAAAATACAGATACCAGAGTATATGCCACAGAACCAATAGTTATCAAAACAAACACATACACTTAAGGGAAAAACATCATACTCAAAAATTCACTACTCAGGTGAGAGTAAGTGAATTGCAAGGCTTGAATCATAGATGCTTTATATGAAGAATATAAATATCAATATCCAGAATTCCTAAAGAAAATCTTAAGAAAAAAATACAAATAAAATAAAATCTTAAAAATAAAAATAAGTTATATATAGGAAATATTTCCCAGTAAAAGAAAATAATATTGGAATCTTATTACGACTTGATTTCTGAATGCTATAAAATATGAGATATTATGTTGCATCCATATAAAAGTTGACACATTGTTTTAATAGGTGGATCTACATTCACATTCAATGAGGTCTCATCTGAGATAATAATAAGTCAACATGACCACTATAAGAAAGTATTTCGATGTTCTTATTGATTGTACTGATTCCAATTCCTAAGCCAGGTAATGGCTACTGAGTATGGATGTGAGCAGTTATCTAAACTTATTAACAGTCTTCAAATGTGTTAAAAGCTTAGACAGCAGTATACTGCTCTCTCCTCTGATCAACTTGGCTTGTTCCATCTGGTTGTCTAGTCATTACCACACCAAAAGCAGATGATGGACATTCAATCACCTAGAAAATATTTATCTCGACTATTCCTCTTCATTCCACTTTGATTTCTTCTGCCAAAAAGGTGAATCTCTTATGTAATGTCACCTAGCCCTGGAAGTGAAGGTTCTGACAATATTGATTTTACAAGGATAGATAGGGTATGTCCAGAGAGTCGTTGAGTCATGTTTGGAATAGAGAGGAAAGCAAGTATGTCTGGAAAAATGAAAGCATGGATCCCTCCAACTTTGCCTTTTATATCCCAAATCACAATCACCATTGTCTTTGTGATAAAGTTACATATGTCAGTGTTCTAAGACCATTCCCTGCCTTTCCATCCAGCTTCATCTTACGCATGCCTCCCCATGGCCCCAACTCCATTGGAATCCCTTCTGTTTCTCAAATGTATTCAGCTTTCACTCTACACTGGACATTCACCCATGCTGTTCCTCTCTCTAAAACCCCAAACCCCTCAAATGGGTAAATCCTACATATCCCTAAAGCTCAGCTTCCAGTTCCTCTCTCTGGGCATATATTCTCAGACTCTCTAGATTCCAGTGAATGTTCATACTGGTAATTATTTTTAAATGATTCTATTCCATTGATCAGGGAAGGCTTGGGTCACATCTTTGTTCTCTTGGCGTTTCGTTCCCAGTGCCTGGTATAGTGCTTGTGTCAAAGTACATAACTTTTCATCTCATAGAATGGAAAGGAAATCATGAAAAAAAATCTTTCCTGGGTTCTAGGAACTTTTATCAATTATGTCTTAGAAGAAACATAATCTGATTTTAAAATAAATAAAGCAGATAAAAATGTAGAACTGGAAGGAATTTTTTAAGAAACAAAATTATATAATCACTTCCCTTTGCTGATAAGAAAACTGAGGTCCAGGGAGCACGGGTGATTCTTACTAGAGCTTATATTAATGATGATAATAATAATGACAATATCCAAGCCTTCTCCATCCATGGCAGACTCCACCAAGATGTGCCATTTCCCTTATCCACTCCAGCGTGTTCTCTGAGATTCTCAGCAGTAGTGTGACAATACACGAATAATATAAAGTACTCAGGTTTGTCGAGGATTTGCTTTCCTAATAGAATCTAGTCAATACTTCCCCTGTAGCTGTGTCCCTCTAACTTACATACACTTGAATAGCAATTTTAGTCTTCTTTTGATAATAAAGGTATTTATTAAATCAGTTAGGATGCTTTAGTGGCAAGTACAGAAAACCTAGCAGAAAGTGGTTTACATAATGATGACTTTGAAATGTCACATAATTGTAAGCCCAAGGGTAGGGCAGCTTGAGGGATATTTCACTGACTTAATGATGTAATCCATGAGCCAGGTTCTTTTTGTCTTCCTGCTCTGCAAATCTTGACACACTGGCCTTTGCCCTCATGACTTTTTTTTTTGTCATTGGTTGTAATATGTCTGCAAGAGTTCCAAGCACCGTATTCTCACACAGATACTTCCGGTGGTAGTAGAGGAGAAAATTTCTTCCCATTTTAATGTCAAGAGAGACTTTCTTAGAATCTCTACTTAAGTCTCACTGGCGAGAGCTGTGTCAGAAGCTCATTTCTGAACGAATTACTGACAAAAGGGTCATTGTATCTCCATGGCTAACTTACACTGATCAGCATTTTCTTCCTTGCTTTGGAGAAGGGCCCAGCTTCTCTTGAAGTTGATGGCTTACTGGGAAAAAAAGGCAAGTATGAAGGAGTTAATATCCATGGGCAACAAACAGTCCCACATTTATTTTAGATTTTTTTTAAATAAAAATCAGGTAACTGCCTAATTGGCATTTAACAGAGATAATATTAATTATTTCTCACTTTTGTCAAATTTTACACAAAGCTGTAGTAATATTATTTCAACTTCCTTTTGAAGTTTTAAATTGCTGGTACAATACATTCAATTGTGAAACATTTTCTAATATCAACCCAAACTGTATCTGTTAAACAATGTGAGAATAAATGCAGTTTTCTGTCATTATTCGCCCGACAGTTATTTCTAGGATCACGTCTTAAAAGGAACAAAGACCAACTATTTATATGAAACTGATCAATACGAAGACACATCCGGAGGATCTGACTGTATTGTGTCAGATAAAATTAGTATGCCAGGAGCTCAAATGTCATAAAGACAGAAGACTCAACTTCATGAGGGACTTATTAGCAGTCAGACATAGCACATTGTCCTGCACAGACATATGCTGTCTATGCCAGGCATTCGTGATGCTATCTTAATGAATAGAGGAAGAACTCATTTTGAATCTGTAAAGTTTACCAGCAAGTTGAATAATTATGCTGACTATTGGTGGAAAAAAAAAGTCCTCAAATGGTCCATGTTTCTTTCTCATAGAAAAATATTATTTCTTTCCCAAATCTTCCTCCTGACACCCAACCATTGTACTCCATATCAAATAAATAGATAAAAATATTAATTTCCCCCATGTCTGTCCTGGTCTATGGATGTTCATGTTTATTTATAATCACGCTAGTTCTCATGGGCTGCGAGCTGCCTTGGGGAGGAGGTCCCCGTGGCTGTCCAGTCAGTCTACATCGTACTTAACACAGCATCACGTGCAGAAAGGTGCTTCGTGATCAATATCAGGAATCTAATTGTAAAAGGTAGAATTAAAATGAATTTTATACTTGTTTAAGTGAAATAAACAGTAGCTCTTCATTCAGGGGAACAATATGGTTACAGGAAGAATATCTTGCCTTTATCTTCTCATGAATATCAATAGTGAATGTCAGGCTAAAGAATGGAAAGGAAAATGAAAAAATATTATGATGACTTAGCAAAAAGTTGATATTTTGTTATATAGACTATGTACATATAAATCTATACATATAACTATACATATATATAACTACATATATGTGCAAACATGCACACATATAAAACTATACAAGTGGAGTGCCTGGCTGGCTCAGTCAGTGGAGCATGTGACTCTCGATCTTGGGGTTATAAGTTCGAGCCCCACATTGGGTGTAGAGATTACTTAAAAAGAAAATCTTTAATAGATAAATAAATAAACAAATAAATAAAATAAAACTACACGAGTATTAACAAAATACCACTAGTATTTACTAGCTGGAGTCAGAGGGCACACAAACCACTTCTATTAACTCGGCCACAAAGGCCATCAGAGAGCTCCAGGTCTTGGTGTCACGTGGGGGCTGCTGGCAAGTGGGACATAGGCATGAGGACCAGGCACAGGATGGTTCTGACCAGGAACCTAACCCAACTGCATTGTCCCTACCGCCTCTGGCAGTCAGCTTCTGGGACTGCAACACCCCACCATGGGTCCCAGCAGTTCTAAAGCCAAATTGAACCATTTCTAAAATTCTCCTATATCTCAGCATCACTCCTTCAATATAGAGTCCCAGGTAGCTGAGCCTAGGACAAAAATCTCATTCCAGGGCACCTCGGTGGCTCAGTCAGTTGAACAGCCAGTTCTTGATTTTGGCTCAGGTCATGATCTTGGGGTCCTGGGATGGACCCCCCACCTCGGGCTCTGTGCTCAGTGGAAAATCTGCTTGAGGATTCTGTCTCCCTGTCTCTCTGCTCCTCTGCCCCCTAGACTAAATAAAATAAATCTTAACAAAAACTTCTCATTCCAACTACTATGAAGTGAGAGGAGAAACAACATGGTCCTTCTCATTTCTGAAATGGAATCCCACCAACACTGACACAGTGGGGACCTTGCCTAAACTACAAAAGGCATACAGACACTAAGAAGGCAGGATACAGAAGATCCACCACTATTTGTCCTCTATTTAAATCCTACTTCCTCTGCTCACACTTCCAGAAGGGAAACAGAAAATGGATACTCAGCCCATCAGACAGTCATGCCACAATAAACGTGCTCACTCTTTCCCAAAGGGAGACAACTCAAAGTCTTGTCAATTAATTTGAACCTTTTCAAAGTCCAGAATTCCTGGGTGATGTTCATTCCTCATATGCAGACACCATCATCACATGTTGAAATTCATCGTTCTGGAAGCAACCGGCAAGTAGCATACCCCAAATACAATGCTGAAGGAGGAAGAAAATAAATGGGAAATTGAGGTATGTAAATGTACTCACCACACAACAAAAATAGACATGTGTAGTCGTTATTACCCTCACTGGGGCAACTGTGCATGAAACAGAGCTGCTACTTACAACTTCTCTCCCTCATTTCCCATTCTGCATCTACCTACAACCAACACCCCAGTTGATCAAGAGGTTGTTGCTGTTTTCAACTTAGCAGATTACTCAAACTTTTATTGTTGTTGGAGACAGGCCTTTCATAATCTCTTCAGTGTATGGTTTTATTTTTTTCATCAAATGTTACTATTATAAATGGTAAGAGAAGAAGGTGCCTTGAGAGACCACATGGGTTCCACCCATAATCTTCCTCCTCCATTACGAAGTAATAATCTAATCTTTTCTTTACAGCCAGGATCAGTCACACCAACCAATGCTAAAATGTCTGTTGTTTCCATTTTTCCTAGAGTCATAAGATGCTGAAAATGACCAGGTTGTATTAGCTTCCAATGCAATGGAAATGTTGTTGTATGTCCTGGTGGAAATATTTTTCCCTAGTGGACTAATATCTCTAAACCAGCAGACCCCAACTTACAGAAATAAGTAGCAAACATTTTTAAAAGTAGCACTGTAACTGAGACTTCAGTAGGCCATTCAAAGTTCTTATAATGACGGATACTTCTGGGTTATTGCAAATATGGTAAGGCTAATGAATCAAAATATAGCAGTCCTTTGCCTTTCTTGTTTCCTTCAAGTCCCTCCCACCCTTAGAAATGATGTCATGCAGAAACCCATAACAATGTTAGAGTAATAAATAAGTCTCTTTATAGTATTCCTTGCAGATGCTTGATGGACAAAGACAAGTCCAAATCCATATTAAATATGTCTTCCAGTGAGGAAAAGTGGCAATCTATCTTAGAAAGGTTTCAATGTTATTATCTTGTTACAAAACATTTGGCTGGTCCTCCTAAAATGTAATATAGATCTGTACTTTAATGTTACTTACATGGATGGTGAATTGGACATCCTTTAGCGGGAGTAGCCTAAATGACCTTGGTAAAAGGGAAGTCCATGTTTTTAAGCCACCTTGAGCATTTAACCTTGTTGCATGGCCACTTGAAATATGTAACTAGCATAAAGGAAAGCTATTTCAAGGAAACCAGTACTGATTATTAAGAACCCCCTCCGCAGAGGGTGTGACCCTTTGGTAAGCGGCCCAAAACAACCTCACAATCTGGTCTTCCAGACAGTTCCATGCCTCCTCTGTAAATCTCTTTGTTACAGGTTTCTGAACTTGCCCTTCCCATGTCCTGATCACATGGACAAACTAATTGCAGCATCCGTGGATCAGAAGAAAATCACTGAGCTGGTAAGACCTTGCATTTTTGTGGGATCAACCTCTAAACCAACAGCCTGCAGGTGTCCTACTAAGGTATTTAAATGCCTATTAATCCTCTCTCTCCTCCTGCTATCCATATGGTATCATCTATGGAGAAGGGCAAGCAGCGAACTGTCCTCTGGAAGTGATGAGGCAGTCAAGGGTCCTGGAAACTCATTTGGGCATGGTTGACACCGTGAGACAAGACAGAGAGGGCATGTTGCTCTTCTTTGCTCAGGCAAACTTCTGCTAATATCTTCTGTTTATTAGGAGAGAGAGGAAATGCATTCCCAAATCCACATGCAGTCCAGGTGCCGGTGAGTGTGATGAATGGCTCCAGCAGAGAAATCACCTCCAGAACAGCAGCTACAGTTGGAGTTAAATCTATTCCGTTTAAGATAATTCATGCTCATTCTGTGAGGTCCCTCACTTTCTGCAATTAGAGAGATAAGTAGAGTTATGTTAAGAATCACCACCCCTGGGGTGCCTGGATGGCATAGTCCGTTAAACATCCAACTCTTTATTTCAGCCCAGGTCATGATCTCAGGGTCCTGGGACCAAGCTCCATATAGGGCTCCACGCTCAGCAGGAAGTCCTCTTGAGGATTCTCTCCCTATCCGCCTGTCCCTCCCCTTGCTCTCTCTCTATATATAATAAATAAATAAATCTTAAAAAAAAAAAACAGAATCAGCACTCCTGCATCTCTCAAGTCTTTGATGGCAGCACTAATCTCTTTCAGGAGGATGGGGTATTACTTTTAATTTACTATTTCATTTAGAAAAAGAAGTTCCAAGGGACACAATGGTACCATAATAACCTTTATTTATGGGTCACAAAAACTTGTGGGGATTTTCCCAGTGTGTGTGTGTAATGTATTTCAAATATAGAATTTCTCATTTCAAATATATACCGTGTAACTAGGAAAGGAAAACAGAATGACTTTGGACTCCATTAAGCCAAATATCTACTTATTATCTGATATCCATAAGCTACCACTCTAATGGAGCACAGTGGTATTTCAGGGTTTTTTGAGCAATAGTGTTAACATTGGGTTAGTATCTGCTAATCCACAAAAAGTCGAGGTATTTCCCCTTTTTGTGGTGAATATCTTCATATCCCTTTGAGAAAGACTTGGTGAAAGAATCACGATACATACTTTGATATCATTACAAGGTCAAGTCGTGATGTTATCTGCCTCCATTTCATTTGAGGATAATTGGATCTAAAAACCAGTATTGCACTGATGTTAGCTAAGTAAAATTTAAATAAAATAAATAAATAAATGAATAAATAAATAGATGTATAAATAAGGATAACTGGGTCTAGGAACTGATTCAGAGGTTGAGATTAGGTCTAGGGTGGCAAATACATATCATGATTTCTCAGAATTAGCCTAAGCTTACCAGACATGAGGCTCTATCCTCTCCCAACATATACAAACTATTGTTGCATTTAGAAATTTGGAAATTTTCTAATAACTCTGTATCTGCTTAGTCTTAGAGGATCTCATAATCGTTAACCAAGGTCAAAGACCCTTGACATTCTGTTTACCATGCTGGCCTTTTTATTCTGGAGATTAAATGCAGCCACCTGGCTTCTGCTCCTCTGCAGTCCTCCTGCCCACCAAAACCAAAACCTATTTCAAGTACAGTCTCTCAAAAGCATCTTGAATCCTAAACAAATTACTAATAAGCATGTTTCATAGATGTTGGTGCTCTTGTGACACAATATTTTTCTCAATATCTTAGAAAGAGTGTTTTTGGTATTTCTTGGAGAATACAATTAAATTAAATGATCTAGAAAAACACATGACCAATGCACTGCAGTCTTCTAATCCCAAAGTCTTAGGGGTTTCCTCTATGTATTAAGACAAAGCTTTTCTGGTCTTTCATCACCTTTGAGTTCCAGGTTTCAGCTTTTCGGCATCCATCCAGGAAAACAATTAAAATCACTTCCAGGGAATCTGACTAGCATACTGGAATCATATTAATTTGATCAAATCAAAAGTAATGATCTCTCATCTAAAAAAAAAAAAAGCTAATATCCATCCTTATACACATTTCCCAGATTTTGGTCAATATGAATTAGTAATTCATTAGCGTATTTTTTACTATGAAAGCATTTTTATGAAGGTTTGAGTTTGTAATTTTTTCCAGAAGTATTCTGGAATAATTAATAGTTAAAGCAAATACTTTTGGCAAGAATGTTACTTAAAACCCTTTCATGCAACAGAGTCTCATCAACACGGAAAGAGGGCTACTTTAGTTTCCAAGGAAATGACAAGACCTCTGAATCTCCCTTATGTATCCTTCTTTAAATTCTTTTATTTTCCCAATGATTGTCTTATTAATCTAAAATCTGGTGAAGCTTTGAATTTAATTGATAATACCATTCAGTGGAGGTTCTTCTGTCCCACAAGAGAAGTTTAAGTAATCTGTATTTTCTCATATATCCTCAATTTACTTATTAGGGTTCTAATACTTCCTGATCAAGTTTTCTATCTTTAACATAAAAGATATGGAGAAGCTTTGAATTAAGTAGATATTGTAATTTAAGTCAAACATTAAGCTTATACTTTGACTGCTTCTACTCTATTGAAGCATGAGATGAGATCAAGAAAGTATCTGGATTTCAGAGCACGTGGGTGGCTCATTTGGTTAAGTGACTGATTCTTGATTTTGGCTCAGGTCATGGTCTCAGGGTTGTGAAATCCAGCCCAGCCTGGAGCCCGCTTAAGGTCCTTTCTCTCTCCCGCTCCCTCTGCCCTTCCCCTCATCTAAAAAAAAAAAAAAAAA
>NC_048226.1:15101298-15107715 GCF_002007445.2 Ailuropoda melanoleuca | reverse complement strand
TGGGTGGCTCATTTGGTTAAGTGACTGATTCTTGATTTTGGCTCAGGTCATGGTCTCAGGGTTGTGAAATCCAGCCCAGCCTGGAGCCCGCTTAAGGTCCTTTCTCTCTCCCGCTCCCTCTGCCCTTCCCCTCATCTAATTTTTTTTTTTTTTTATCTAGATTTCAATTAGTGTCTTGAACAATCTTTCAGGATTTGAGATGGTCATTCTTTTTCAGCAACCACCTTGACACATTCCTGTCTTTCATTCATACCAACAGCAAAATAGTCATTCAATATTTGCTTCAGAAAGTACTTCTGAGTGGTGTAGGTGACTACAGGTAATCACCAGAGGCAATCCATTATATACAATGGACTTCCATATCCCCAGCCTAGAAGACTATATTAGCTCCTAATAGTTAAGATAAATCCTTCCAAATACCAGTATTAACCATTGGGTTCCACTGCTTACACTATTCTCTATTTCCAACATCTATACTCTTCAAGTTTCTTGATTAAAGCAACAGAAACCAACTCTTTCCAGCCTTAAACAGAATAGGAATTCTTGTGGCAAAACTAGTTATAAAAAAATGGCCAGAGATCAAAGGAGGTTATGCAGCAGAAATACACATGAAGTTAAAGCACAGGAATGATCTCAGCGGGATATTACTTCTGGATGTTGCCACACCTGGGCATTTGATGCCATTTCCACTTTCAACCTCCTTGCCTCTTGCCACGAATATTTTCTTTTTTAAAAAAGATTTATTTGTTTATTTGAGAGAGAGAGAACAGGAGGAGGGGCAGAGGAGAGAAAGAGGGAGAGAGAGAATCTCAAGCAGACTACCCACTGAGTGCAAAGCCCAACATGGGGCTCTAGTTCACAACTCCAGGATCATGACCTGAGCTGAAATCAAGAGTCAGACACTTAACCAACAGAGCCACTCAGGCGTCCTGCCATGAGTATTTTCTAAATGGTGTCTGTTCTACCTTGCTTTCTGTGTTGGTTTTCTATCGCTGTCATAATAAATGATTACAAGCTTAGCAGTTTAAAATCTCGTAGTTCTATAGCTTAGAAATCTAGGCATAGCATGGCTGAGCTGGTTCTCTCTTCTGAATTTGGCAAGATGGATATCAAGAGGTTAGTAGGCTGCATTCCCTTCTGGAGACTTTAAGGATGGATCTGCTTCCAAGTTTGTTCAGGTTGTTGGGAGAAAGTAGGTCCATTTGATTACAGAACTAAGGCTCTAATTTTCATGTTGGCCAGTCACGTGTCTCCTTCTCAGTTTCTTAGAAGCTACCCTCCATTCTCTAGTTCATGGACCTCTTCTTTCATCATTAAAGGCAATAATGGCAAGTAGAGTTCTTCTCATGCTTGGAATCTCTCTGACATATACCTCACCTTGCCTCTGCCTCTCTTTTATACTTCATCTCTCTAACGTTTCTGCTTCTTCTATTTTTATGGATTCCTATGATTACATTGAGGTAATCTATAATCCAGAATAATCTCTATAATTTAAGTTCAGCTGATTAGAACCTTATTTTCATCTGCGAAGTCCCTCACAGTAGTATCTAGATTAGTGTTTGGTTAAATAATCATGGGATGGGAATCTTAAAGAACATCTTTGGAGTTCTGCTGACCACACTTCCATTAAGATACAAAACTCTCATCAGAATATTCAGCCTAATAAAACAACACCTTGCATGCAGAGCATTCAGCCTAATAAAACAACACCTTGCATGCCTTTCTTAACTTTATCTTCCAGGGAATGGACAGAAACAGAATTTAGCAGTGTGAAACTCTGTGGCCAGAGGTGAGGTCTTCTATTTTACTTACTTTGATAGGGTGGATTTATCAATCAAAAGAATAAATAGGTTCAAATACTTAGTGTTCCTTCCACCAGTGAAATAATGTCCACTATTGGAAATAAATTCCTTTTGTTCTTTGAATTGATGCATTTATTATTTTAACCACACTAATGAAATTAAGCCATTAAATTTATATCGTTCAAATATACTTCTATTAATGCTAATCTACTAATTGAGGAACAATCTGCAAAAAATTTCGTAATTAGCACTTAGCTCCCCAAATATCCATTTACAATAAATAATTTGTCACTTAAATGTATCCTAAAGAAAAATAAATGCCTGAAACATAAAAATTTAATGGTTCTTCTACATTTACTATTGACTTAATACTGCATAAGCACGTGATGAGATTGTAATGCACTCGAGGAAAATAATTATTAGAACCCACTGCAATTTCTTTGGTAGAAAATTCTCATCAGGTGCACTGACTTAAACAGGTAAATTCATAAGTCTCTCAAAGCACAACAAATATAGAAACACTGTTTTTCTTTATTAGGATAATTATACTTGATTGGTTAATGAAAATCATATACTTAATGTCTGTCTTTCTAGTTAAAGAGAGAGACAGTTTGGAGTGATTCTAAGCCTGCTTCTAAATCTTATAGATTCCTTTTTTCTGTCAGGAGCAGTCCTTGCCTAATTTATTCACTCCGTGCAACTGAATCTTGTCAAATGTCTGGTGCAGTTTTTCTTATTAACAAAATAACCCGGAATGGATTCTTTCACTCAGGAATTTTTTAAAACAGCCAAAAAATAATAAAACATTCATTGAGATACCAGCAAAGAACAGTGGAGTAGGGAACTGCAAAAGTCTGTACCTCCACAAAAACAACAAATAACCTGGTAATAACTGTCAGAATCCATTGAGGGGAAGGGGAACTTTGGAATCCAATCAAAAGCTTAAAACAATCAAGGAAACATTTAATCAAGAGAAAGAAAGAAGAAAGAAAGAAAGAAAGAAAGAAAGAAAGAAAGAAAGAAAGAAAAAGAAAAAAGAAAGAAAGACAGAAAGAAAAAAGAAAGAGAAAGAAAGAAAGAAAGAAAGAAAGAAAGAAAGAAAGAAAGAAAGAAAATCAACCAAGTCTTGTTCTTAGAGATTTTGACATTTTAATTTACCTCAGTACCATCCCCCAGTACACAGTTCAGTGTCAGCCTTGAAGATAATAATACACAATTTCTTGATAGAGGTTCCTAGGATGTGAGAAAGCAGTATTGACCTTATTCTCAAGAATTATGGTTGTTTTGACCTGTCTG
Organism: Ailuropoda melanoleuca; assembly: GCF_002007445.2. Classification (NCBI taxonomy): domain Eukaryota; kingdom Metazoa; phylum Chordata; class Mammalia; order Carnivora; family Ursidae; genus Ailuropoda; species Ailuropoda melanoleuca. The sequence continues at coordinate 15,104,617 of NC_048226.1, read as the reverse complement.
GTGGCTTCCTGAAGAACCAGGTCAAAGGGTTTGCCTTCATTATGCCTAACTCAGAACTCTCTCAGGCCTAGGGCAATTATCCATGGATTATTTGTTGAAGAAAAACTGCAGGCAGATACATTAACCACTATCACCTGGAACAAGGGAGAACAGTTGGGCAAACAGTGGACAAACCAAAAGGATTGGGAAGAAAGACTAGGTAAGGAGTTGCTTTGTAGAATAAGGACTTTGAAACGCTTTCATGTGTTCCTAGAAATCCAAATGATTTTGTGTGTGCTTGGGGCTGGGTACATGTTCTGAAAAGCCTTGAGAAGGCTCTAAACTTTCATCTCTGGTTAACCTTTGGAATTTGCAAGAGCAGAAAGTGAAGGCTAAGGCAAAGTGGCTAACTGCCCGGCTGGGCATTGAAGGGTGGTCCAACACACACACCTTTGATCTGCAGAGACTGAGAGCTTTTGTATTTTGTATTTAGTTTTATTTGTGGGATTTTTTTTTTTGCTCCAGGTGTTAAGGAAATCTCTTTCAAATTACCAGCTGACCACTAAACAGAGATATCAGTGGCACACAAGAAATATAGACATCACAAAATTAGTTCAAAAAAATCACAAATAACAACTACAACAAACAGTAACAACAAACCCTGGAAGAAAGAGAGAATCTAATTTCCAGAGCTGCCACATTAGAATTTTCCAAATGTCTAAATTTCAACAGAACAAAAAATAATGAGGCACAGACATAAAGAAGAAAAATGGTCCATGCACAGCAGGGAAAATGCAACTACTAGAAACAGTCCCTAAGGAAGCCCAGTGATTGGATTTACTGGACAAAGACTTCAACTCAACCATTTACAATATACTCAAAGAACTAAAAGAAATAATAAACAAAGAACTAAATGAAACCATGGGAATAATGTCTTAGCATTACAGAAACAAATAATAAAATGGTAGAAGTAAGTTCTTCCTTATCTGCTTATTAAATGGAAGTGGACAAAACTATTCAGTTAAAAAGCAGAGATTAGCAGAATAGATTTTGGAAATATAATCTAACCATGTGTTATCTATAAGAAACTCATTTTAGATTTGAAACCATGAAGAGAAAAAGGCAGATGAACAGCAAAGGGCAGAGAAAAAAAAAAAAGGTATTCCATGCAAATAAATGAAGGAGAACTGGTGTAGCTATGCTAATAGAAAAAGAATCTTCAAGATAGACACTCTTACAAGAGAAAAAGAAGGCTATGACATAAAAGGATCAATCCATCAAGGATATATAACTATTATGAGCCTATATGCATACCACAATGAAGTCCCAAATATATGAAGAAAAGAAATTATAATTGAAGGGAGACATAGACAGTTCGACAATAATAGCTGAGGATTTTATTCACTGGTTTTTGATAATGGGTAGAACAACCAAATAGAAATTCAACAGGGAAATAGAAGATTTGAACAATCCTATAAACCAGGTAGACCTGACAGATCTATACGCAATTCTTCACCCAACAACAGCAGTACATACATTCTTCTTAACTGTACATAGAATGATCTCCAAGACAGACCATGTTAGGCCACAAAATAGGTCTTGATGAATTTTAAAATGATCAGAGTAATACAAAATATCTTCTCCAACCACAATGGGATAAAGTTAGAAATCAATAACAAAAGGAAAACTTAAAATGAAAATTCACAAATTTGTGAATGTTAAATAACATCCTCTTAAACAAGCAACAGGTCAAAAAGAAAGGGGGGTAATCAGAAGGGGGAATGAAGCATGAGAGACTATGGACTATGACAAACAAACTGAGGGCCTCAGAGGAGAGGGGGGTGGGGGAATGGGATATACTGGTGATGGGTAGTAAGGAGGGCACGTATTGCATGGTGCACTGGGTGTTATACGCAACTAATGAAGCATCGAACTTTACATCGGAAACCGGGGATGTACTGTATGGTGACTAACATAATATAGTAAAAAATCATTTAAAAAATAAATAAAATAAAATAAATAAATAAAAGCCCATAGTAAAATAATAGAAAACCACATGCCAAAAGCCAGGTCACAAGCACACATTTGGATTTCAAAAGATTCTGGATTCATCAGTTATTCTAGCCACTCCTGTGCATAGGAGGCAGGGATATTGGATATTAGGCAATGTTCTCTCCAAGAAGCCTTCAGAAGCTCTACTTAAAAGATGACCATTACCTCCAAAATTATTTCTATGGATAGAAAATGACTTTATGTACAGAGGCTTTGTATAATGTCATTTTCATAATGCAAAAAAAAAAAAAACCTAAAAATTTTTTTCCATTCATGATTGATTCATCCATTACTTCACTGGAAATTATGACTTTTTAACATACTTCAGTGACATAATTTAGCCTTTCTCCAATGTAAACCTAACCTCTAGACAATAGCACTGGGGCCATCAAGCTAATAAAAATGTGTAGTAGAATGTGAGACGGACAAATAAAAAGTTGTTCTTCAATAGACCACAATTTACCTTTGCGATCAAATCTTTTCCTTAGTTCCTAATACAAACCCTTCACTTAATGTCGGCTATCTGCTCTTGCCCTTTGGAATAACTCGAAACTCACCCCCCCCCAATATTTTTNTGAAACTCACCCCCCCAATATTTTTGTGTGTTATTTTCATCTGAAACGACCTCTTTCTTTTCATTTAACCCTATAAACACCACACATCCTTTAAATTCATGTTTTTATTGTTACATAATTGCTAACCTTAATACTTTTTCTGCTGCAGATTTTTTTTAAATTTAAATTCAATTAGCCAATATAGAGTACATCATTGGTTTTGATATAAGGTTCAATGGTTCATCAGTTGTGTATAACACCCAGAACCCTCTTACACTGTTGGTGGGAATGCAAGCTGGTACAGCCACTCTGGAAAACAGTATGAAGATTCCTCAAAAAGTTAAAAATAGAGCTACCCCCCCCAAAAAGAGAAAAGAAATCACAAAGAAAATTAGAAAATATTTTAGATGAATAAAAAGGAGAAGGCAACATAACAAAACTTCTGGGCTACAATGAAAACTGTGTTCAGAGGAAAATTTATAGGTGTAAACACAAAAATGAAAGCAAGTTATATCAATATATCAATGATTTAACCTCACACTTTAAGAAATGAGAAAAATGATAGCAAACAAAATACAAATCAAGCTGAAGGAATAAAACAATAAAGATTAGNTAAATACAAATCAAGCTGAAGGAATAAAACAATAAAGATTAGAAGGGAGGAAAGTGAAGTAGAATAGAAAGGTAATAGAATCAATGAAATCAAAAGTTGGTTCTTTGAAAAGATCAACAAA
>NC_048226.1:15100972-15101198 GCF_002007445.2 Ailuropoda melanoleuca | reverse complement strand
GTGATTTATAGTTTCTAGAATATAGATCCTTTACGTCTCTGGTTAAGTTAATTTCAAGGTAACGTATGATTTTTGGTGCTATTGTAAATGGGATGGATTCCCACAAAGTGGCAAGTTGGTACAGCCACTCTGGAAAACAGTGTGGAGGTCCCTTAAAAAGTTAAAAATTGAGCTACCCTATGACCCAGCCATTGCACTAATGGGTATTTACCCCAAAGATACAGGC
>NC_048226.1:15082462-15100962 GCF_002007445.2 Ailuropoda melanoleuca | reverse complement strand
CGTAGTGAAGAGAAGGGCCATATGCACCCCAATGTTCATAGCAGCATTGTCCATGATAGCTAAATCATGGAAGGAGCCGAGATGCCCTTCAACAGATGACTGGATTAGGAAGATGTGGTCCATATATACAATGGAATATTACTCAGCTATCAAAAAGAACGATTTCTCAACATTTGCTGCAACATGGATGGCACTGGAGGAGATAATGCTAAGTGAAATAAGTCAAGCAGAGAAAGACAATTATCATATGGTTTCTCTCATCTATGGATCATAAGAAGTAGGAAGATCGGTAGGAGAAGAAAGGGATAAAGAAAGGGGGGAATCAGAAGGGGGAATGAAGCATGAGAGACTATGGACTCTGAGAAACAAACTGAGGGCTTCAGAGGGGAGGGGGTGGGGGAATGGGATAGGCTGGTGATGGGTAGTAAGGAGGGCATGTATTGCATGGTGCACTGGGTGTTATACGCAACTAATGAATCATCGAACTTCACATCAAAAAATTAAAATTAAAATTAGAAATTAAAAAAAGAAAAGAAAAGAAAAAAAAAGAAAAAGTATTTGAAAACCCCTTCCATGATAAAAAAAAAAAAAGAACCCACCCTGAAAAAATTAGAAATAGGAAAAAACAGTATACTGAGTATTGATATAAGGTTAAACACATTGATCCATAAAATAGAATTGAGAGTTCATAAGTAAACTCATATATCNATTAAAATTAAAATTAGAAATTAAAAAAAGAAAAGAAAAGAAAAAAAAAGAAAAAGTATTTGAAAACCCCTTCCATGATAAAAAAAAAAAAAAAACCCACCCTGAAAAAATTAGAAATAGGAAAAAACAGTATACTGAGTATTGATATAAGGTTAAACACATTGATCCATAAAATAGAATTGAGAGTTCATAAGTAAACTCATATATCTATGGTTAATTGATGTTCAACAAGGGTGCCAAACTAAAGCAGATTTTTCACCAAATGGAGCTTTAGACAGCTAGATATCCACATGCAAAAAAATGAAGTTGGTCCCTTACCTCACACCACATACAAAACTTAACTCAAAAGGAAAATAACAACCGGTGGTAGGAATACGGAAGCGTTGGAACCCTTGAATATTGTTAACATGAATGTAAAAAATAATGTAGCTGTTGTGGAAAATAATTTGGCAATTTCTCAAAAAGCCAAACATAAATTACCATATGAATCAAAAATTCTGTTTCAAATTATAAACNGAATACGGAAGCATTGGAACCCTTGAATATTGTTAACATGAATGTAAAAAATAATGTAGCTGTTGTGGAAAATAATTTGGCAATTTCTCAAAAAGCCAAACATAAATTACCATATGAATCAAAAATTCTGTTTCAAATTATAAACCAAAAAAGACTTGAAAACAAGTGTTCATACAAAAAACTTGTATATGGCAGCATTATTCATAACTGCCAAAAAGCAGGTACAACTCAAAAGCCGATCAACGGATGAAGGGATAAACAAAATGTAGTATATCCATAGAATGGAAAATTATTCTGTCCACTGGGAAATGAAGCAGTGACACATGTTACAACATGGATGAATCTTGGAAACATTATGCTAAGTGAAAGAATCAGGNCCACTGGGAAATGAAGCAGTGACACATGTTACAACATGGATGAATCTTGGAAACATTATGCTAAGTGAAAGAATCAGGGCATAGAAGGCCACATAGTGTCTGGTTTTATTTGTATGAATTTACATAAAATGCCTAGAATAGGTAAATTAATAAAAACAGAAAACAGGTTAGTGTTTGGAAAGGGTTGGAGAGGAGGGGAAAATGGGAAATGACTGCTGAGGGGTACAGAGTTTCTCTGAATTGATACAAAGCCTGGGATTAGACAGTGGTAATAGTAACATACTATTTGCAAATGTACTAAAAACCTTTGAATTGTTCACTTTAATAAAGTGAATTTTATGTTATATTGAATTCTATTTTGATTAAAAAAATGTCGAGAGTGGCTTAATTAATACTATGGTGCAAATATAACATAGTTAATAATAATTAGTTTAAACAAAAATATAAAATATATTTTAAAAATTCCTATTGTAACTCTGGTATTCATCTCCAAGCCCTCATAAGCAGAGCATTGGTGAAGTTCTTGGTCAAAATAACAGTTGTTAGGTGCCCATTTTGTGACAGACACATACCCTATTTGCCACTTTCCATAGATGGATTCTTTTAAAGTTTCTAACCAAATTATTATTGAACTCATTATATTGACAAAAAATAGGGTCTTAGGTTAAATGATTTGACTAATACATGCAATGGTTTGGTAGTGTCTCATTGAAGTTCAAGTCTGAATATACAAAATCCATTCTTGCACTTTCAGCCATGTTTTTCTCTCTCCAAGTTGGATGTGACCAGGAAAACTAACTCTGCCAGCTCTACTTTTTACTTTTATCTCCAAAAATAGCCTTTCTTTTTTTTACAGATTTTATTTATTTATTTGAGAGAGAAAGCCCACATGAGCAGGGGGAGGGGCAGAGAAGGAGGGAGAGGGAAAGAGAATCCCAAGCAGACTCCAAACTGAGTGAGAAGCCCAATGCTGGGCTTGATCTCAGGACCCTGAGATCATGACCTGAGACCACCAACTTAGCCACCCAGCACCCCTCCAAAGTAGGCTTTCTTATGTCACTGCACATTAAACCCAGAACTGAGCTTCTATACAGCCTGCAGACAGTTCTCTCTTTTGATGACAACTACTGAAATTTCAGACTTTCCAGGTGACCCGAGGAACCACGCTTTATTGTACCACTTAACTTTGACAACGTTGAGACCTAACAAAACAGTTCCTTCTTCTGAACTAAACTCGTTAAAATATTTTCCTCCTGGAAAGACCAAAGGAAAGTTTGGTACTACTCCCATTACTTTTTTTTTTTTAAGATTTTATTTATTTATTTGACAGAGGGAGATACGGGCAGTGAGAGAGGGAACACAAGAAGGGGGAGTGGAGACGAAGAAGCAGGCTCCCAGCAGAGGATCCTGATGCGGGGCTCGATCCCAGAACGCGGGGATTATACCCTGAGCCAAAGGCAGATGCTTAACGACTCAGCCACACAGGGGCCCCTACTCCCATTACTTCTGGAAGAAAAAAATCAAACTTCCATTTTGAGAAGGAATGGTATCAGTAGAGATACTGATGTAAATCACTCCCCACTTAAAAAATTCATTCATACAGGTTTAATAAAATATTTTAAACTTAAAAGAAAAACTTAAACTTAAAAAAAATGATTGGATGTACATAAAAGAAAGTAAGAAATCTGAAGTCACAAGTGAAAAAGGAGCATAAACCAAGGAGAAAAGCTAGCAATAAAGCAGCTTGTTATCCTGAAGTTATGGAAAGATCTTAGCGTACCAGTGGCAAGGGGTAACTGCAGACAATATCCTGAAATTATTTATTGAAAGATTCTATATAAAGGTGGAACTCCACATAGGTCTCAACCTCAGAACAAGATTCAACCAGAGAAAACAACCATTTAGAACCACCATCAAAGCAATGTGTCTTGCCTCTGGTTGGAAGATTAAAAAAACAGCCTTCATGTCGGACTGGAGACTGGGTTTACTATTTTGTTTCATGGCTTTAAAAATTGCAAAGAACTATAATGTAAAATGAATCAGATCTCTATCTAGTTCCCTTGCACACATGGCAGAAATAAACATATATCTTCCTTGGAGGAATGCATCCTCAAAGCAGGGGTCAAAAAACTCATAACGGGTTCAACAAAACACAAACTCAGAATAAAATCCCGATATGCAAAAGAAAATAAGCCACAATTAGTGGGAGTCAGCAGAAACAACTAAGAACAAAATGAGATCTGTAATAACTTCAATTATTGGAATTACCAGACTTAACACATGTTAAAAAACAAGAAAAAAAAATAAAAAAACATGAATGTGGAGCAAATGACTATCAAAGCATGACCAAGAGGAAAAAATGAAAGAAAATTTCCAAAATTGACAAGTGTAGTTATTGAAATTAGAAAATCAATGATTTGCTTATGTATTAGTTTAGATACAATAAAGGAGAGAATAAAGACAGAAAGATAGGTCTGAAGAAATTATCAGTAATACTTTCCAAAGAGACAAAAAATATAAAAGTCATGTTAAAGAGATATGGTGGCTGGAGTCTAAACAAATACATGTCTAATTATACTTCTAGAAGGAGAAAATATAGGAAATGAGAGGAAGGCAATATTTCATGACATTATGTCTGAGGGTTTTCCACAGTAATTTAAACACATGAATCCTCAGATTTCCGAACCTCAGGGAATCCCAAGCGGGATAAATAAATTTCCACACCCAGATACGTTGTAGTAAAACTGCAGAAGCCCGCAGAAAAAGGAGTGAATTTAAGATCTTTCAGAGATAAAAAAAAATACAATGGATTACTTTTAAAAGTGACATTTTTGCTGACAACTTTCCAACATAAAAATGAAAAAGTGAAGAATGTAGAATTACATTTTAGAGGTCAGGGAGTAAATAAATGTAATTTGGAATTATCCAATCCAGTGAAATAATCTTCCAAAAAGACAAAAAAACTGGAAGAGTTTGCCGCCAAAAATGTAATTCCCATGAAGCAAAGTAAGCCCTAAAGGACATTCAGAGATGTAAAAGGGAATAGCACAGCATGTGTGTGAATATTATAATATATAACACAATAATATAATATATATAATAATTATATTGATTGTATAATTATATAATATAGAATTATAATCATATTAATGTGTGTGAATTTTAAAAATTGGTGTTTAATAATGATAATAATTGCTAATGTGTGTATTAAAAGAAACAACAAAAATTATGAATGGATATGTAAGTAAAGAGAGAGGGTTATTGAATTTAAAATATTCTGAGACATTTGTTGAGGAGGCTGATAATACTTGGCCTTTGTTAATGACATCGACAAGTTAAAATGAAAGTAGGACCAGTAAGGGGGACAAAAGGGGGGGATTTATATTATCTAAACCAGTGGAAGAAGAGATTAAAGAATGTATGTTGATAAATATTGATTCAGAAAAACTTAAAAAAGGGGAAAAAAGTGGAACGCTGTAAAGGTAAGATAAATACAAAGCACAAAATAAATCCAAATAATCAGTAATCATAATAAATGTGAATTAATGGACTTTTCCTTTAAAAATTACATATTGACAGTCTAGATTTAAAAATAAAAGTAAGAAGGACAAAGAGAAAATGATAATAAAGGATTGAGAGAAATGTACCAGGCAAGTGAAAGCCAAAAAATCAGCTGATGGGAATATATTAAAATCAGAAAATTGAACTTTATTTTATTTATTTAATTTTTTAGGGGGGAGGGGCAGAGGGAGGAGAGAGAGAGTCTTAAGCAAGCTCCATGCCCAGAACAGAGTCCTATGTAGGGTTTGAGCTCACAACCCTGAGATTATGACCTGAACTGAAATCAAGAGTCAGATACTTAATCGACCAAAGCCACCCAGGCACCCCAGAAAATTGAACTTTAAAAGAAAAGGATGACTAGAGATAAAAAGAGTAGTAAGAATACTAATATAAAATATCTTTGACAAGAGAATATAACATAAGCACCTAGCAATATAACTTCAGGATATGAGTGGCGGAATGACAGAACCGTAATGAGAATTTGGAAAATTCACCATAGTAATATACTACTCTCAATAAATGGTAGTTTAAACAGATGAAAAAATTCAGTAAGAAGATAAAAGATGTAATAGCACCATAATCTAATTAACATATAAAATGTCTTCCAAAATGTTAAAAATGCACAATATTTTCCATCATACCCAAACTAAAAAATAGTACCAGGTGATAAAGTATTAAAAAGTATTCATATATTTCAAGTGAATAACATCATATACAGTATAATATGTAATTTAAATATACAAATAAGTATATTTAATATATTAATATATTTATTTAATATATAATTTATTATATATTATACAAATTACATATATTTAAGTTACAGATTATACTATATATGGTTTTACATAGATATATAGATGGATAGCGATATATCCTAAAATCCCAAAAGCAAAGGACAAAAAACATGAACGGCTATTTCATACTCAGCTACATCTGTAATCAGAGAAAAGCACATTAAAATCATAACAAAAATAATGCAATAGCACTTTATTTGCTTTATTGGCATAAGATTAAAAATCTGAAAGTTCCAAATTTTTGCAAGGGTGCCAAAAAATGGCCGTTGTTACACCCTTCCCGTGGGAGCATAAAATGGACCATCGCTTTGATAGGGTTTTCACTAATCTCTTAAAAGTTAGACATTTACAAGACTTGTGGCCCAGATTCCACACCTAGATATATATTCTTAGCACCTGTGGATTCATTTTCTCACCGTATCAAGTTCTTGCATTCAATTAAATGCCTACCTGCTAAAAAATAATGAAAGAAAGAAAAACACCTGCTAACATTGATTGTCTCCGCAGGTGAAAGAAGAAAATTGGCCCAATTACGGATATGTTGGTGTTTTTGTTTGTTTGCTTTCGTGGGTGGGTGTGCGAATCAGAGAACAGACTCAGCTGATCTAGAACCAGAGAACATGGCCAGTTACCGTGTTCTCTCCATTCATTGGGGAGCGTTGTGTTTTCCCGTGTTCATAGCGTTGGGGAACCCGGTGATCTCAGGTTGTAATGGCAGGTGAACAACATTGTCCTCTGCCAATCAGCGGTGAATCTCCATTGCATCAGTGGAGCCTCCCAGGGGAGGATTCTTTTTTTTTTTTTTTAAAGATTTTATTTATTTATTTGACAGAGATAGAGACAGCCAGTGAGAGAGGGAACACAAGCAGGGGGAATGGGAGAGGAAGAAGCAGGCTCATAGCAGAGGAGCCTGATGTGGGGCGTGATCCCATAACGCCGGGATCACGCCCTGAGCTGAAGGCAGACGCTTAACCAGGGGAGGATTCTTAACGGCTCTCTAAGCTCAGCTGACTGACTACCCTCTGTTTAACGGACTGGAATGGGCTCACTCCATTTCCACTGGTGGGAAGGAAGCTGTGAACAAAATCATCCATAACCCTAGGGATAATGTTGAAATTGAGTCTTAGAGAGAAAAGATAGATTATGAGAATTAGTTTTGTTGACGAGAGCTTAAGGATAACCAGCTAGCCCCTCAGTTTCTTAAAAATTGAAGGACAGTTTCACCTTCTCATACCTGTTGATTTGGAGACCACAATTAAACTTAGTATTTAATACATTTACCTTATGCCCATTCCCATCTGTTAGACCCATTTCTGTGCTTCGGTGATTGTGTCAATGCCAGCCCAGTTTGGGTCAAGTCCTGTAACTCTGCAATAAATAACCTGACAGTTCATTATAGCAAATCCTTCCACACAGAGGGAGAAAGAGCGTAAGCATGAAAATAAAATATCACTTTAAAAAATGATGTCACTTTCAACCAGCCCTCCAACTGAGTAAGGGGTCTCATTTCTGAATGACTCAACAAATGTGCATTGAGGACCTATTATCTGAATGTCACTGTCCCAGCTACTGGGAGAATACAAAGCTGAATAAGAGACTAATTTCTCTCACAGCATTTAGTTTGCAAAGAGGAGACCACAAGCCAGTAACTAAAACAGGAGGTAAAATAAAATCTGTCTCCAAAGAGATCACACATCTTCACAGGGGAAGCAAAATAAGGAAGAGCTGACTGTGACCCAGGCAGTCAGAAGACTATAAATCAGTGGCATTTGCATATGGGAATGTTATGAACACTGTGAGGACAGGCACGGAGTTAGAAGTGTGTACGCTTTTGAGTCAAAATGAGAGTGTAAGTGGTAAGATAAAATTTGGTGGGAGATGAGGCCACGAGAGCTTGGGACAAGATTGCGTAAGGTCTCCAATGTCATTTTAAAGCATTTCAGCCTTATTCTTTCATCTGCCAGCCCCTGAAGGCTGTGATGAAGGGGAGAAAGGTCAACTTACTTAGGTTTTAGAAAGATAACTAGGGCAGCCATGTGAATGACAGATTTGAAGATCTGATTAATGAGGAATAGTTAATAAGATACTTAAGGAATCCAGGTTTATTCATGCGATCGATTGGATAAGGAGTTCTTCATAGGAAGCTTTTAAATTGTTTTTTCTCATTTCATTTCACCAAGTTTTGCTCAGAAACCTATTCAAATTCAAACATCTGCAGAGTTTTCTTTAGAACTGTAATGACATTTTCAGATACATAAAGACAACATTTCAACAAGAACTCTGAGGAAGATATTAAACTGATATAATCTGGTTCCTTAATATTGGATTCTGAGGGACTTAAAAATTTGCTCCTTGTGATGAAAATTTACATTGTAATAAGTATTTGATTTTTTTTATTGGGGTATAATTGACTTATAACATTATATTAGTTTTGGGTATACCACATAATGATTCGATATTTGTATACACTGTGAGGCGATCACCACAATAAGCCTAGTTGCCAGCTATCATCATACAAAGTTACAGATAGCTTTTTTCTTCTGCTGAGAACTTTTTGATTTTATTGCCTTGGCAACTTTCAAGTATGTACTACAATATTCTTGATGACAGTCACCATGCTGTACATTACCCTTCAACATGTATTGATTTTATAAATGGAAGTTTACTTTCTGACCTCCGTCACCCATTTCCCCCCCCCCCAATTCCCTCCCCTTCCCTTCCAGCAGCCACTGTTCTGTTCTCTGTATGTATAATTTGTAAATCGGAGAGAGCTGGTCACAGAGAGCCCGGACTGCAAGTAAGTGGTACAAAATACCAAAACAACAACACAAGACAAAGGGACACTTAAGGAACACTTAAGGGACACCTAAGTAATGTACATATTTTAGATATCAGGCTCCGTCATTTTGACAATGTTTTTAATAGATCGGAAAGATCTAAAGAAATTGCCTGCATTGAGTATAAGAAGTCTTAACAAAGCCTTTTTATATCCAGAACCAGTGTTAATTAGATGTGACTTTGAGAAGTCTTTTAAAGAGCAGGTGAGATGGAGTGCATTATCGGGACAGAAACCAGCCAGTCAGGAACAACCTACTGAGCACATCAGTAGGAAAAGTCTTTCCCCAGAGACTCGTTATTTGATGATTGAAAAAGAATGTCTAGACATCAAATGGGTTTTGGACAGTTTAAGGTACTAAAGTATTTTCCTGGGGAAAAAATTTATATTAGAGACAGATCATAGAGCTATACAATGGTGGAACAGAATGAAAGATGAGCGGTACCTTGCTCATAAGATATTATCTGTCCCTGTAGCAATGTATATTTGCATTTTCCCCAATAGCCTTGTTAATGAAATATGGTAGTGTGTTTGTTCAAGATGTTTGCTGGGGAGTGGAATTATTCCGTGGAATTACTAGTGAATTATTCTTACTGTCCATGCAGAATAAGATTTTCTACAATCAAATCTTAATGAAAAAGTTAAGGAAAATTTTCTCATGATTGTACCCAGGCATGCTTCTCTAGAATTTTCTCTACTGCCCACCTCATCCTCCTAAAGGAAGGAGCCATTTTAGCTCCTGCAGGCTACAAATGTGGGCATGAAAAGTGCCAACAGAGAGCCTGGTGAGTGTTGGTTGAGCAACTAGAGAGGAAATTGACGAATTGACCCTGATCAAAGGTCAGCATGATGTGAGGGTAGTGTGACCTTCTCTCTTGACCATGCTCCTTCCTCTGAAAAAGATTATGTATTATCTTGTTTGTTTTCTCTCATGTTTGCTCTGATTTTCAGGATAAAAATTCTGTCATTTTGGTAAGATCGAAATGTCAAGTAAACGAAGATTCAATGTATCAGAAAATTCTACCTTTTTTTTTTTTTTGGCTTCACTAGTTAACAGTCACATTGTGGACAAATGACAGTCACACTGTGGACAAATTAAACACCATGTGTATACTAGCTGCCATTGTTGGGCTGAAACTCTAGTTTGGCTCCTTCAGCAAAGAGAGTTCTCTTTCTCCAAAAACTGAAGAGCCTTCTGTTTTTTATTGAAGGGGAAGGAAGAAACTAGGTGGTATGTGTATGTTTGCAGGGCTAGGCTGACGATGAATGTAGAAAGTTTGAACATGGAAGGAATAACATGGTGCTTGCCCCTTTCCTCAATTTCCCCCCTGCACCTCAGCCTGACAGACTAATTCTTATCTCTTGGGAAGAGGTAGCTTGGGATAGAAGTGAAAATATGAGAAGTTACTTCTTTGAGGAGAGCACTTGCTGCTATAAGCACCGGGTGATGTATGGAACCATTGAATCACTCTATTACACACCTGAAACTAATGTTACACTGTTATGTGAACTAACTGGAATTTAAATAAAAACTTTAAAAAAGAAAAACTTTAAATATTTATATAAAATACTTCATTAGAATGTTATAAATATGAATATAATGAATATTTGTGTACCTGACTCCCAGCTTTTAACTTAATACTCATTAACATTTGCTACATTTGTTTCTGGGGTTAAATTATAAAACTTTGCAAATAAAGTTGAAATTCTGTATGTTTTCTTCCTAAACACATTATCTTATCCTTTTATTTCTTACCTGGGATGTTAGGTCTTATCCTGAATTGTGTATTTAAAATCTTCAGAGGAGTTCCTTTACTTTCCCTCCTTTACATATTTACATATGTGAATATCAATATAATATATATACTATTTTATTGTGTGTTTGATCATGAACTTTTTTATCATTGTATAATTTTTTTATCATTTTTGGCTTAATATTATTGTTTCTTTTAAGAAATCTACATTGATCAATGTAGTTCTAAATTACTAATTATAACTGGTGTTGTAGTCCTTATTCCTTCTTACAGATATATTTGTCCACTGGCCTTTGATGAACTTTTAGGTATTTTTCAATTTTTCTTTGTACAACCATATTGCAGTGAAGCTTAGTATATATGTCTCCTTACACATAAATATTCAAGTTTCTGGTAGAACTGGAAATCGTGAATTAAACTGTATGGACATCTTCAATTTCACTAGATATTGTAAGACTGCTCTTGAAAGTGGTGCTGCCAAATTTACTCATTTGCTGGAAGTCTGTGAATTTATTTCCACACATTCTCACCAATTCTTATTATCAGACTTCAAAATATTTCCAACCTGTTAAATAATATCTAATGATTTTACCTTGTATTTTCCTGTGTGTTAGTAAGTTTAAAAATCGATTCTGTTAATTATTGGTTATGCGTGTGTTATTTTATGTGAATTACATGTTCATCTCTTTTGATCAAGTGTCTATCTACTTGCTCGTTTTCCTTATTAAGCTTTAGATGTTCTTTGTCAATTCCTGATACTAATATGAGCTCTTCTGAGCTGTGAACTGTGCCTCTGAACTTTGTATAAAATGTTTTTGTTGAAAATTAGTAGGATTTTTTGGGATGCATGGGTGGCTCAGTTGGTCAAGCAACTGACTTTGGCTCAGGTCCTGTTCCCAGGGTCCTGGGATAGAGTCCTAGAAAGGGTTCCTTGCGCAGTGGGGAGCCTGCTTCTCCCTCTGCCTACTGTCCCCCCTGCTTGTGCTCTCTCTCTCTGACAAATAAATAAAATCTTTAAAAAAAAGTAGTAGGATTTTTTGTATTCTATTACAGTCCAATTTATCTATGATTTGTATATTTTTACCTTATCAAAAAAATTCTCACACTCCAATATCATAAAGCTAGACTCCTCAATTTTTTCTAAAATTTTAAAGTTGTTGCTTCTTGCATTTGTTTTTTTGAATCTACATACGTGGATAATAAAAGGAATACAATGTTTTATGGGTAACCTGATGTCCTAAAATAACTTATTTGTTGCCATTTTTTACCATTTATTCATAATATCATCTGTACTATTGATCATATTTATATATGGGTGAATCTGCTTTTAAACTCACTGTTCGACTCCATTATTCTATATACAATTTTTGTAACAATGTTTTACTATTGTAATCATTATAATAAGAGATTAAAATCTTGTCAAGAATGACTCCTATTGGCTCTTAAATATTACCTTAGCTACTCCATGTAAATTTGAAAATCAGCTTGTTCAGTCTGACAAAAAAACTCATTGGGATTCTTATGAGAAATTCATTTGTTGATTAGTTGAAGAATATGGAAATCTTTATAATGTTGACATTATATGTGGATATGTTATATGTCTCCATTTATTCATTTTTTCTTTTACAACCCATACTAATATTCTACAATTTTTCCATAAATTTACCAATTATAAATGGGATATTTTTGTATTGTATTATATAGGAAGTTATGTCTGGTGAATAGGAATTTATTATTTATAATTATATTCTATCTATTCTAATTATATTCTATAATTATATTCTAATTTATAATTCTATCTATATTCTATCAGCTAAACTTTATACTTATTCTAATAATGTGTAGAGTCTGTTGGTTTTTCTATGTAGTCAATTGACATCTTCTAGAAGTAAATGTAGTCTTATCTTTTTCTTTTTGATTTTTATCTCATTTTTTCCTTATCGTTGGTTAAAGCATCCAATTTCAAGTTTAGAGAATTCATTTCCAAGTCTCAGTTGTAGCTGGATAGGTCTATGTAACTAAATCAGGTCAACAAAAGGGAAGCATGAGGGATATATGCAACATGCAAATTAGCTTAAAAGCCAAGCCATTATCTTGAAGCTCCTTTCTTATCTCTTTCAACAAGCAGGAACAAATTCCGCTTTTGACCTTGAGCTGAGGGCAATGCCCAAGGGCAGATTCAGCAAATTCTGGTGAGGCCCAAATTTGACCCTCCACTATTTTTATGAATAAAGTTTTATTGGAATACAATGATTTCCATTTGCTTATGCATTATCTATGTCTATTTTCATTCTACAACAGCAGAGTTAAGTAGCTGTGACAAAGAACATCTATTACACAAAGACTGAAATGTTTACTATTTGTTCTTTGACAAAAAAAAGATTGTTGGTCCTCACCCTGCAGCATGGATTCTCAAACTTTCCTGGGTGGCAGAATCACCAGGAGAACTTATTTAAGTGAGTTCTGGCCCACCAAAACATGCAATTCAGTACATCTGGGGTGGGCCCGGAGATTTTACATTTCTGCCAAATTATAGAGGGTGCTGAAGCCAGTCCGTGCTAGTCCATAGACCACTGTTTGAGAACCACTGGCCTGTGGGATCGTTGAACAACAAGAAGGGGAGAACCTAGTTCTCTAAATGATGGATGGGTTTTAGCCACCTGTCTAAAAACACAGCTTCCACTTTGACTGTTTTGTAAGACATGCAAACTTTCATCTTTAAACGCCATATTTTGCAATTTTTTTTTCTCATACCAGTTTAGGATTATGTTACCCAAAGACCCTTACAATTTCTGATAGGTAGGTAGGTAGATTGGTAGATCGATAAATAATAGACAGATGCACATTTAGCAACACACGCAGATAAATTCCACTGGCTAGTATTTATTTAGAATTTTTACTTTTATGCTCATATAGGAGATTGGTTTGTGATATTTTTTCTTATGCACTGCTGGGCAAATTCTTTTTGTGGGTTCACTTCATAAAATAATCATTGTAACTTCTCCACTTTATTCTTTTAGGGGTTTGTGTAAGCTAGCAATTATCTATAGTTTGGGTGATAAAATAAAAAATTACCCGTAAGGGTGATATAACCAAGATGGTGGAGTAGGAAACCCCAGCCATGTCCTTCCACTAAGATCAACAATGAGACCATGATCCGCACATGAAAACAGCTCTGGGAGAGCTCCGGAGCCCACTTTTAAAACTTCAGTGACATAGTAGGAGAAAAAACTCGAAAAAGGTGAACAACCAGCTGCCCCTGTCTTTGAGGGCACAGCACAAAGGTCTCATTTTTGGTTCCACCAGAAATCACAAAATGGCACCACACAGAGGGGGCTAAGAACAAGGAAGGAAATCAGGGGCTACCCGTATCAGGGTGCAGTGAGAGTGCCACAGTTCCCAGGGACCCCTGCCCTGCAGATGACCCCAGCAGCTTTTGCCACTGAAGAAACCAATGGCCAGCACAGCTGCTACGGACAGCATGTAGATTTCACTGGTTTTTGTCCCATAGGTATTTGCTTTCCCTGATACCAGCTGCCTGAGTCCTTCCTTCCTCTCTCCGCCTGTCCCTGCAGGAACCCATGACCTGAACAAACAGCCAGTCCAGGCAGCTTTGCCACTCCCAGACACCAAGGCTCTCACAGCTGCTGATGGGTCTGGAGTTAACCCTATCTCCTGTCACTGGCCTCTACCACCAGGCTGACTTGCAACTGGCCTCTCCCAGCTATCAAATAGCATGCCCCCAGCCTGCTAACCAAAACTGGTCTCCACTGCAATGCACACATCTGAGAGAAGACTGTGCCCTAGGAGGTCCAGGAGGGTATGCTGACACCCAAGGCCCACACAGCTGCTCATGTGAGTGAATGCAGCCCTATTTACTGTTGTTGATTTCCACCACTGGGATCAACAGCAGCAGCCCCTCCAGCTGTTCACCTGCATGCCTTCAACTTGACTCCCAGTTCCAGTCTCCACTACTATGCGACCATGGCAGGAAACAACCATCATAGCTGTGAACACCAACAGCCAGAGCCCCCCAGTTGTGTGTGCTTGCAGTTAGCTTCGGGACTAACTGCTTACTCTGGCCCTCCAGTGCTGTGTTTGCAACTGGCCTCTGCCACTACACAGACACGTACAGCTGACCCCCACAGCCGCGTGTGCGTGCACTACCAATTCCAGCCACCACCACGGCCTGCCCTGGGCCCTAGCCACTGGACCTAAGTGCTGTTGAGGACCCTAAGAGCCTTTGCAGTCTCTGCAGATCCCCACAGTACTCCCCAAGGGCCATGCAGTTGTCGGTGTTATGTACCTCTGGGGCCTGAGCCAGTGAATCACCACACCCCCCTGGATCTAGAGCTGCCACACGCCCTCACATATTACCTTACACTCCTAGATGGGAGTCATGCATATTTTAGCATGCCTCTACCTGCAAGTGAAGATTTTCCTTTACTGAAGTCAATCCATAAAGTCTGGAAGAGATGACAACTTCTTCAAATGTACAGACACATACACAAGGCTACAAAGATCCTGAAGAAACAGGGAAACATGGCATGATTCCACCAAAAGACCACAGCAAGCCTCCAGAAACTGACCCGAAAGAAGTGGAGATACAGGAATTGTTCAACAATGAATTATAAATAAGTCTCAAAAAGTTACGAAAGACCACATAAGACAATTTTAAAAATCAAGAAAACAATACAAAAGACAAAATGAGAAGTTCAAAAAGAGAGAGAAAACATACAAAAGAACCAAACAAATTTTGCAGCTGAAGAATACAATGACTAAACTGAAGAATTCAGTAGGGACCTTCGAAAGCTGGCTGGAGCAAGCAGAAGAAAGAATAAGCTCAAAGACAGAGAATTTGAAACTATTCAGTGAGAACAGCAAAAGAAAAAAGAATGAGAAAGAATGATGAAAGCCTACAGTACTTATGAAACGCCATTACAAGAAACAATCTACACATCACTGAAGTCCCAGAAAGAGAAGGGAGGGAAAAGGGTAGAAAGCTTATTATTGAAAGACATAATGGGGAATAAAACCACAAAAACTAAAAAAAACACATACACCCACCCACCCCCACACACACACACACACGCAACAAACAAACAAACAAAACACACACACACACACACACACACACATACACACGCCACAAAAGCATAATGGCTAAGAACATTCCAAATCTGGAGAGAGCTTTGGGCATTCAAGTTCATGACAGTAACAGTTTACTCCAAAATTTCAACCAAAAACAATCTTCTCCAAGGCACATTATAATAAGATTTCCTAAAACAAAGAAAGAATTTTAAATGCAGGATTTTTTTTAAAAGTGTCCTTCATACAAGCAAACCCTCTCAGCAGAAACCTCATAGACCAAGAGAAAATAAGATGATATATTCAAAGTGTTAAGAGAAAAGACTGCCAACCAAGAATATGTTATCCAGCAAAGTTGTCCTCCATAAATGAAGGTGAGATAAAGACTTTCCCAAAGAAACAAAAATTGAGGGAATTCATCATCTCTAGACAAAGAAAACAATCCCATTTGTAATAGCTTCAAAAACAATAAAGTACTTAGCAGTAAATTTAACCAAGGAAGTAAATGATCTATCCACCAAAAATCTATAAGACATTGAGGGAAAAAAATTGAAGCACAGATAAATGGAAAGATATCCTGTATTCATGGATTGGAAGGGTTAATATTGTTAAAAAGGCCATACTCCCCAAAGCCATCTATAGATTCAATGAAATCCCTCTCAACATTCCAACAGAATGTTTTAAAGAAATAGAAAAACAATCCTAAAATTTCCATGGAACCACAAAAGACTATGAATACTAAAACAGTCCAGACAAAGAACAAAGTTAGAGGCATCATACTTCCTAATTTTAGGCTATATTATAAAGCTATACTTATCAAAACAGTATGGTACTGGGATAAAAACCGACACATAGGCCAATGAAACAAAATCAAGAGCTAATATTTGACAAGAGAGCTAAGAATACTTATGGGGAAAGGATGGTCTCTTCGATAATGGTGTTTGGGAAAACCGGAAGAATAAAACTGACTTTCTATCGTACATCACTCACAAAATTTAACTCAAAATGGACCAGGGACTTGAAAGTAAGATCTGAAGCCATGGAACTCCTAGAAGAAAACATAGGGGGAAAGTTTGACATTGGTGTGGGTAATGATTTTTGGTATGTGACACCAAAAGTACAAGCAACAAAAGCAGAAATCAACAAGTGGGACCACATTAAGCTTAAAAGCTTCTTCTGCAAAGCAAAAGAACAACCAATGAAGTGAAAAGGGCACCTACAGAATAGGAGAAAATACTTTCAAATTATATCTCTGATAAGAGGTTAATATCCAAACTATGTAAGGAACTCATACAACTCAATAACAAAGAAAAAAAAGTAAATAAATAAAATAATAATAATAATAATCAGACTGAAAAATGGATGGAGGACCTAAATACACATTTTATTCCAAAAAAGATATACAAATAGCCAGGAGGCATATGGAAAGGTGCTAAACATTAATAATCTTCAGGGAAATGCAAATCAAAACCAGAATGAGATATCTCCTCACGTCTGTTGGAAGGGCTGTTATCAAAAAGATTGAACAAAAACTCACGATGTATTACATGTTGGCTAACTGAATTTCAATTAAAAATTAAAAAATTAAAAAAGACAGACTGAGGAGAAAGATGGCAGAGGAGTAGGGGACCCTATTTCCACTGCTCCCCTGAATTTAGCTGGATGTCTACCAAACCATTCTGAACACCTACAACATCAGCTTGAAATGGAAGAATATATACCTGGATCTCTACAAGCAGAAAAACACCACTTGTCCTGAGGTATGAAGGGCAGAGACATGATTCTGCAGGTAGATATCAGAAGAAAACAGAAGGGGGAGGGAGCTGCCATAAGCTGGCACCAGGAAAGTGCTATGACACCAGAGCGCAAAAGTGTTCTGCACTGGGGACCGGGCATAGACTTGCAGACTCGTAGTGGTGGGGAAAGGACTTTAGTCCAGCCCCCTGACAGGATCCAGGAGCTGTGGGTACACACATATGAACCAGGGGCACCTCGCAGTTTTAGAAGCACCAAGGGCAGAGATATGCTGGCCCTGGGATTGACCTCTGGGAGAGTTGTGCGGTGTGCATAATCAGGGTTGTGGTTTTTAGCAGTGTAGACAGAAATGGAGACTGTGTCCTGGAGAGCTCAATGAGGAGCAGACTGCAATTTCTCTGTTCTGAGACAGAGGTTTGGATGTGGTCACTTCTGCTCTAACACTTGGAAGAGATGCAGAAAGCTGCCAGGGAAAGCTGCCAGACAACAAAAGCCCAAAAAAAACAGTTTTCACCGAGCCCACCACCCAACAGGGGTCAGGTTAACCCTGCCCAAGCAGGGTTGTCTGAGTAACATTGTGGCAGCCTCCTCTCCTCCCCCACCCCCCGCAGAAGAAAGGCTGGAAGAACAATAGGACGACAACCCTAGGGTCCCTATAAAACAGGTGCATCTTGCTTGGGTCGTGGTTAATATTTTGAACTCTGTACATTCCCTCAACCACCAGCCAACAGAATGACTAAGAGGAGGAAGCCCCAAGAAAGAAAAGAATCAGAGACTATGGCCTCTGCCCCAGACCTAATAGATATGGATATAAGCAAGATGTCAGAGATAGACTTCAGAGTAACAATTTTGAAGCCAATATCTAGGCTTGAGAAAAATATTAGTGACAATATAGATTCTCTAAGGGCAGAAATGAAATCTAATCAGGCTGAACATAAAAATGCTGTGAATGAAATGCATTCTATACTGGATACTCTGACTGCCAGGGTAAACTAGGCAGAAGAACAAATGAGTGAGCTAGAAGATAAGATGATAGAACAGAAGGAAACCAAGAAGGCCTGGGAAAAACAGCTTAAAGCCCAAGAGATCAGACTGAGAGAGATTAATG
>NC_048226.1:15074582-15082362 GCF_002007445.2 Ailuropoda melanoleuca | reverse complement strand
AACTGATACCAAAAGATTGAGATTATTCCTTGCATATTCTCAGACCACAGTGCTTTGAAATTGGAACTCAATAGCAAGAAAAAATTTAGAAGGAATTCAAACACTTGGAAGCTAAAGAGCATCCTGCTTAAGAATGTTTGGGTTAACCAGGAAATCGAAGAAGAATTTAAACAATTTATGGAAACCAATGAGAGTGAAAACACATCGGTCCAAAACCTATGGGATACTGCAAAGGCAGTCCTAACGGGGAAATACAAGCCTCACTTAAAAAAGTAGAAAAATTCTGAATGTACAAGTTAACCTTGCACCTAAAGTAGCTGGAGAAAGAACAGCAAATAAAACCTAAGCCAAGCAGGGGAAGAGAAATAATGAAGATTAGAGCAGACATCAATGAAATAGAAACCAGAAAACAGTAGAGCAGATCAATGAAACTAGAAGTTGGTTCTTTGAAAGAATTAATAAGATCGATAAACCTCTGGCCATACTTATCCAAAAGAAAGGAGAAAGGATGCAAATTAATAAAATTATTAATGAAAGGGGAGAGATCATAACTAACACCAAGGAAATAGAAATAATTATTAGAAATTATTATCAGCAACTATATGCCAATATATTAAGCAACCTGGAAGAAATGGACGCCTGGCTGGAAACCTATAAATGAGCAAGACTGAAACAGGAAGAAACTGACAATCTGACTAGACCAATAACCAATAATGAAATTGAAGCGGTGATCAAAAACCTCCCAAAAAACAAGAGCCCAGGGCCTGATGGATTCCAAGGGCAATTCTACCAAACATTTAAAGAAGAAATGATACCTATTCTCCTGAAGCTCTTTCAAAAAATAGAAACAGAAGGAAAACTTCCAAATTCGTTTTATGAGACTAACATTACCTTGAT
Organism: Ailuropoda melanoleuca; assembly: GCF_002007445.2. NCBI lineage: Eukaryota > Metazoa > Chordata > Mammalia > Carnivora > Ursidae > Ailuropoda > Ailuropoda melanoleuca. Next base: position 15,081,465 of record NC_048226.1, on the reverse strand, counting down.
CCCAAAACCGGGCAAAGACCCCATCAAAAAGGAGAATTACAGACCGATATCCCTGATGAATATGGATACCAAAGTTCTCAAAAAGATCCTAACCAATAAGATACAACAGTACATTTAAAGGATTATCTATCATGACCAGGTGGAACTTATTCCTGGGATGAAAGGGTGGTTCAACATTCACAAATCAACCAATGTGATAGAACACATTAATAAAAGAAAAGACAAGAACCATACTATCCTCTCAATTGATGCAGAAAAAACTTTTGACAAAATATAGCATCCTTTCCTGATTAAAACTCTTGAGAGTGTAGGGATAGAGGGAGTATTTCTCAATTTCATAAAAACAATCTACAAAAAGCCCACAGCAAATATCATTCTCAATGGGGAAAAACTGAGAGCTTTTCCCTTAAGATCAGAAACAAGACAAGGATGCCCACTCTCACCACTATTGTTCAACATAGTACTAGAAATCTTAGCCTCAGCAGTCAGACAACAAAAAGAAATAAAATGTATTCAAATTGGCAGAGAAGATGTCAAACTCTCTCTCTTCGCAGATGACACAATACTTTATGTGGAAAACCCAAAAGACTCCACCCCCAAATTACTAGAACTCATACAGTGGCAGGATACAATATGAATGCACAGAAATCAGTTGCTTTTCTATACACCAACAATGTAACTGTAGAAAGAGAAATTAGGGAATCAATTCCATTTACAATACCACCCAAAACCATAAGATACCTAGGAATAAACCTAATCAAAGAGGTAAAGGATCTATACTCTAGAAACTACCAGACACTTATGAAAGAAATTGAGGAAGACACAAAAAGATGGAAAAACATTCTATGCTCATGGATTGGAAGAATAAACATTGTTAAAACGTCTATGCTGCCCAGAGCAATCTGTACTTCCAATGCCATCCCAATCAAAATACCAATGGCATTTTTCAAAGAGCTGGAATAAACAATCCTAAAATTTGTATGGAACCAGAAAAGACCCTGAAGAGCCAAGGAAATGTTGAAAAAGAAAAACAAAGCTGGGGGCATCACATTGCTTGATTTCAAGCTATATTACAAAGCTGTGATCACCAAGATGGCATGGTATTGGCACAAAAACAGACACATAGATCAATGGAACAGAATAGAGAGCCTGGATATGGAACCTCAACTCAATGATCAACTAATCTTCAACAAATCAGGAAAAAATATCCAATGGAAAAAGACAGTCTCTTCAATAAATGGTGCTGGGAAAATTGGACAGCTGTATACAGAAGAATAAAACTCGATCATTCTCTTACACCATACACAAAGATAAACTCTAAATGGATGAAAGCACTCAATGTCAGGAAGCCATCAAAANTCTTCAACAAATCAGGAAAAAATATCCAATGGAAAAAGACAGTCTCTTCAATAAATGGTGCTAGGAAAATTGGACAGCTGTATACAGAAGAATAAAACTCGACCATTCTCTTACACCATACACAAAGATAAACTCTAAATGGATGAAAGCACTCAATGTCAGGAAGCCATCAAAATCCTAGAGGAGAACATAGGCAGTAACCTCTTCGACATTGGCCACAGAAACTTCTTTAATGTCACGTTTCCAAAAGCAAGGGAAACAAAAGCAAAAATGAACTTTTGGGACTTCATCAAGGCAAAAAGCTTCTGCACAGCAAAGGAAACAGTCAACAAAACTCAGAGGCAACCCACAGAATGGGAGAAGATATTTGCAATTGATATTACAGGTAAAGGGATGGTATCCAAGATCTATAAAGAACTTCTCAAGCTCAACACCCAAAAAACAAAAAATAAAGTCAAAAAATGGGCAGAAGACATGAAAAGACACTTCTCCAAAGAAGACATTCAAATGGCTAATTGACACATGAAAAAATGTTCAACACCATTAGCCATCAGGGAAATCCAAATCAAAACCACATTGAGATACTACCTTTCTCCAGTTAGAATGGCAAAAATTGACAAGGCAGGAAACAACAAAATGTTGGAGAGGATGTGGAGAAATGGGAACCCTCTTACACTGTTGGTGGGAATGCAAGTTGGTACAGCCACTCTGGAAAACAGTGTGGAGGTTCCTCAAAAGTTAAAAATATAGCTACACTATGACCCAGCAATCGCACTACTAGGTATTTATCCCAAAGATACAGATGTAGTGAAAAGAAGGGGCACATGCACCCCAATGTTTATAGCAATAATGTCCACAACAGGCAAACTGTGAAAGGAGACAAGATGCCCTTCAACAGACGAATGGATAAAGAAGATGTGGTTCATATATACAATGGAACACTATTCAGTCATCAGAAAGGATGAATACCCACCATTTGCATTGACATGGATGGAACTGGAGGGGATTATGCTAAGTGAAATAAGTCCATTTGAGAAAGACAATTATCATATGGCTTCACTCATATGTGGAACATAAGGAATAGCATGGAGGACATTAGAAGAAGGAAGGGAAAACTAAAGGGAGAGAAATCAGAGAGGGAGATGAACCATGAGAGACTATGGACTCTGGGAAACAAACTGAGGGTGGCAGATAGGGAAGTGGGTGGGGGGGATGGAGTAACTCAGTGATGGGTATTAAGGAGGGCACGTATTGCAATGAGCACTCAGTGTTATTCTCAAATGATGACTCATGGAACACTACATCATAAACTCATGAAGTACTATATGGTGACTAACATAACAATTAAAAAATTAAAAAGACAAGATGTAACAAATGTTGGGGAGGATGTGGAGAAAAGGGAACCCTTGTGCACTGTTGGGGGGAATGTAAACTGGTACAGACACTATGGAAAACAGTATGGCGATTCTTTAAAAAAATTAAAAATAGCACTACCATAGATTCAGCAAATCCACTCTTAGGTGTGTATCCAAAGGAGATGAAATCAATATCTGATGTCTGCACTCCTGTGTTCATTGAAGCATTATTCATGATAGCTAGGTCCCAGAAACAAGCTACATGTCTGTGGACAGATAAATGGATAAAGAAAATGTGGTATACAAGTATCCCCAGCTTTCTGAAAGTTCTCATTATGCCCCCTTACTTTTATGAATGACCCATATTAGTATGATAACAGCTTTTCTTGTGAAAGCAAAAATCCTCTTCAAATTTTTTTCCAGTTACCAAAAATAGGCACTAATGCAGGTCTTTCATAAAAGTGAAGTGATATAATGCAAACTTTCTGAAAGCTGGAGGTGTTCTTCCCTTTATACCGTTCCACCTTACTAAAGATTTAACAGGAACACCCCACTTTCAGATAAAAAGGGAAATCTGTAGATAGATGATAGATAGATAGATAGATGGTAGATAGATAGATAGAGAGATAGATAGATGGATAGATGATAGATAGATGATAGATAGATAGATGATAGATAGAGTAGATAGAGATATGCACACATACATATATATGAAATATACATATATTAAATGGAATATATATATATATTTTTTAATGGAATGTTTTTGGAGTAGAACATTACTCAACCATGAAAAATAAACAAAATTCTGCTATTTGTAGCAACAGTGGGACAACCTTGAGGGCATTTTTACTAAGTGCAATAAGTCAGACCAACAAATATAAGTATTGTATGATCTCACTTATACATGGAATCTAAAATCAAACTTATTGAAACAGAGAATAGAATGGTAGTTGCCATGGGCTTTGTTGTGGTGAAAATGGGGAGACAATAATCAAGAGGTATAAACTTTCAGTAACAGAAAGAATAAGTTCCTGGGTTCTAACGCACAGTATGGCAACTATATTAGCAACACTGTAATCGTATACTTGAAAGTTGCTATGAGAGAAGGGCTTTAATGTTCTCACCATATCAACAGCAAGGACAAACTGGTAATTATGTGAGGTGAAGGACGTGTTAACCAACCTTATTGTGATAAACATTTCACATTATATATGTCTGCCAAATCATCAAAGTACATCTTAAACTTACACAATATTATATATGTCACTTATATCTCAATATAGCTGGGGAAAAATTACCTACATGTCAATCTGAAGCTAGAGGCTTTCTATGACCAACTCAGTTTCGTCAATGGCTAATAAATTATTAAAGTTTTTATTATTTTTAATACAATTGCAGATGTGATAAGCATATAAAGAAACCAAAAGAAAGTAATAGGATGCCTATTTTTGATAGAATATTCCAGAAACCCATCTCTGGGGTGTGATGTTCAGAGAGATGAGAACATGCGAACCCTTTACAGAAAGAGGTAGGTACAAGACAAACTTCTGAAACCAAAAAGAGCTTGGTGTGCTAGTGAAACCCAAGCGTTCACTACAGCTAGGGAAGAGGGTCAGTGTGGAAGAACTGGAAATGAAGGTGAGTAGAAAGGAAGATCGCGTGAAACTCTAGATGCAATAAGGGGGTTAGGTCTCATGAAAAACAATGAAAAAGCATTTGAAGTCCTTATGTCTGCGAGTGACAAAATCTAATTTCCTTTTTAAAGATCTCCCACTTCTAGGGGGTAGTAAGACTGTAGGAAGGCAAGAGTGAAAATATGAAGCCCAAGTGAAAGACACCTCTCCTAGTCCGGAGGGACTTCGTCTACCCTTTTGGGGAGAAGTGGGTAGCTTTGGGATGTATGCCGAAGAAAGTCTTGACAGAAATAACTTCTGATAAATTGGATGTGGGGGCGCAAGTTAAAAATACATGTTTATAATTTTCTACAACCTCATCGTACATGGAGATAAAGTGGTATATCAGACTTCGACATGATGTAATTAGAAAGGAGAAGACTGGATTCCACGTAGATAACCTAACAGGTTAAGACATTGTTCATTATTATATCTCCTTTTTTAAAAATTTATTTATTTGAGAGAGAGAGAATGAGAGAGAGCATGAGAGGGGAGAGGGTCAGAGCGAGAAGCAGTCTGCCTGCTGAGCAGGGAGCCCAATGCGGGACTCAGTCCTGGGACTCAAGGATCATGACCTGAGCCAAAGGCAGTCACTTAACCAACTGAGCTACCCAGGTGCCCTATAGTTTCTTAATTTACAGCTGAAGACTTTAGTTTAGGGGCGGGAACCTGGAAGTTACTCATTTTACAGATTAGTGATGTCTAGAGATGCCTCAGTAAGCTACAAAATTCTCTTAGGTTCCCAGCTGTTGGGAGATCCCACAGTGGGATCTGGCTCTTTCCTTTTCAAAATTCTCTTTGACACAGAATCTGCAGATCATCAGAGCAGATAAAAGAAAGGACTTGTACCACATCTAGGTACCCTAGGTTATTCTTCACAGAATTTGGGGGGAGAAAAAGATCATCTCCAAATAGCTGTCTAAAGGAAAAGGTGATTTCCAACATACAAACTTAGAAATGGGGCTATAGGTGAAAGCCATCACGAGAAAGGTGATTTGGGGGATAAGGGATATGGTAAACACAGCTATCACTCCTGAAAGCTGAAAGCTTCATATTGTATTTATTTCACTTATGCCTTGAACTTGCCATGGCAGCTTTATGAACTCGGTACAATTACCCCTGTTTACAGTTAAAGGACCTGAAGCAGAGAAAAACTAAATAACCTACTTAAAGGCACAAAATTTGCAAGGGACTTAAGAGAGGACCTGGACCCAGGTCTCCACGATGCCAAGGTCAATACCCTTGAAGGTCTCTGCCATGCCTCATATGTGTCCTATTTACACTTCCACAGTGAACATCACGGGGTCGTCAACACAACAGAGAGCTTGCTCCACCCATTGGTACACACATTTGCACTAATAAGATTGGTCTCCCAGATTTTCTTGGGCATAAAGATGAGGCAGGAAGAAACCAAGTTTCTTGCTTTTAGACAGCAATTTTTAGGAAAATTTTTTCAAGAAAAGACACTTCCTATACGTCTGTCTAGTTACATTGCCTCTAAGCTTGCTAGGACTTAGTTCTAATTGTTACTCTAGTTTCTTGATTGGACAAAGCATTCCCTTGGAGTAAGGGTGGGTGAAGTTATAACAGGTTAATCGGGCACACACAGCCCCATGAAACACAGGTCAAGATTTCTCATTTGAGATTGTCTGTATCTGCTAAACTCTACCCCTCTACCCCACACTCAATCAGACATGATTTTCTGTCACAACAAATAGTTTCTAAATCTCCCCCTTCTGCTCCAGCTCAAGAGAAACCACAAACTATAGACAGGCCTTTGCCCTCCATGCTTACTCCTCTCACCAACTGTCCCCTGTAATCTAGGACTTTGCCCGTGTGCACTACTCCATGATTCAATATTTCTCCTATGTGTCTCTGACTTGATTTTTCCTTCCCACATAAAATGGAAGTAAATCATAATTTGCTTCGAGTAGAACTATCAATAAACAGGCCACCAATTTCTACCTCCTACAGTAATGATCAGGCAGCCAGGGACAGAAGATGGCCTGCCACCCTCGTTCTGCTACATACTATTATTAATTATCTACCTTGCAAAAGACACAAGGGACCATGATGAGGAACTCCAGAAATCTTCGTGCACTCCACCGTTTTACCCAAATAGAAAGAGCATTTAGGTCTAACAAGCTGCTGTTTATCAGCCCTATTCCACTTCAAATTTTTAATGTTCCTCTCAGTATTTCAGAGAGAATTTCAGAAGAGGGCTGCTCTTCGGTTGGCTTCCCTCTGCCATGAGAAGACGGGTTCGAAGAAGATACCATACAGTCCCCAACAACATTTGGCAACATTCTGAGATCTGATGCTATTCTCATTTTCAGAATGCTTAAAAAAATTATCACCCATTTGTTCCATATCTTTATCAAGCTTGTGTCTATCGTCACAATGATATCAGTAGCAGAGTCCTAAGTGAACGTTAATAGTATTGAATGCCCAACAGAGCCATCTGCCTACGGATGTCAGGTACCGCTAATATGA